>NC_139513.1:5683958-6228958 GCF_947247035.1 Vipera ursinii
AAGCCGACCTACCTGTATTAGCAACCACATTATTGATGGCTTGTACACACCATTTGAAAGATAGGATCACATTGGTTCAAGTGAATGAGATGCTCCTGTAACCCAAAATGCATGCTATTCATTCATCCCTGCCAAAATAGTTATTTTCATCAGACTTAGTTCCCGATGAACTTAGAACAGTAAGTTCTGTTTTATCAAATCAGTCATGAAGACAGCATAGTAGGCTGCCGTAGGGGTGAAAAATTGTGGGATAGCTCCTCCATGTTTATATACTGCAGGTGGGTATAGTAAAAATGGACCCCAAAGCGTGGATGGGACTCTGCTGCCTCTTTCTCTCCTCCCCCCTCTTCCCCCCCCTCCCAGGAGAGGCCCTCTGGAAACGGGAGACAGGTGGCCAGTGCTTTTTTCCTTTAAAAAAAAAGGTGCCGGAACTCTCAGCTTGTTAATCTTTTGTTTATATAATTTTATTTATATGTTTATTTATATAATTAAATATATGTATATATATTTAATTCTTAATGCATTTTTCAGGCATTCACCAATAAACTAGAATGTGTTGTGAGCATCTCCTTAAATACAAGCAGCTCATAAGCCGGACCTACCTGTATTAGCAACCACATTATTGATGGCTTGTACACACCATTTGAAAGATAGGATCACATTGGTTCAAGTGAATGAGATGCTCCTGTAACCCAAAATGCATGCTATTCATTCATCCCTGCCAAAATAGTTATTTTCATCAGACTTAGTTCACGATGAACTTAGAACAGTAAGTTCTGTTTTATCAAATCAGTCATGAAGACAGCATAGTAGGCTGCCGTAGGGGTGAAAAACTGTGGGGTAGCTCCTCCATGTTTATATACTGCAGGTGGGTATAGTAAAAATGGACCCCAAAGCGTGGATGGGACTCTGCTGACTCTTTCTCTCCCCCCCCCTCTTCCCCCCCCCAGGAGAGGCCCTCTGGAAACAGGACAAAGGTGGCCCCTCCAGATGTCAGTCAAGTCTACAGGGGGTGCCCCCAAGCGCAGTTCTTTCCCTCCCTCAAAGTGGAGGTTGTCGGAAAGCGGCATTTTACACTTGAACAGGATCAATTCGGGAACCTCCCGCTGCTTTCACACGACCCCCCTCCTCTTTGGGGTCGTACTTAACTACTTTGGTCAAGGCTTGGTGGCTCTTTCTGGCTTCTGGTGCTGGGAGGATCCGGCTTGTTTCTCCACTCAGACCCGGAAGCTGTAGCCTCATCTGAACCCCAATAACCCTCTGGGTCTCTTCCAGGCTCCTCCCCGCATTCTCTGAAGTATTTCTTCTCCTCCATCTCGGAGCCCAGTCAGGGGCAGCCCCACTTTGTCTCTGTGGGGTACGTGGACGATCAGGTCTTTGTTCACTACAACAGCCACAGCCGGAGGATGGAGCCTCGAGTCTCCTGGATGGAGAAGGTGGGGAAGGAGGATCCCCGTTACTGGGACAAAGAGACCCAGAGAGAACGTGGCAATGAGGATTTGTTCAGAGAAAACCTGGAGATTCTGAGGACTCGCTACAATCACAGTGAAGGTGAACGATGGGTTAGGTGGTTCCTTCTGCCTCCTCCCCCCTCCCCCGGAGCACGAGAGAGGAGAAAAGATCCGTCCCAGAGGAAAGGCTGCTGCCATATTTTTTAAAAAAATTTTTTAAAAAAAAATACGTTTATTCTTTTTTAAATAATTAATGTAAGTTTATCCTTGGCCTATAACTAAAGTTCTCTGTGCAGTTTACAGCTACTAAAACATTTTAAAATTCCAAAAGGAGATTTGCCAGCTGTCTTTTTTCTGGTGATGTGCAGGGAATAGAATAGAATGGAATAGAATAGGAATAGGAATAGGAATGGAATTAGAATTAGAATTAGAGCAAGAACAAAAACAGAACTAGAATAGAGTTAGAATAGAATTAGAATTAGAATTATAATAGAATAGAATAGAATTAAAATAAGAACTAGAATAGAATTATAATTGGAATAGAATGATAATAGAATACAATTATAACAGAATAGAAAGAATAGATTAGAAATAGAATAGAATTAGAATAGAATAGAATTAAAATTAGAATAGAATTAGAATAGAATAGAATTAGAATAGATTAGAAATAGAATAGATTAGAAATAGAACAGAATTAGAACAAGAACAGAACTAGAATAGAATAGAATTAGAATAAGAATTAGAGTAGAATTAGAATTAGAACAGAACTAGAATTAGAATAGAATTAGAATAGATTACAATAGAATTAGAATTTCAATAGAATAGAATTAGAATAGATTAGAAAGAATAGAATTAGAATAGGTTACAATAGAATTAGAATTTCAATAGAATAAGAATAGAATAGAATAGAATAGAATAGAATAGAATAGAATAGAATAGAATAGAATAGAATAGAATAGAATAGAATAGAATAGAATAGAATAGAATAGAATAGTTGGAAGGGACCCTGGAGGTCTTCTAGTCCAGCCCCCTGCCCAAGCAGGAGAACCTACCCCACCTCAGACAAATGACTGTCCAGCCATTTCTTAAAAACCTCCAGTGATGGAGTGCCCACGATTTCTGAAATGTATTTCTTTCCTTTCCCAACCATTTATATCCCTTTTCTCGCTCTGTTCCTCCTGTCTCACTGTCCTGGCTGTGGTTGTGTGTGTGTGTGTGTGTGTGCACCCTTTTGTCTACCCTGACGACTCCTCAAACCATCTTCCTATCCCTCTTTTCAGGCCTTCACACACTCCAGGTGATGTATGGCTGTAAGCTCTACGAAGACGGAACCAAGGAAGGCTTTGATCAGTTTGGATACAATGGGAGGACCTTCCTTGCCTTCGACAAGGAGACCCTCACCTGGGTGGCTCTCAGCCCCCAAGCCCAGATCACCCAGAGGAAATGGGACGCTATTCCAGGAAATAATCGGAGATATAAGGCCTACCTGGAGGAAGAATGCATTGAGTGGCTGGAGAAGTACCTGTCTTACAAGCAGGAGATGCCGCAGACGACAGGTGAGCAACTGGGCCCAGGCTGGACTTTCCTCTGTTATGGTTGGATTTCTTACGCACATTTGGCCCCTTTGGGTCCCTGGTCTGTAGCCTGGTTATCCTGGTGGGAATCCTCCTCCTCTCCCACCCACCCCTTCCAGCACCTCTCCAGGACGCAGGAAGCCCTGCTTGGTTCCTGTTGCCAGGCAGCCATTCAATGGACCAGGAAATGCACTTTCTGCCCTCGTGGCTGGCTAGGATCAAGGGTCTGTGTAGGTCAGGCAGCAGGTGTAAAAGGTGAAGTCCTTGGCTTAAAACTAGGTCGTGGGAGATTTTCCTGCTCCTAAAAATTTTTAGATCCACTTTCCAGGCTCTAGAGGGGCTCACAGTTGGTATTTCTCCAGAGCCCCCAGAGGTGACCATGAGCAGAAAGAGGGAGGTGAAGGATGGGATGGAGACGCACGTCTGCCGCCTGGATGGCTTCTACCCCAGGGAGATCGATGCCTTCTGGATGAGGGACGGGGAAGTCTGGCTGCAGGACACCTTCCGTGGCTCTGTGGCCCCCAATGCAGATGGGACCTTCCACTTCTGGCTCAGCGTCCGGATCGATCCCCAAGAGAGGGGCCGCTATCAGTGCCACGTGGAGCACGACAGCCTGCAGGAGCCTCTGGACGTGGCCCTGGAGGGTGAGAGGCTGCAGGGAGGGAAAGGCTGGGCTCTTTGGCAGGCTGGAGGGCTGTGGGAGGGAAATCTCACCCCCAGATGTGTCCAGATGTGAGCATATCTGACCTTTAAGCCATTGGTTTTTCCAGTGTTTGAAGTTGGTGAAGCTGCAGGGACCAGACCATAGAAGTGTCTTCAGGGGATTTAAGGCAGGGGTGTCAAACTCGCAACGTCATGTGACGTGTTGCGGTGTATCGTGACTTTTTTGCCATTGCCGGCAATGGGGTGGGTGTGGTTTCGCTATGGTGCATCCGACCTGCAGGCCGGCAGTTTGACACCTCTGATTTAAGGGAAACAACAGACCTCATCACAAGAGTTGGCCAATCCTGATGCGATGCCCTTAGTTCCTCTTTTAGCCTCTGTTCCTTCCCAGTTCCTTTCCTTCCTCCACTCTTTACGGTTGTTTTGTTTTTTCCACATCTGCACATGTCTCATTGCATTGTACTGCATATACCACCTTGCTCAGTTTGTGTCTGGCTGTTTTATCCTTCTGCCTCGAATATAAATCCTTCTGCTCCCCGCCATCCAGTCAGAGCTGAAGGAGCTTCTTGGGATGAGAAGCGAAACATCGTCAAAGAAAAACAAGGAAGTCCAGTTGCCTCCTTTAGGTCACAACCTCAGAGTTTGTGGCCCGATGCCTTATACTTGCAAATTAGCTCTTGATTCCCTTTCTATATATCTTCAAGAATTTGGTGGTCCCTCCCATGTCTGAAAAGGGATATTTCAGGGCAGGAGGGGAGTCTTGGACAGGAGAGAAAGATTTTAAATTCTTCTTGCATCGGACTCACGATTTGGGATGATTGTTTGGGGATCTGCTTCAATGATCTGCTCTTCCTCCCAATTCAGAACCAAAATCCAACCTGGGGCTCATCATCGGCTGTGTTGTGGCTGGCGTTGTCTTGGTGTGTACGATTACTGAGATCTTGGCTTTTATTTACATTCGCAGTAAGTATTCTTTTTTGGGTTCCTGGGGGAAGATAGGAACATCTCTCCCAAGCCCTACCAACAGACTGAAAAACAGCTTTTATCCGTGGGCTGTTAGGCTTTTAAATGGGACATAATCTTATGCAGAATTGACTTGGGAGGCCGGTGTGTGGTGTAGTTGGTTCACATGGTGTGATAGGATGGAGGGTTTGTTGTCACTGTGTGTTTGGGGGAGAGAGCACGGGGGGAGGCTCAGCTAATCTCAATGTACACATGTTGTACTTTGACAATAAAGGTTTATTATTTATTTATTTATTTATTTAAAGTCTCTCCCTTTGGGGAGCTTCTTCTGGACTTCCTTCTGTTTTCCCAGCCCTCTTGGGGAGACTATCAGATCTCAGCCTCTTGCTGGGACTCCAGTCTTGACTTGGCTGAGTCTGAGGTTGGGACAATCCTGCCTTCTTCTGAGTTGGGAAGAGGCACCCCAGTTCCGTCCCTTTCAAAGGTTTTGGTCAAAGAGCAGCAGAGAAGGGTTCCATGAAAATCTTCATTCCCTCCCAGCTTCTGATGCTTCCCCCATTTTACCCCACCCCTCTCGGAGGCAGCAGGTCTCTTGGGGCAAATCAGGAGAAACATTTGGTTTTTGAAAATCTTTCTATCTTTATTAATGAGACAAAGTGACTGTGAAATATCTCCTGAAGGAATTCCTCCCAGAGCGGGAGAGATTAGATGATCTCTGGTGGACTCTTTTGAGCTTTCACTGATTTTTTTTCCTTGCGGAGAGACGTCAAGATGAGTACAAAAAAGCACTAGGTGAGTGAATTGTCCTCTTTACATGTAATCTCCAACTTAGAGCAGGGACCAAAGGGAACATCACTTGAGGTGTGTGTGTGTGTGTGTGTCTGTCTGTGTGTGTCTGTGTCTGTGTCTCTGTGTGTTTAAACACAAAGGAATCTCATGAAGCTGCAGAGTTCTGCTATTTCCTCCTAAAAACTAGACTGGGGTAGGAGGCCCCCTCTTCACAACAGCCAGCCTGTTCTTGGGAGTGGAGACCCCAAGGAGAAACATCTGAGACAAAGAATCCTCGAGAGGATGAGAAGACCCAGCTGGGTGGAAGATCCCTCTGATTGAAAAGCTGTTCTGTTTTCCATGAAGGTGGAAAGGAAAGGCTTGGCCATCACATAGTCAGGAAACTCCATAAAATTGGTGATGAAAAGGAGGCATTTTGAGAGAAAAGAGGCTTTGGTGGATGCCAGCTAGATCTCCTCTTGGTCTCCCTCCACAAGACTCTCCAGATACGAGCTGATTGGGGAAAGAAGCTTTGCAGCCCTATATTTTCATGTCCGCTCTGCCCTCTGGCTCAAGAATTGCCGAAATATCATTCTGTATAGAGATATATACATGTAAAGAATTCTTTCCTATGTCTATTAACTGATGTCACTTTATAACGCCATGGTAAGGCCACACTTGGAATACTGTATCCAGTTTTGGTCACTACAATATAAAAAAGATGAGACTCTAGAACAGGAGTCTTCAAACTTGGCCCTTTCATGACTTGTGCACTTCAACTCCCATAATTCCTCAGGCAGCCATGCTGGTTGAGGAATTCTGGGAGTTGAGTCCACAAGGCATAAAAGGGCCAGGTTTGAAGACCCTTGCTCTAGAAAGAATGCAGAGAAGAGCAACAAAGATGATCAGGGGACTGGAGGCTAAAACATATAAAGCAGGGGTCCTCAACCTGTAGACCATGGTCCACTACTGGACCGTGGCCTCTTGGCCACCGGGCCATGTGAATGGCTGGCCAGTGCATGTATGTGTGTGCGTGCACTCCCCCCCCCCACTCGTGCTTGAGATGTTTTAAATGTGCAGGCGCTAGCCCTGCCCCCAACATCGCGCAGGCACTAGCCCCGCCCCAGTGGTGACATCATTGCAGTCTTCCAATATCTCAGGGGTTGCCCCCAAAGAAGAGGGAGTCAATCTATTCTCCAAAGCACCTGAGGGCAGGAGAAGAAGCAATGGATGGAAACTAGTCAAGGAGAGAAGCAACCTAGAACTAAGGAGAAACTTCCTGACAGTTAGAACAATTAACCAGTGGAACAACCTGCCTCCAGAAGGTGTGACTGCTCCAACACTGGAAGTTTTTAAGAAGAGACTGGACAGCCATTTGTCTGAAGTGGTACAGGGTTTCCTGCCTGAGCAGGGGGTTGGACTAGAAGACCTCCAAGGGCCCCTTCAAACTCTGTTATTCTATTCTAAATATGCAAACTAAAGCTAAATTAGTTGAAACCCTTTGGGTGCGTTTGTGTGTGTTTGGTTGTGTCTGTGGGCGGGAGGGAGGGGGCTGGAATTGCAAAGATCTGAATTTCACTATCTCCTCCTACTAGCCAAGAGACGGACACAGACCCCCTTTTCATTCTTTTCCAGTATATAATAATAATAATAATAATAATAATAATAATAATAATAATAATAATAATAATAATAACAACAACAACAACAACAACAACAGCAATAATTTAATAATAATAATAATAATAATAATAATAATAATAATAATAATAATAATAATAATAATATATCATGAAGAACACTTCACTTGAGCTAAAAGGAGCCAATCCTGAGTGAAAAAGAGCAGTGGGTGGGTATAGAAATTAAACTATTATTATTATTATTATTATTATTATTATTATTATTATTATTATTATTATTATTATTATTATTATTAATTGTGGGTTTTTTTGTTTATTCAGAGGACATGTTGTTCTCTTAGTTCTCTTTTTTTTCCCCTTGCTTCTCCTTTTACTCTTTTTTCCCCCTCACCTCTTTTCCCTGATGTCTAACAGTCAAAAAATTCACTTTCCTCACCTTGCTTTGATTCCCCCGAAGGAGGAAAGGAAATTCTCGATGTGTGTTGGATGTTTCAGGCTCATTCTTTTCCTCACACAGGGAAGGAAGCTCCAGAGCCTTTGAAGCAAGGGGTCCAGAGATGGGGGGGTGGGGGGGGAGGGAGAGGGAATAGAGACTCCGCCAGAAATGCCAGGAGCTCCGGTGGTTAGAGGCCATTCTGGTGGCATATTCTGCTCTGCGCTGAGAGATTCATGAAGTTGCAGGGGTTGAATGGTGAAGAGAGAGAGAAGATCAGGATAAGTCAGAGACTCACTCTGTGTCTTTCTCCCCCATGCAGAGAACAAACGTTTAGCAGTCCTCTTGCAGGTGAGTGGCTCTGGTGGGGGCTGTAGGGGGGAGAGAGGAAGGGAGGGAGGGGATGTGAGGTCCAAGGACCCACTGATGGGAAAGATACTTTGAGAAAACCGTCTTCTCTCCACTAGTCATCTCAAACACTGGACAGCCATTTGCCTGAAATGGTATAAGGTTTCCTGCCTGAGCAGGGGGTTGGACTAGATGACCTCCAAGGTCCCTTCCAACTTTATTATTATTATTATTATTATTATTATTATTATTATTATTATTATTATTATTATTATTATTGGAGAGGCAGTGGACTCTGTGGGAGGGTGTCTGTCCGCCCCCAAAGTCCTATCCTGCCAGGTCAGACTCTGGCCCCTTTCAGGGTCTGACTGTCAGACTCTAGGACAGTGGTGGCGAACCTTTTAGAGACCGAGTGCCCAAACTGCAACCCAAAACCCACTTATTTATCGTTGGGTGCCAGGTGAGCGTGGCCCACTGGGTGGGTGTGGCTGTGGTCATCATGGAAGATTGGGTGGGTGTGGCTAAGGTGGGTGTGGTCATCTCAATGTTGCTCATTGGGAGGGACACCTGTGGGGGGTGGGCAGGGTTGGGGGAGCTCCAGGAGGTCTCTGGCAGGTGGGGCGGTAGGCAGGAGACTCATCCTGTGGGGTGAGGCAAGGCAGGGAGGGTGCCATTGCCATGGGGCAAGGCAAGGGCTGGGGCAGCTGCTGCCTGACACCATTGGCCCCTGCACACAGAGGCCAGTAGCCACAGCCTGCTGGCCCCTTGACAGGCACACTCTGGGGCTCTGTAGCCTGTCAGCAGTTCAAAGAAGCCACCTCTGAGATGGATGGTCGGCCAACAGCTGAGGAGGTGATGCAGTGGGTCATGCCTGGGAAAAGGAGAGAATGCGAGGCCAGGAGGGACGGTATGGGGGGGGAGGGAAACCAGCCATGCCAGGATGCATACATCCACGTGGGACCTCGGCAAATTAGCAGGCAGCTGGTTGAAGAGGGACAGTTGCCAGCCACCTCCGGGGCATGGTGCGGGTGCCCACAGAGAGGGCTCTCAGTGCCGCCTCTGGCACCTGTGCCATAGGTTGGCCACCACTGGCCTAGGATCTGGAGGCTCAGTTTTGGTCACCACGATGTAAAAAAAATGCTGAGACTCTAGAAAGAGTGCAGAGAAGTGCAACAAACATGATCAGGGGACTGGAGGCTAATGTCATGGTTCCAATAAAAGGGCCAAGTTTGAAGACCCCTGCAACAGATGAAACCATTTAAAAGACCTTCCAAAGCAAGGATTTCTTCCTTAAAGAAGGTTTTATTTTGGAAACAAGATATTGGAACTACATAGGAGAAGCCAAGACTAAATTCCCCTCACCTAGGTGACAAAGTTGCAAGTTACATTTCCCACCCCCAAATTGCTGTCATAAATCACATTCACCAGGTGTTAGAAAAGGCGGGCACTCCTCCCAGCTGCTCCAGCACGCCGAAATGTTATCAGCAATGACCTTGGTTCCCATTGATGTGAATTGTTTTGGCTAACTGAGAAATTTCCCCCCTTCCTCCTCCTCACTAAAAATGTGGCAATGGAGACAAAATGAAAATTGCTTCAATTGGGTTTGTCACAGCATTGACAGCTAAAATATATAAGGAATGATTGCTGGAATT
Source organism: Vipera ursinii (assembly GCF_947247035.1). Lineage (NCBI taxonomy): Eukaryota > Metazoa > Chordata > Lepidosauria > Squamata > Viperidae > Vipera > Vipera ursinii. The sequence continues at coordinate 5,693,451 of NC_139513.1, forward strand.
TGGTATGCCTAGTTTAATGAAGTGAAGGGCAAGGGGGAACACGATAGCAGTCTTCCAATATCTCAGGGGTTGCCCCAAAAAAGAGGGGGTCAAGCTATTCTCCAAAGCACATAAAAGCAGAAGAAGCAACGGATGGAAACTAGTCAAGGAGAGAAGCAACCTAGAACTAAGGAGAGACTTCCTGACAGTTGGAACAATTAACCAGTGGAACAACCTGCCTCCAGAGGTGGTGAATGCTCCATCACTGGAAGTTTTAAAGAAGAGACTGGCCAGCCATTTGTCTGAAATGGTTAAGGGTTTCCTCCCTGAGCAGGGGGTTGGACTACAAGACCAAGGTCCCTTCAAACTCTGTTATTCTATTCTAAATATGCAAACTAAAACTAAATTAGTCGAAACCCTTTGGGTGCATTTGTGTGTGTTTGATTATGTCTGTGGGTGGGAAGGAGCTGGAATCAGAAAGATCTGACTTTCTCCATCTCTTCCTATCAGCCAAGAGACTGACACAGACCCCCTTTTCATTCTTTTCCAGAATCTGATAAGGGAAACTTCAGGTAAGTTGGAAGGAGCCAATCCTGAGTGAAGAAGAGCAGTGGGTGGAACAATTGTGGGTTTTTTTTGTTTATTCAGAGGACATGTTGTTCACAAACAATTAGCATTATTTTAGATCAGGAACATGCTGGCTCAGTGGGTTAGGACGCTCAGCCTGTCGATCAGAAGGTCTGCAGTTTGGCGGGTCGAATCCCAAGTGCCGCGTAACAGAGTGAGCGCCTGTTACGTGTCCCAGCTTCTGCCAACCTAGCAGTTCGAAAGCACATAAAAATGCAAGTAGGAAAATAGGGACCACAACGGTGTGAAGGTAACAGCATTCCATGCACCTTTGGCATCCAGTCATGCTGGCCATATGACCATGGAGACGTCCTCGGACAAGCGCTGGCTCTTCGGCTTTGAAACGGAGATGAGCACCGGCCCCTAGAGTCGGAAACGATTAGCACGCATGTGCGGGAGAACCTTTACCTTTACCTTACCTAGGTCAGTCTACGGTAATATAGGTAGTCCTCAATTTACTACAGTTCATTTAGTGACCGTTCAAAGTTTCAACAGCACTGAAAAAAGTGACTGATGGCCGTTTTCCCCACTTATGACCGTTTGCGGCATCCACATGGGCACGTGATTTATGTTCGGCTGCTTGACAACTGACTCACATTTATGACGGTTGCAGCGTCCCGGTTTCAGGGCATCCCCTTTTGTCACCTTCCAAGTCAATGGGGAAACCAGTTTCACTTAATAACCGTTTTACTCATTTAAAAACTGCAGTGAGTCAGCAAAGTCGTAAAGTGAGGCAAAACTCACTTAACACAGTTCTCACATAGCAACATAAATTTTGGGCTCCGTTGTGATCGTAAGGCGAGGACTGCCAGTATAGGATTGGAGAAGCAGCTTCCGATTGAAAAGGCATTGATGAAAGTATAGGTAGTCCTTGACCTATGACCTAAAGGGAGCCCCAAATTTCTGTCATTAAGTGAGACCTTTGTTAAGCGAGTTTGGCCTCATTTTACAAACTTTCTGGCCACAGTTAAGGGAATTTGTTAACAGTTGTTAACTTAGTAATAGAGTTGTTAAGCGAATCTGGTTTGTCCATTGATTGTGGTTGTCCGAAGGTCGCAAGAGGGGGTCGCGTGATATGGGGAAAGGCTTGGCCATCACATAGTCAGGAAACTCCATAAAATTGGTGATAAAAAGGAGGCATTTTGAGAGAAAAGGGGCTTTGGTGGATGCCAGGTAGATCTCCTCTTGGTCTCCCTCCACAAGACTCAACTGATTGGAAAAAGAAGCTTTGCAGCCCTCTATGTTTTCACGTCAGCTCTGCCCTCTGGCCCAAGAATTGTCGAAATATTCTGTATAGAGATATATAAACGTTTAAGAATTCTTTCCTATGTCTCTTAACTGATACCACTTTATAACGCCTTAGTAAGGCCACACTTGGACTACTGCATCCAGTTTTGGTCACCACGATGTAAAAAAGATGTGGAGACTCTAGAAAGTGTGCAGAGAAGAGCAACAAAGATGATCAGGGGACTGGAGGCTAAAACATATAAAGGAGGGGTCCCCAACCTGTAAACTGTGGTCCACTAATGGTCCATGGTCCTCTTGGCCATCAGGCCATGTGAATGGCTGGCCAGGGCATGCACATGTATGCGCACACTCTCCCCCACTTGCTTTCTGGTGGTTTTGAATGTATGGGCACTAGCCCAGCCTGCAGGGGTGACAGAATAGCAATCTTCCAATATCTCAGGGGTTGCCCCAAAGAAAAGGGAGTCAAGCTGTTCTCCAAAACACCTGAGGGCAGGACAAGCAGCAATGGATGGAAACTAATCAAGGAGAGAATCAACCTAGAAGTAAGGAGAAACTTCCTGACAGTTAGAACAATTAATTAGTGGAACAACTTGCCTCCAGAAGTTGTGGATGCTCCAACACTGGAAGTTTTTAAGAGGAAATTGGACCATTTGTCTGAAATGGTATAGGGCAGTGATGGCGAACCTATGGCACGCGTGCCAGAAGTGGCACTCAGAGCCCTCTCTGTGGGCACACCTGCCGCCACCACCAGTAGCTTGTGCAGGTCCATTAGGCCACCACTGGAGCCCGGAGTGGCAGCCCCGCCCAGCACAAAGGAGGCGAAGCAGCTAGGTAGCAAGCTGAAATAGAGGTGGTAGAGCACGCCCCCATGCACTTGCTGGCCTCTGTGTGTGGGGGCCGATAGTGTCAGGCAGCTTCATCTTCTATCAGCCAAGAGACTGACACAGACCCCCCTTTCATTCTTTTCCAGAATTTGATAAAGGAAACTTCAGGTAAGCTTGAAGGAAGCACTCCTGAGTGAAGAAGAGCACTGGGTGGGGCAATTGTGGGGTTGCCAGAGGCTGCTGGGAAAAGCTACAAAACTGTGAGTTAAGGAGAAGTGGGTGGAGGGGCACAGTAGCTAAGTCCTTGCTGATTGGACCCTCTTTGCTTTTAAACTGCCAGAGGCTGCTGGGAAAAGCTACAAAACTGTGAGTTAAGGAGAAGTGGGTGGAGGGGCACAACTATTTACAAACAATGAATGGAAACTAGTCAAGGAGAGAAGCAACCTAGAACTAAGGAGAAACTTTCTGACAGTTAGAACAATTAACCAGTGGAACAACCTGCCTCCAGAAGTGGTGAATGCTCCAACACTGGAAGTTTTTAAGAAGAGACTGGACAGCCATTGGCCTGAAATGGTATAGGGTTTCCTGCCTTAGCAGGGGGTTGGACTAGATTACCTCCAAGGTCCCTTCCAACTTATTATTATTATTAGTATTAGTATTTTATTCAGAAGACGTGTTGTTCTCTTTGTTCTCTTTTTTTTCTTGCTTCTCCTGTTACTCTGTACAAAATAAGTGTTCCTCTTTTTCCGCCCTCACTGCTTTTCCTTGGTTGCTTTTATCCCAAGGATAAAAGAAATCTCTCTCTCCTCTCTCTCTCTCTCTCCCCCTCTCCCTCTCCCTCTCCCTCTCCCCCACCCTCTGGCAGAAATGCCAGGAGCTCCGGTGGTTAGAGACCATTGTGGTGGCATATTCTGGTCTCCACTGAGAGATTCATGAAGCTGCAGAGGTTGAATGCTGTAAAGAGAGAAGACCAGGAAAAGGTAGAGGCTCACTCTGTGTCTTTCTCCCCCTTGCAGGAAAGAACCAGAGGATTTAACAGCCCCCTGGGAGGTGAGTTGCTCAGTGGGGGCTGTAGAGGGGAGAGAGGGAGGGAGGGAGGTAAGGGATGTGAGGTCCAAGGACCAATTGATGGTGAAGATACTTTGAGAAAACCCTCTTTGCTAGGTAAGCAATTTGGGAGAGAGGCAGTGGGACTCTGGGGGAGGACGTCTGCAAGGCCAGACTTTGGCCCCTTTCTGGATCTGACTATCTTGGATCCGGAGGCTCAGTTTTGGTCACCACAATGTAAAAAAATATGTTCAGGGGACTGGCTAATGTCATGGTTCTGATAGATCAGGTGTCATGGTTCCAACAAATGCAGTACTTCAAAGAACTTCAAGGCATTGTTTACCTTAAAGAATCTTTTAATATACTTGCATAGCTTTGGCAGGTACATATTGGAAGCCAAAATCTGAATTCTCCTCCCCTGAACACATCGTATCAAGCACAATTCCGTCCCTTAATTAAACGTCATAAATCACATTCTCCAATCAGCTTAAAATGCAAACTTTCCCTCCTGTTTAACAACCCGCCAAATTCTTATCTTCTCGTTACAAACAGTCTTGAGATACATTCTCTCTACTCCCCCCAGTGTCCACTAATTCTAACTCTAAAAGTAATATACGAGTTAAAGAAAGGCTACATCTCCCTATGTTGTCAAGCAAGAATATCCGATGTTAGCAGCATTGACATTCGCCCCCCCTTACAAAAAGGATAGACCATGTAGCATAATTAAAAGCCCATGTTAGGAACTCGGTTTGTTGGGGTACTTCTCATAAAACTTTTTGATGATTCGGTCAACTTTCACATCACTAGATTTCACCCAAGTGGCTTCAGACAACGAGTATCCCTTCCATTCTACTAGTTACTGCAATTTCCCTTTAAAAATTCTAGAATCAAGAAAACGCTTTACTTCATAGTGGGTTTGACCTGCCACTATGAGGGGCCCGGGTACCTTCTTAGGGAGAGGTCTTAAAGTGGATTCTCGAAAAGGTTTCAATAAGCTGCAGTGAAAGACACGAGTGAATTCTCCCTAAAAGCCTATGGAGTTTCAGTTCTACTGTGACTGGGCTGATGATCCTTATGATGGGGAAAGGCCCCAAGAATTTTGGTCCTAATTTCTTACTGGGTAATTTTAGGTGTAAATATTTGGTTGACAGATAAACCTTTTCCCCAACTTGGAATGTTCTTTGAGGGGCTCTTTTTATCTGCCTGCTTTTTATAAGTCTTTTTCAAAGCAACTTTCATGTTTCTCCAAACGTCTTCCCACCCCATCACCCATTGATCAAGTGTCTGGGAAGCAGAGGGCAACTGAGGGTATTCAGGTATTAGGCTGAATTCTTTTCCTGTGGCTACCCTGAAAGGTGTGTAGCCGGTGCTGCTGTGAACAGAATTATTGTAAGCCACCTCTGCAAATGGAAGGAAGTCTGTCCAGTTTGTTTGTTGGTATGAAACATAACATCTGAGATATTGCTCCACCATCTTGTTAGCGGATTCCGCAGCCCCATTAGTAGCTGGATGGAAAGCAGAGGATAGGCCTTGAGATGATGCAATTAATTTAAGAAAACTCCTCCAAAACTTTGCTGTGAACTGCACCCATCTGTCTGAAATTATTCGCTTAGGGGCACCATGCACCTGGTAGATATGTTTCAGGAACAATTTAGTGAGTCGTTGGGCCGATGGGAGTCCTTTGCAAGTGATGAAATGAGCCTGCTTTGAAAACAGGTCTATCACAGTCCAGATGACAGTATTTCCTCTACTTTCAGGTAGGTCTACAATAAAGTCCATGGCTATTTCTTCCCATGGTTGAGAAGGGTCTGCCACCAGTTGCAGTAACCCAGGGGTTTTCCCTGGAATTCTTTTCATGGTGGCACATACAGCACAACTGACACAGTTTTCCACATCCCATTTTGCCCCTGGCCACCAAAATTGCCGGCGGATGAGATGTAGAGTTTTTAGATATCCAAAGTGTCCAGCCTGTTTTACATTGTGGCGGTGTTTGAGAACATTAAGACGGAAGGCTTCAGGCAAATACAGTTTCCCACCCTTGTAAGCCAAACCATCTTTGCATGTTAGGGAGGCTTGATTGTCTTTGAACCATTGATCGGTGAGGAGCTTTTGTTTTATTTTCTTTGCATCAGGGTCATCAGGGTTAGGGGCCCTGCAAGGCGTGAGTTGAGCAGCAGTTGTGGACTGGGGATGATTGCCTCATTAACCTCTTTGAGTTCGCTTTTGTACTGCGGTAATCTCGATAACGCATCAGCTAGGAAGTTTTTTTCCTCCCAGTATGTACTTTAGAGTGAAGTTGAAACGGTTGAAGTATTGGACCCACCACACTTGCTTTGGGGACAATTTGCAGGGAGTTTTCTGTGCCTCTAGATTTTTGTGATCTGTCCATACTTCAAAAGGCACCTTGCTTCCTTCTAGATAGTGTTGCCAGTTTAATATTTATTTATTTATTTATTTATTTTTATTTTTATTGCATTTATATCCCGCCCTTCTCCGAAGACTCAGGGCGGCTTACAAGCTTAGTCCTCACCATTTGCAAAGGCCTCCTTCTCCCAGACTGTCCATCTCCTCTTGCTTTCAGTAAATTTCTTAGAGGTGTAGGCACAGGGTTGCAGGACCCCACTTTTATTCTTTTGCAGTAATACAGCTCCAACTGCCACGTCGCTGGCATCAGCTTGAATTACAAAGTGCTCCTCTGGGGGCAGGGGTGCTTTAGAACCAGTTCACCAGCAAATAGTCTTTTTAAATTTTCAAAAGTTTTTTGGCAGCTCATAGTCCATGCTAGTGGTTGGCCCGGTTGTGGTTTCCCTCCTCCTTTGCCTTTTTTTTAGTAGTTCTGTAAGGGGCAGGGCAATCTCAGCAAAGGAGGCGATGAATTGACGGTAGAAGTTGGCAAAACCTAGAAAGCTCTGGAGCTGTTTGCGAGTCTTTGGGGGTTGCCATTCAATTATAGCTTTCACTTTGGCTGGGTCCATTTCAATGCCCTCATTGGAAATTCTATAGCCAAGATAATCTAATCGGGTTTGGTGAAATTTATATTTTGACAATTTGACATAAAGTTTGGCATTCAATAGTTTCTTTAACATTTATCTCACCAGCCTTATATGGTCAGTCATATTTGTGTTGTGTATCAGGATGTCATCAAGATACACCAGAACCCCTTTGTATAAATGATCATGTAGGGCCTCATTAATCAACTGCATAAATACAGCTGGGGGGCCCTGCAGTCCAAATGGCATGACTTTGAACTGGTAGCTTCCCAAGGGGCAGTTGAAGGCAGTTTCCCACTCATCTCCCTCCTTTATTCTCACCTGGTAATATGCTTCTCTCAGATCTAGTTTAGTGAAAACACTCCCCTTTGCCAGGTGGGTCAGTAAGTCCTTCAGGAGGAGGAGGGGGTATTTATTCTTCACACTCACCGCGTTGAGACCTTTGTAATCAACACAGAGACGGAGAGACCCATCTTTTCTTTAAACAACACAGGAGCTCTCACCGCTGACTTGGCTCGTTCAATGAATCCCCTTGCTAGGTTTGTATCCACGTATCGCTGCATCTCCATTTCAACGGGGGACATAGTGTACATTGTTGGTCATGGAAGTTTGGCCCCTGGCAACAGTTCAATGGAACAATCATTGGGCCAGTGAGGAGGCTAGATATCGCATTCTTTCTCACTGAATGCCTCTGCTAGGTCCTGATACTCGCTGGGGATGAGCAGCTCACCTGGTACCCGTGAGGCAGCCATGTGTGCTCACTCATTGGGTGAGCTAAAATTCCCTGTAACATCTGTTGAATCAATCGGGGGATTGGGCCCTATAGGTAGTCTCACAGTTCTCATTCCTTTCTTCCATCAGATAAATGGCTTCCATTTGTCCAACCAGGCTAATCCTAGGATCACAACCTCAGTCATTTTTGGAGCCACCAGGAAACGAATGAACTCCCAGTGCTCACCTATTTCTAGGCGTAGAGGTTCCATTAATTGTGCACTTGATTGAGAAAGAAAATCAGTTTCTCTTTTCCCATGATGAAATCTTCTCTTGAATCTCTGCCAGCTCCCCTCAAGTCTGGAGAGAGCAGCTGGGGTTGAAGACCCCTAAATAGTTTGAAAAGTTTTAGATTTTGGCTTAATGTCATGATTCCGACAAATGCAGTACTTCAAAGGCATTGTTTACCTTAAAGAATCTTTTAATATAGTTGCATAGCTTCGGCACGTACATATTGGAAGCCAAAATCTGAATTATTCTTCCCTGAACACATCGTATCAAGGACAATTCCCTCCCTTAATTAAATGTCATAAATCACATTCTCCAATTAGTTTAAAATGCAAATTTTCCCTCCTGTTTAACAACACGCCAAATTCTTATCTTCTCTTGTTACAAACAGTCTTGAGATACATTCTCCCTACTTTCCCCAGCGTCCACTAATTCTAACTCTAAAAGTAATATATGAGTTAAAGAAAGGCTACATCTTACTATGTTGTCAAGCAAGAACATCCGATGTTAGCAGCATTGACATCATGGGTTCCCAACCTGTAATCCATGGTCCACTACTGGGCCGTGGCCTCTTGGCCACCAGGCCATGTCAATGGCTGCCCAGTGTATGCATGTGTGTGCGCGCGCTCCGCCCCCCCACTCGTGCTCGGGTTGCTTTCAATGTACGGGCGTTAGCACTGCCCGCAGCATCATGCAGGTGCTAGCCCTGCCCCCAGGGGTGACATGATAGCAGCCTTTCAATATCTTAGGGGTTGCCCCAAAGAAGAGGAAGTCAAGCTGTTCTCCAAAGCTCCTGAAGTCAGGACAAGAAGCAACGGATGGAAACTAATCAAGGATAGAAGCAACCTAGAACTAAGGAGAAACTTCCTGACAGTGAGGACAATTAACCAGTGGAACAACCTGCCTCCAGAAGCGGTGAATGCTCCCAACACTGGAAGTTTTTAAGAAGAGACTGAACAGCAATTTGTCTGAAATGGTATAGGGTTTCCTGATTGATTGATTTAGTGACCATTCAAAGGCACTGAAAAATGTGACTTATGATGATGATTATTATTATTATTCCGCAAAGAGGAGATCAGAGCATCTCCAATGCAAGGGGTATGTGGGGGGGGGAAAATGAGGCACTTCCTGAGGGTCCTGCAGTCATGGATGGAGCAGGGGCTTCTCACCTCTCGAGTCCATCTGGGAATCCGTCCCTCTAGAGATCCCAGGAAACTCGGGGATTGGGGGGGGGAGAAATGGACTAGAGCACGGGTCTTCAAACCTGGCCCTTTTATGACTTGTGGACTTCAACTGCCAGAATTCTTCAGCCTGGTTGATGAATTCTGGGTGTTGAAGTCCACAAGTCATAAAAGGGCCAGGTTTGAAGAGCTCTGGACTAGAGCTAGATTTGTCTATTTGAGGGGAGGCATCGATGCTTGTTATACTTTGTGGAGCAGGTTCTTACCCACCTCAGCAGCCAGTCTTTGCTTTGTCCAATCCCTCTTGTAAATCTCACCCAGCTGATTCCTCTCTTGAGGCTGCCGATTCTCCTTCTTTACTTGGCTGATTCAGTCTGGACTCTGGGCTTCCTCCCCTTACCTTCCTCTCAAATTAACCATCCCTACATTTTCCACTTTCCTTGCAGCCCATCTTTGGAGTACCAAGCTTGCAGCATAAAGGAGAGAAGAAAGAAGAGGGGATCAGCCCTTTTCTGAATTAGGCCGGACTCTCAGGAGGAGCCCTTCCACAACATACTTGAACCACAATATATTTTGTGCCTTTTCTGATTGCTTTTATATAAAGGATTTTATTGAATTTTATAGGGTTAGGGATAAAATAGGGTCTGGTTAGGTATTAGGGTTTAGGGTGGGGTTGGGATCAGGATTGGGGTTGGGGTTGAGATTAGGACAGCATTGGGATCAACATTGGGGTTATCCCCCAATAATACTTTCATTCTTTAGCAAACAGGCTATTGCCCAGATACATATTTTCAATTAACAATAGTTAATATAGTAATAAATGGCTGTAAAAAAGGTAATAAACAATAATCAAAAACAATATCAGTTAATCAATACATGTCATTGCTTTTATCATCAAATCAGCAACCTTTTTTATTATGCTTGAGGAACGGAGGAGAAAAGAAAATGAGTTTATAATTGTGGAATCTAAAGGATTCAAACTGAGTTTAGTAGGTATAGTTTATAATAGGTAGGCTGCATCACACCCTTAATGGGCTTTTGCTGGTTAATCTTAGTGAATTGAGATTATAGGTTAAAGATGAGGTTTTAGAGATGGGTTTATAGAGAATGGGGTGGGGGATAGGATGAAGACTTTCTTGGTTTTACTTTAAGAGAGATTTATAAGTTAAATTAATCTTCATTATACCGGCTGGGGATAAAGATGGGCATTTTTTTCTTTTTTTCCTTCTGTTAAGTTTTATCTGTTTAGCATAATCTTTGATGAAACACATTACTAAAAGCAATGTGCATTCTGAGATTTCTGCCACTAAAGTAGCTAATTTCTTTTTTAAACAATTATTGTACAGTTATTTGACCATATATTTCAGGGGTGTCAAACTCAATTTCATTGAGGGCCGCATTAGCATTGCGGTTGTCCTCAGGGGGCCGGGTGGGTATGGCCTGGGTGGGCGTGGCCTACTGGGTGGCCGTGGCTAGAGTGCGTATGGCCTACTGAGTGGGCGTGGCCAGCTCTACATCGTTCGCATCAAGGGTGCCTATGGGGGCCTGGGCAGGACTGGGACAGATCTGAGGGTCTCTGGCAGAAGGAGGGTCTCTGGGCCAGGGCCAAGGCAGTGGGGGCCGTTCCCTCACTGTTTCCAGGATGGTTTCGCGGGCCACATGAAACCACTTCACGGGCCAGATCCGGCCCCCGGGCCTTGTGTTTGACATGTCTGATATATTTGATAATCCAAAGTTTAACAAATCATGTAAAAAACAAGAAAAAGGTTAAGGAAATTGTGCTGTTAGAGCAAGTAGTATTTTCAGGGTTAAAGTGCTGTGTCTAGAGCAAGTAGCATTTTAAGGGTTAAAACTATCTCCTTAACGGATGGCCTTCTGGGAAATGTAGTTTTAGTTGTTTGGTCAGATCTGTGTTCTAACTGGCCACTGGGAGGGACTTCTGTTTTATTATCGGATTTCCTGGCTACATGCCAGTCTGAAAGGTCTTTATTTAGTCTAGCCACTAGAAGCGTGTGTGCGTGTGTGCTCCGTTGATATGGAGGAAGTTATCCTTTTTTTACCTGTGTGAATGGACAGATTATGAAAAATGCCTCAGAAGAAGTGAACAATAACTCTGAGTTAACTGTTTCAGAGATTCCTGATGAATAAAGTAATTTTCCATGAAACCATTCCGTGGAGTTATGCTGCCTGTGTTAAGCAAGAGCAAAACAAATTTCCTGCTTGGTCCAGGAAAGAAATGATTGGTCCATTAGTGGGGGAAAGTGGGAAGAAGGTGACAAGCAACAGGGAGAAAGCAGAACTATTTAACTCATTTTTTGCATCTGTCTTTACACAAAGGGAAAAAACAGTCCAACCTACCAAAACCAGTGCCATAAAAAACAGAATAGAAACGCAAGTTAGGCAACAAAATGGTAAGTGAGCACCTGTCCAGCCTAGATGAGTTCAAATCACCAGGACCAGATGGATTACACCCCAAGGTTCTCAAGGAACTGGCAGATGTAATCTCAGAACAGATGAACTATATTTTTCAAAGATCCTGGAACACTAGGGAACAACCAGAGGACTGGAAAAGAGCTGATGTAGTTCCCATCTTCAAAAAAGGGAAAAAAATAGATCCAGGAAACTACAGACCTATCAGCCTGACCTCAATACCTGGGAAGATTCTGGAAAAGATAATCAAACAGCAAATCAACAAACACTTAAGAGGCAAACAAAGTCATTACTAAAAGCCAACATGGGCTGGCAGCCATTTTGCTTCTAAAGGAAGGAAGACGAATCCCCCCCCCGAGTGACTCCTCTCGGTTCCTTTGGGGAGCTGGCAGCCATTTTGCTTTTAAAGGAAGGAAGACAAATTCCCCCCTTGCCCCACGCCACCTTTTGTCTCTTTCCCTCAATGGCCTCCTAGGCCAACACAACAAAAGACTACAGGAAGTCCTCAACTTACGACCACAGCTCTAACCAGAATTTCCATAGCTAAGCAAGGAGGTAGTTAAATAAGTCACGCCTAAATTACAATTATTATTTTTTTGCTATGATTGTTAAGCAGATCACTGCAATTGTTCAGGGAATCATGCGGTCATTAAACAAGTCCAACTTCCCCCACTGTTTGTCAAAAGCCATCTGGGGAGATCTCAATTGGTGATCAAACAACCGCGGGATGCTGCAATCACTATAAATACACTATGTTTGTCGAGTGCCCAAATTTTGATCACGTGATGCCGGGACACTCCTAAAAACAAGGACTTTTTTCACTGCCATTGCAACGGTCACTAAACGAATGGTTTTAAGTGAAGAATTACTTACGCATAAGCCCTTTCGATGCTTGGGCTGAAACTGCCAAAGCTCCTTTCCACATAAATGAAATTGGCAAAACACATTGCCACCGATCAGAGAATGTCGATTGGTGGCCCCCAGGGGGAGATCCTTCTCTGTGGGCGCCCCGGAGCTATGGAATCAGCTACTGGTTGAGCTCCGGATGGCGCCCGATCTTCGCTCCTTTCGCCGCGATCTAAAAACATTTTTATTCGAACAAGCCGGCCTGGCCTGAGGGGGGATTGGTGGGGTTTTTTACGGTTGTTTTATTGGGGTTTTAATATAGTATTGATTGTTTTTAGTGGGCATGTATTTAATCCTTTTTTAATTTTTGTAATTCTGTATTTTTTATTCTTGCCCTGTTCACCGCCCTGAGTCCTTCGGGAGAAGGGCGGTATAGAAATATTATTAAATAAATAAATAAAATAAATAGACTTACCCAAATAAGAAAATTGCCTCAAGATATCAAGAGTTGCCCATTTTATTAATACATTTTCTCATCCAAGCTCATCAAAGATGTTGAGACTCTAGAAAGAGCGCAGAGAAGCGCAACAAAGATGATCAGGGGACTATTCTATTCATTTCCTATTCCTATTTTAGTTATCACCATGACTCACAAAAGTTAAAATTGTAAAACCCTACAAGGTGCCAAGCTGCATTTTCTCTCCACGGCATCCGGTGTGCTCTCCAGTAATCCCCAGAAAGCGGGCTGAGGACGCACACTTTTAGGAACAATAGAGGCACTTTTTCTATATAAGAAACCACTTCAGAACAGGCCTGAAGTCGCTGCCTTCCACAGCTGTCAACGCCAGTGTCTTGCTCTCAAATACAGGCAGTCCTTGACTGACAACCACAATTGAGTCCAAAACCTCCATTGCTAAGCGAGGCATTTGTTAAGTGAATGTTGACCCATTTTACGAACTTTATGGCCACCGTTGTTAAGTGAATCACTGCAGCTGCTAAGTTAGTATCCCAACTGTAACAACAACAACAATAATAAAGTTGGAAGGGACCTTGGAGGTCATCTAGTCCAACCTCCTGCTCAGGCAGGAAACCCTGTACCATTTCAGACAAAGGGCTGTCCAGTCTCTTCTTAAAAAGCGAATTTGTTAAGCGAATTTGCCTTCCCCATTGACTTTGCTTGTCAGAAGACCCGAGGACACAGCAACCGTCATAAATATGAACCAGTTGCCAAGTGTCCGGATTTTGATCACATTTACCAATGGCTCTTCGGCAGTCATCTGAATTTTGATCCCATGACCGTGGGGATGCCGCAAGCGTCCTAAGTGCGAAACACGGTCCTAAGTTCCTTTTTTCAGTGCTGCTGTAACTTTGGTCACCAAATGAGCTGCTGTAAATCAAGAACTGCCTGTAAACATCACCTTTGCTTCAAGTACAGGAAGTCCTCGACTTACAACAACTCATTTAGTGACCATTCAAAGTTACAACGGCACAGAAAAAAATGACTTAGGACCGGTGTTCGCACTTATGACCATTGCAGCATCTTTAGGGTCACGTGATCGAAGTTTGGATGACTGCCGAAGCGCCATCAGTAAGCAGCCTGACCAAAGAACTTTCTCCATCCCCACACAGACGGACAAGGCCCCCCGAATATAAACTGACAGCAAACCTTACACCCTTTTGCCGTAGCACTGATGACGTTCTGTAGTTGGGTAACAAAAGGTCTGCGAGAAAACAAACTAGCTCAAAGAGCACCAAAGACTCCATAATCCTCCTCCTCCTCTCCACAAACCCCACTCCCTTGTAGCACTGATGATGTTCCCTAGTTGGGTAATGAAAGGCCTGCAAGAAAACAAGCCAGCTCAGAGAGTACCGAGGACACCCCACCTCCAAGATGGGTTCCCAGAGGGCGGGGGGGGAGGACGAAGCGCCCTCCGAATCCACACGCAGAGGGCAGCCCCGCAGTCCAGGCTGCACCTGGGGAAGCCCTGCGGGTGAGAGCTCCGGATTCCGCCACAAAACAAGCCACTTGGATGCTCGTCTGGGAAGCTCCTGCGGAGAGAGACAGGATCCCGAGCAGGCATTGCGCATCGGCCGGGAGCTGCGACCCATCTGGTGGCACGGGGGTCGGGATGGGCCGAATCATTACCCTGGTCCGGTTCTGTCAGCAGTCGTTCGCGATCCTCTGCAGCAGGGGTCTTCAAACCTGACCCTTTTGTGATGTGTAGACTTTGAAGCCCACAAGTCAGAAAAGGGCCAGGTTTGAAGACTTCTGCTCTGCAGGGTCCGCTCCAGCTCCCGCTGCTGGGTCCTCCTTTTGGCTTTCAGCTGCTGCACCGGCTGCTCCCCCGCGTGTCGGCGAAGTCCCAAACGATCGGCTCCGCTGACGGCCCCTCCTGTCGCCCGCGGGGAAGAGCCGGGGCTGCTGCAGCCTGTCCCCCACCGAGGTGGCTCGGCTAGACCCGTCCCATCTGCACTACTCCTCTAATTTGTGGCGTCTTGCCATTTGTTGTCCTGATGACTGAAAATAACAGAATGAAGGAGTTGGAAGGGATCTTCGAGGTCTTCTAGACCAACCCCCTGCTCAAGCAAGGAAACCCTGTGCCATTTCAGACGAACGGCTCAAAAATTACTCCGAAGTAATTACTTGAAGTAAGAGTCTGCTTTGGACGGTGTCGATGAAACTCAGGGGACGATGAAGAAAAGGAGAGAGTAGAGTAGAGTAGAGTAGAGTAGAGTAGAGTAGAGTAGAATAGAATAGAATAGAATAGAATAGAATAGAATAGAATAGAATAGAATAGAATAGAATAAACAATTGATCAGAACAGAATAAGAAGAGAAGAAAAATAGAAGAGAAGAGTTGGAAGGGTCCTTGGAGGTCTTCTAGTCCAACCCCCTGCTCAGGCAGGAAACCCTATACCATTTCAGACAAACGCTGTCCATCTCTTAAACCTTCCAGTGTTGGATCATTCACAACTTCTGGAGGCAGGTTGTTCCACTGGTTCATTGTTCTCACTGTTAGTAAGTTTCTCCTTAGTTCCAGGTTGCTTGTTTCCTTGATTAGTTTCCATCCATTTCTTCCTTGTCCTGCCCTCTGGTGCTTTGGAGAATAATTATCCCAACTATTGTTGGCTCTTTTGGATTAATAAAAAAATAAACCTAATTGGGGGGGGAGAGGAATGGATTTTTAATCACATTTAAGAAGATTAAGAAACTGTTGCCTAGGGAAGAGGAGGAAAGGGTAGAGACAAAGGATGAGGTCAGGTTCTCCGTCTTCCCCATCCGTAAAATGGGTATAATCGTCACTATAAAGTTACACTTTTCCTGTTTTAAGTTTCTCTCTGAAAAGACAAAAAGCAATTCTGGCTGCAATTCCTCCGGCAGTAAACCCCCCCCTGACCTCAGGAAGGCTTACTCCAGAGTAGGCGCGCACAGTCCTGCCTTGCAAATGCAAATTAGAAAAAAGAAGTAGCAGAGTTTGGAACGGAAAGGGTTACAGGCGACACCCATAAACGGCCACAAGATTCTTGGCTTCGAGTGCGGGGACTTTCCGACTCTGCCCACGGAAAGCTTCGCGCGATCCCCAGGATTGGGGCCAATGAGCTCCGCGGATCGGCCGTCGCCTTTTCTGGGAAATCATGCGGTGAAAAAGAAACGCTATTTTTACAGTGGCCGCACGGGGCGCTGCCGCGCCAATAACGCTTTCCACCGACAGGGCTGGTTGGAAAGATTGAAATCTCTGCAGGGACGCCGAGTGAAGGAACTGACTGGGTTTAAATGATGGGAGGATTGTTTGAGGCATGTTTCACCCCCCCCCTTGTTCAGAGACCAAAGAATTTTAGAGCTTTGGCAGATATGGAGCTTCCTGGTAGATCAGGGCTCTTCAAACTTGGCCCTTTTATGACTTGTGGACTTCAACTCCCAGAATTCCTCAGCCGGCTGAGGAATTCTGGGAGTTGAAGTCCACAAGTCATAGAAGGGAGCTGAGGAATTCTGGGAGCTGAAGTCCACAAGTCATAAAAGAATTCTGGGAGTTGAAGTCCACAAATCATAAAAAGGAGCTGAGGAATTCTGGGAGCTGAAGTCCACAAGTCATAAAAGAACTCTGGGAGCTGAAGTCCACAAGTCATAAAAAGGAGCTGAGGAATTCTGGGAGCTGAAGTCCACAAGTCATAAAAGAATTCTGGGAGTTGAAGTTCACAAGTCATAAAAGGGAGCTGAGGAATTCTGGGAGCTGAAGTCCACAAGTCATAAAAGAATTCTGGGAGTTGAAGTCCACAAGTCATTAAAAAGGAGCTGAGGAATTCTGGGAGCTGAAGTCCACAAGTCATAAAAGAACTCTGGGAGTTGAAGTCCACAAGTCATAAAAGGGAGCTGAGGAATTCTGGGAGCTGAAGTCCACAAGTCATAAAAGAATTCTGGGAGTTGAAGTCCACAAGTCATAAAAGGGAGCTGAGGAATTCTGGGAGCTGAAGTCCACAAGTCATAAAAGAATTCTGGGAGTTGAAGTCCACAAGTCATAAAAGGGAGCTGAGGAATTCTGGGAGCTGAAGTCCACAAGTCATAAAAGAACTCTGGGAGTTGAAGTCCACAAGTCATAAAAAGGAGCTGAGGAATTCTGGGAGCTGAAGTCCACAAGTCATAAAAGAATTCTGGGAGTTGAAGTTCACAAGTCATAAAAGGGAGCTGAGGAATTCTGGGAGCTGAAGTCCACAAGTCATAAAAGAATTCTGGGAGTTGAAGTCCACAAGTCATAAAAGGGAGCTGAGGAATTCTGGGAGCTGAAGTCCACAAGTCATAAAAGAATTCTGGGAGTTGAAGTCCACAAGTCATAAAAGGGAGCTGAGGAATTCTGGGAGCTGAAGTCCACAAGTCATAAAAGAATTCTGGGAGTTGAAGTCCACAAGTCATAAAAGGGTGCTGAGGAATTCTGGGAGCTGAAGTCCACAAGTCATAAAAGAATTCTGGGAGTTGAAATCCACAAGTCATAAAAAGGAGCTGAGGAATTCTGGGAGCTGAAGTCCACAAGTCATAAAAGAACTCTGGGAGTTGAAGTCCACAAGTCATAAAAGGGAGATGAGGAATTCTGGGAGCTGAAGTCCACAAGTCATAAAAGAATTCTGGGAGTTGAAGTCCACAAGTCATTAAAAAGGAGCTCAGGAATTCTGGGAGCTGAAGTCCACAAGTCATAAAAGAATTCTGGGAGTTGAAGTCCACAAGTCATTAAAAAGGAGCTGAGGAATTCTGGGAGCTGAAGTCCACAAGTCATAAAAGAACTCTGGGAGTTGAAGTCCACAAGTCATAAAAGGGAGCTGAGGAATTCTGGGAGCTGAAGTCCACAAGTCATAAAAGAATTCTGGGAGTTGAAGTCCACAAGTCATAAAAGGGAGCTGAGGAATTCTGGGAGCTGAAGTCCACAAGTCATAAAAGAATTCTGGGAGTTGAAGTCCACAAGTCATAAAAGGGAGCTGAGGAATTCTGGGAGCTGAAGTCCACAAGTCATAAAAGAATTCTGGGAGTTGAAGTCCACAAGTCATAAAAGGGAGCTGAGGAATTCTGGGAGCTGAAGTTCACAAGTCATAAAAGAATTCTGGGAGTTGAAGTCCACAAGTCATTAAAAAGGAGCTGAGGAATTCTGGGAGCTGAAGTCCACAAGTCATAAAAGAACTCTGGGAGTTGAAATCCACAAGTCATAAAAGGGAGCTGAGGAATTCTGGGAGCTGAAGTCCACAAGTCATAAAAGGACCAAGTTTGAAGACCCCCCCCCCTCTGTCGTAGGAAGTCTCCGAATTCCTCAGCTGGAGGCTGTGCTGGCAGGTTGGGCTGAGGGAGCCCAAACTCGGCCCACCTGTTTTTCCTTCCCTAAAGTAGGAAGAACCGGGAAGAGATGGAATTCTCTCTCTCCCTCCAAAACGGGCCCCGTTCCGCCCTTCCAGGGCCCTCTGTGCTTCCTTCGGAAGACGGATTGGCGTCTTCACAGCCTTCCCAGTTTGGGACACTACGCCGGCGGAATACGGGGATGGGGCAAGAAAGTAACGGCTGGCAGGAAGCTCCAGTGGGGGTGGGGAAGGGGAGTACGGATGGGCCAGAGAACTAGCAAGGCAGGGCAGGGCAAGAAGGGGAGGGGAGCAGAGGGGAGGAGAGAAGAAGGGGAGGGCAAGGCAGGGCAAGAGAGGAGAAGGAGAAGAGAAGGCAAGGCAAGACAACAAAAGTGGGGAAGGCAAGGCGGGGAGTGGAGGGGAGAAGGGAGGGCAAGGCAGGGGAAGAGGAGGAGGGGAGGGAGAGGAAAGAAGGCAAGGCAGGGGAAGAGAGGGGAGGGGAGGAGAGGAGAGGAGGAAGGGAGGGAAAGGGGAGGAGAACAGAAGAGGGGAGGGCAAGGCAGGGGGAGGGGAGAAAAGAAGGCAAGGCAGGGTAAGAGGGGAGGAGAGAAGGGAGGGCAAGGCAGGGGGAGGGGAGAAAAGAGAAGACAGGGCAAGGCAGGGTGAGAGGGGAGGAGAGGGGAAGGGAGAGAAGAACAGAAGAGGGGAGGGCAAGGCAGGGGGAGGGGAGAAAAGAGAAGGGAGGGCAAGGCAGGGTAAGGGGGAGGAGAGGGGGAGGGAGAGGAGAACAGAAGAGGGGAGGGCAAGGCAGGGGGAGGGGAGAGGAGAACAGAAGAGGGAAGGGCAAGGCAGGGGGAGAAGAGGGGAGAAAAGAGAAGGGAGGGCAAGGCAGGGTAAGAGGAGGGGAGGAGGGGAGAGAGAAAAGGCAAGGCAAGAGGAGAGAAAGGGGAGGAGAACAAAAGAGGGGAGGGCAAGGCAGGGGGAGGGGAGAGAAGGGGAGGGCAAGGCAGGGCAAGACGGGGAGGAGGGGAAGGGGAGGAGGGGAAGGGAAGAGAAGCATGGCTATTCTAGCAGAAAATCAAAAAGAAGAAGGTTGGGTGTTTGGGCATCAGCTTTGGAAGAGAGGGTTGAGGGTTATCTGGTAGAGCTGCCAAAAGTGTGGCCCACACACAGCCTAAGTGATCACCCCTTATGGGCCCTGGAGTGAAAGGGTGAGCCTTTTCAGTTTTAGGAGGGGGGGAAGATTACAGGGTTGTTGTTTTTTTAAGAAGGATAAGATGGCTTGTCCAGGGAGCAGCAGTACAGAAACAGTTTGCAATGGGGGTGGGGGTTGGACTATTTTTCCTTTTTAGAATGTTTCATCTCACCTTTATTATTTTTATAGGTAACTTAAAGGTGGCAAACATACCTAATACTCCTTTCTTCTCCTGTTTTCCTCACAACAACAACCCTGTGAGGTGGGTCTGGCTGAGAGAGAGAGGGAAGGGCCCAAGGTCACCCAGCTGGCTTTCATGGCTGAGGCTGGACTAGAACTCACAACCTCCTGGTTTCTAGCCTTCTGGATGAATAAAAAATAAACCAAATGTGTGGGGGATGGATTTTTAATCACATTTAAGAAGATTAAGAAACTGTTGGCTAGGGAGGAGGAGGAAAGTGTACAGACAAAGGATGAGGTCAGGTTCTCTGTCTTCCCCACCTGTAAAATGGGAATAATAATAATAATAATAATAATAATAATAATAATAATAATAATAATAAGGGGGAGGAGGAGGAGGAGGAAGAGGAGAAGAAGAAGAAGAAGAAGAAGAAGAAGAAGAAGAAGAAGAAGGAGAAGGAGAAGGAGAAGGAGAAGGAGGAGGAGGAGGAGGAGGAGGAGGAGGAGGAGGAGGAGGAGGAGGAGGAAGGGACCTTGGTGGTCATCTACTCCAACCCCCTGCTAAGGCAGGAAACCCTATACCATTTCAGACAAATGGCTGTCCAGTCTCTTCTGAAAAACTTCCAGTGTTGGAGCATTCACCACCTCAGGTTGTTCCACTGGTTAGTTGTTCTAACTGTCAGGAAGTTTCTCCTTAGTTCTAGGTTGCTTCTCTCCTTGACTAGTTTCCATCCGTTGCCTCTTGTCCTGCTTTCAGGTGCTTTGGAGAATAGCTTGACTCCCTCTTCTTTGTGGTAGTCCCTGAGATATTGGAACACTGCTATCATGTCACCCCTCACTCTTCTCTTCATTAAACTACACATACCCAAATTCCAGCAACCATTCCCTGTATGTTTTAGCCTCCAGTCCCCCAATCATCTTTGTTGCTCTTCTCTGTACTCTTTCTAGAGTCTCGACATCTTTTTTACATCGTGGTGACCAAAACTGGATGCAGTATTCCAGGTGTGGCCTTACCAAGGCATTGTAAAGTGGTATTAGTACTTCACTTGATCTTGATTCTTTCCCTCTGTTAATGCAGCCTAGCACTGTGTTGGCTTTTTTGGCAGCTACAGCACACTGCTGGCTCTATTAATCGTCACTATTAAGTTACTGCTTCGTCTGTTTAGGTTTCCTTCTGAAAAGACAAAAAGCAATTCTGGCTGCAATTGTTTACCTATTCCTCTTGCGGTAAACCCCACTGACCTCAGGAAGGCTTACTCCAGAGTAGGCGCGCACAGCCCTGCCTTGCAAATGCAAATTAGAAAAAGAAGTAGCAGAGTTTGGAACGGAAAGGGTTACAGGTGACACCCATAAACGGCCACAAGATTCTTGGTTTCGAGTGCGGGGACTTTCCGACTCTGCCCACGGAAAGCGTTCGATGCCCAGGATTGGGGCCAATGAGCTTTGCGGATCTGCTGTCACCTTTTCTGGGAAATCATGCGGTGAAAAAGAAACGCTATTTTTACAGTGGCCGCACAGGGCGCTGGCACGCCAATAAAGCTTTCCACCGACAGGGCTGGTTGGAAAGATTGAATCTCTGCAGGGACGCCGAGTGAAGGAACTGACTGGGTTTAAATGATGGAAGGATTGTTTGAGGCATGTTTCCCCCCCCCCTTGTTTAGAGACAAAAGAATTTTAGAGCTTTGGCAGATATCGAGATTCCTGGTCGATCAGGGCTCTCCAAACTTGGACCTTTTATGATGGCTTGCCCCACTCCTACTCGGGCGGGGTGGTAAACAGTACCACTGGGTTCTTTGGGTGCCCTGTGACCCTGAGCATGGGGTGGGGAGCAGAGGCAGAATGGAATGGAATGGAATGGAATGGAATGGAAGAGGAGAGGAGAGGAGAAGAGAAGAGAAGAGAAGAGAAGAGAAGAGAAGAGAAGAGAAGAGAAGAGAAGAGGAATGGAACGGAACGGAACGGAACAGAACAGAACAGAACAGAACAGAACAGAACAGAACAGAATAGAATAGAATAGAATAGTTGGAAGGGACCTTGGAGGTCATCTAGTCCAACCCCCTGCTCAGGCAGGAAACCTTATACCATTTCAGACAAATGGCTGTCCAGTCTCTTCTTAAAAACCTCCAGTGTTGGAGCATTCACCACCTCTGAAGGCAGGTTGTTCCACTGGTTAATTGTTCTAACTGTCAGGAAGTTTTTCCTTAGTTCTAGGTTGCTTCTCTCCTTGACTAGTTTCCATCCGTTGCTTCTTGTCCTGCGTTTAGGTGCTTTGGGGGAATAGATTGATTTCTTCTTCTTTGTGGCAATCCCTGATTAGAATAGAATATAGAATACAGAAAATATAATAATATAATATATCATATCATATATCATATCATAACATAACATAACATAAGAATAGCATAGCATAGCATAGCATAGCATATGTTGGAAGGGACCTTGGAGATCTTCTAGTCCAACCCGCTGCTCAGATAGGAAACCCTATACCATTTCAGAAAAATATTCAGATATTGGAACACTGCTATCATGTTATCCCTAGTCTTTCTCTTCATTAAAGTATACATACCCAATTCTAGCAACCGTTCCTTATATGTTTTAGCCAATGCTTTTTTTGTAAAAGAAAAAAGTGCCTGAACTCACACATGTCATACAACCTGCCTTGCCTACCCTACAAGGTTCCATCCAAAAAAGGTGCCAGAACTCCGTTCTGAGCGTTCTATGACAAGAAAAGCCCTGGTTTTAGCCTCCAGTCCCCTAATCATCTTTGTTGCTATTCTCTGCACTCTTTCCAGAGTCTCAACATCTTTTTTACATCCTGGTGACCAAAACCGGACGCAGTAGTCCCAAGTGTGGCCTTACCAAGGCGTCATAAAGTGGTATTAACACTGCGTGTGATCTGGATTCTATCCCTCTTGTTAATGGAGTGTAGGACGGTGTTGTCTTTTTGGGCAGCTGCAGCACACTGCTGGCTCATCTTTAAGGAATTGTCCACTAGCACTCGGATTTGATGGGATCTGGGGTGCATCCGCTCTTCCTGATGGGCAGAGACAACGGGAAACTGGGTGCCTCAAGAAGCCAGGCCTTCTGCCACTTTGAATTGCTCCAAGGGAGGCCCATTAGCCACTAACGCAGCTCAGAAAAAAAGCGATCGCACAGGGACAGAGGGAGAAGCTCAAAGCGAAAGCGAAAGCGAAAGCAACGCGTTGGGGGATTTTTCGGCTCTGTGCAGTGAGTTTTGTGGACAAGAGAGAGAAAAATCCAGCCCGGTCCGACTGAAGCGAGGCATCGGATCGAGATGGATCAAAGGCCCGGCATGGAAGGACTTTCCTGGCCGCTGCCGGAAGGTGAGAGGCTGGAAAAAGAGCGGAGGGTTGCACGAGTCTGGGATGATTGAGCGGCTCCGGAAGGGCGAGGGACTCCACTCCCCATCGTTCCCATCCAGCACGGCTGCTCATGTTGGCTGCGGGTGAGGGGGAGCGCTGTCCACCTCCTCCTTAAGTAGCTGAGTAGTGATCTCCCATTTCTTAAGAACTAACCCTGGCGTCTTTCTTTCCACTTTTTGCGCGGGATCTAAACTTCTAGGCTCCTGTTTTGCGTCGCGCCTCTGCTCCGGGGGGTGGGAGCGGGATTCAAATCCTTACCAGCTTGAAAGAACCGACCTGAATATGCAAACGCTTCTGGGGTTTCTTGCCACAAGGAAACTGAACAAAGAAGCAATCGAGGGAGTTAAGGCGGAATTTCCTAACAGTGAGAAGAATTAACAGGCTTCGGAAGTTGTGGGGGGCTCCATCATCACTGGAGGTTTTTAAGAAGAGACTGGACAGTCACTTCTCTGAAACGGTGTATATATAGGGTGTCCTGCCTGAGCCGGGGGGGTTGGACTAGATGGCCTCCAAGGTCCCTTCCAACTCTGTTCTTCTGATTTCAGCCTTCACGGGCAGTGCTGGGCCGCCCCTAGGACCGGAGAGCATGTTGCAAATTAAAATACGCAGAAAGGTGCCTGTAAACCAAAGAAGCCAGTATTAGTGTAAATCTTTCCCGAAATTGCCGCAAGACGTGAGTGCACTCCGAATGAATATTTAGGCTGCAGCCACAGGAATCCTTTGCTGGGAAGTCAGCTGATTAGATGCAGGATCTTGGATGGTTACAGAATTGGGAGGCAGTTTAGTTCACAATCATAATAGTAAAGTTGGCAGAGACCTTGGAGGTCATCTAGTCCAACCCCCTGCTCAGGCAGGAAACCCTATACCAGGGGTGTCAAACTCAATTTGATTGAGGGCCGCATTAGCATTGCGGTTGCCCTCAGGGGGCCGGGTGGGTATGGCCTGGGTGGGCGTGGCCTACCGGGTGGGCGTGGCTAGAGTGCGTATGGCCTACTGGGTGGGCGTGGCCAGCTCTACATCGTTCCCATCAAGGGTGCCTATGGGGGCCTGGGCAGGGGTGGGACAGATCTGGGGGTCTCTGGCAGAAGGAGGGTCTCTGGGCCAGGGCCAAGGCAGTGGGGGCCGTTCCCTCACTGTTTCCAGGATGGCTTCGCGGGCTGCATGAAACCACTTCGCGGGCCGAATCCGGCCCCCGGGCCTTGTGTTTGACATGCCTGCCCTATACCATTTCAGACAAATGGCTGTCCAGTTTCTTCTTAAAAACTTCCAGTGTTGGAGCATTCACCGCTTCTGGAGGCAGGTGGTTCCCCTGGTTAATCGTTCTCACTGTCAGGAAGTTTCTCCTTAGTTCTAGGTTGCTTCTCTCCTTGATTACCAAATATCTCATACAGTGATCCTCTTAAATCCATAACCCCCTGGTTCCCATAAGCAGTAATCCTTCCCTCTCTCTCCCCAGAGCCCGTCAGCAAGATGCTAGTCCCTGTCATGTGTCAGGCAGTTCCCCTGCTTCTCTGCGACCGGATCCTGCTCTCCTTGCTGAATGGATGGAGCCCCTCCTTGGTCCCCCTGGGGGTCTCAGCGGCTTGGCTGGAGGCCGCTCTCCGACTGCTGGTTCTCTGGGCGGTCAGGGGGCTGCTCTCCGTGGGTCGGACCTCCCCAATGTCCTTTTCCACGGTGGCCGCAGTCAGCATCCTGCCCCCTTTGTACCTATTGGTGGGACACTGGTTTGGGGACCCTCCCCTCCTGGTCTCTTCGGCTGCCTGGTCTTGGTGGCTGGCAATCTACGGGACGGTGGGCTTCTCCCAGCTCCTCTGGGGGGTCCTGGCAGAAGGGCCCAACACAAAGAAGTCCCAGAAAGAAAACAAGGCCACCCTTTGGAAGATGCTCCAGCTTTTTCGCCCAGACAAGCTGTATCTCGCTGGCGCTTTCTTGTTCCTCGTCCTGGCAGTGATTGGTGAGTTGGTACTGGATGAAATCATTCTCTGTTGCAGGGTAAATGGATAGAACAGAATAATAACTTTATTGTCACCTTGAGTGTACACTAATCGGCAATCATTAAAATGACATTTCATTGCATACAAAAGAGTCACCACCTCTGATGTACACTACATAAATATGCCATAAATAAAGGAAGGAAGGAAGGAAGGAAGGAAGGAAGGAAGGAAGGAAGGAAGGAAGGAAGGAAGGAAGGAAGGAAGAATTATGCATAGACTCACATATATTATATGACACAGGGAAACAACGGCCTAGTTTGGGTTACGTCTCCATGTGCATGGCGAGAAACACGAATCTTGTGAGACACCAGGACTGCAATCACACCGTACACTAAAGAAAATAAAGTAACTCAGTTGTAAGATGGTCACCAATAGACCTGGCCTCAGTCTTTGAAGTTCTGCTGCTCCTTTTGACGTTCTCCCTGAATCCCTCTTGATTCCCTTCTTGGTTCCCTCCTGACACGGAGCAGTTCCTGCCCAGATAAAATGTGGAATTCTGCAGGCTTCGGCCATTGGCTCTGGACTTGCTTTCACCAGGGTTTGCGTCCTGTTTTCCAGGATGAAAAGCGATACAGACAGGATCTTCCAAACTCTCCATTCAGCCTTTTCGGTGTCCAATTCGAGCATCTTTTCTCCCATCCTGAGGGGTTGCCCCATTCTTTCCGTAGTTGGGGCAAGAACTCCGGAGCAAAAAGCTCAAGGTTTCCTTCCATTTCACAGAATAGATTTACAATTTGCTGTGTGTGTGTGTGTGTGTGTGTGTGTGTGTGTGTGTGTGTGTATTAAGCTGCCTTTCCTGATAGAGGTCCTACATCACTTCCTCTGCTCTTGCCTCCCCCCCTGCAGGTGAAATGTTCCTGCCCCATTACACCGGGCGTTTGATTGACATCCTGGGCACCAAATATGACGCAGAAGCCTTTTCCACAGCAATCTCTCTACTCTTCCTGGTCTCGTTTGGAAGGTGAGCTTATTCCAGGCCCCACCAGCACTTTTGCTGCAGCTGCCCTGAAATACATACCCAGGATTATGGTTCTGTTGTCGCCTGGCATTGTTGTTCACAAGGCAGTACAAGGGGCGATCACGTTGGATGAGGTTGCCTTCGTGGAGATACCAGGGCATTTTTTTCCCCTTGCCAGCTGTAAGGAAGCTGTTGATTGTTGCTTTCTTTGGGGATTTTTTTTTAACTTCCTAGTGTAACCTCTACTCTGGGATTTCCTAGTGGCCTCCTGTCCAAATGCCAGCCAGCTTTGATGCCGCTTGTCTTTTTGAGATCAGCTGAGCTCAGCCAGATCCCTGCTGCAAATGTGGTTTTGATCTTGGCTTCGGCAGTTTTTTGGTCCCAGAACCGCTTACACCAGGGGAGGTGCCTTTTTCCTTCTGGCCTGCCAGTGAAAAGCTGAGTGGGACCTAAAAGAACTGAACCCACTCAATGTTTCAAGACTTCAAGAAAGATCCGAAAATCATTTTGTTCTCTGGAGTCCTCCTGAAGCAAACCTTAGCCCTTGGTTTCTTCTCAGCTGCTTTTCTGTGGAGATTCTTCTTCAGCTCTGGATGGTGGGGAATGGAAGGATTTATACTCCTTGCAGGCAGCTGGTCATTTGCCTCCTTTCGGAGAGTCGTTGAGGCCACTTGGAGGTTTACCTGTGAGATGGCCTCACGAGATCGATGATTCGTTAAGGTGCTTCCAAGTAAAAGGCATCACGCAGGGATGCAATCATTCAAAGCTTTATTTAACGGTAAAGTAAATAGAAAGAGTTCCCTGGCATGGAGGCATCCATGCCTGGATTGAGCTCATGGATCAGCAAGCAAGCAAGCAGAAGAGAGAACAAAGAGAGCAGCCCCTGAGCAGAGTTTTTATGGGGGTCCTCAGCCCCTCCCTTACCAATTAACTCTCTCCAATGGGGCTGCAGGGGCCGGGGACCCCTGACCCACCAGTGGGAGCAAAGAAGCCTCTTTGCTCCCATCTGATGACCTTTTTGGGGAACTGCCATGGCTGGCACAAAAACATCTAACATTACCTGTGTCCTCAGGGTCACCTGAGCGGTGCAAATGGGTGTGGAGCTTTCTTGGCTGCAGGAGGTTTTCCGCCTTGTGTCCCAAAGTTGCTTTTTTCAGGAGGCAACTGGACTTCCTTGTTTTTCCTTTGAAGAGGTTTCGCTTCTCATCCAGAGCTGAAAAAGCATCTTGGATGAGAAGCGAAACGTCTTCAAAGAGAAAACAAAATAGTCCAGTTGGCTCCTGAAAAAGCACCTTTGGGACATCCTTAGCTGCTTGTTTTGCAACCTGGCAGAAGTCAAACCAGTTAAAACTTGGGGTCTACCCCTAGCTTTCACTTGAATACGAATCTGGGAAAAAAAAAAGCTTTCTAAAGGAACATCCGTTCTTGGCTGGTATCAGGGATCTTGTTGCTGATTTAAATTCAACCGGAAAATGAAAGCAGTTTCAAAATGGGGGGGAAGAGCATCAGTCCGAAGTAATTTAATCTCACAACAGTGGGATAGGTTTGTTCATGGGAACATTTCGTTCTCTTTGCACCCACCCGGGTCAAATCCGGTACGTGCTCACGCGTGGAGCTGTGACTCAGTTTCCATGGGTGAAGCAGGAGCCAACCCCGCTTGCTGTTCTTCTTTTCTAGCTCCGCGTTTGCCAGCTGCCGTGGGGGGCTCTTCATGTTCACGATCTCACGGATGGTCATCCGGACTCGCAACTTACTCTTCTCTTCTCTGGTGTGGCAAGACTTGGCTTTCTTCCAGGAGGTGAAAACAGGTGAGGGCCCAAACAGGCAGCTGCTGTTTCTGGAACTGTCTAAAGTGAAAGAGTCTCTCAAGTGAAGCTTGACTGATGACTAGGCAGACCATTAATTTAATATTTTGGGGGGAAAAGATGGAAGTGCTTTACCAGTGCCACTTTCTGCTCTCTCTCTCTTTCTCTCTCTCTCTCTCTCTCTCTCTCTCTCTCTCTCTCTCTCTCTCTCCCTGTGTGTGTCTCTTTCTTCTCTCTTTTCTCTTTCTCTTCTCTCTGCTCTCGCCTCTTTTTTTCTCTCTCTCTCTCTCTCTGTGTTTCTCTCTTCTCTCTTTCTCTTCTCTCTTCACTCTCTCTCTTCTCCCTTCTCGCTCTTCTCTCTCCCTCTCTGTGTCTCTCTTTCTCTCTCTCTTCTCTCTGTCTCTGTCTTTTCCTCTCCCTCTCCCTCCCTCCCTCCCTCTCTCTCTCTCTCCCTCCCTCTCTCTCTCTCTCTTTCTCACACACTCACACACACACGTACACACGTACACACACATACACACAGGATTTCCTGTTGGTCTCCCATCCATGTATCAGTCAGGTCTCAGCTTTGCAAACAGAACTAATGCCATAGCTGGGCTTTGTTTTGGGATAAACTCTGCTCCTGTGGACAACATGGTCGGAACTGTGTTTTTTTCTTTGCAGGCCATAAAGAAGTGGTTTCCATTGGATTTTCCCCCCTATCTTTTTAGTCCAGTCTGCAATTCTGAGCTCTCCTGGTACTAAGATGTCTGCCATCTAAGTATTCACCAAACCTACACTTGTTCAGCTTTTTCATGATTGGCAGAAACCTGCCCAAGAGAAGGAGTCCCTTGGTTGATTTCAGAGAAAGAAGCTCAGATGTTTCTTGGATAGGAAGCTACCCCCAAAATCCTGAGGGAAGTAGCCTGGATTTAGGTGGGAATGGTAGCTCATGACAAAGAGCAATCAGAATAGTAATCAGAATAGAGTTGGAAGGGACCTTGGAGGTCTTCTAGTCCAACTTCCCCGCTCAAGCAGGAGACCCTATACCAGGGGTCTTCAAACTTGGCCCTTTTTATGACTTGTGGACTTCAACTCCCAGAATTCCTCAGCCGGGCATGCTGGCTGAAGAATTCTGGGAGTTGAAGTCCAGAAGTCATAAAAGGGCCAAGTTTGAAGACGCCCTGCCCTATGCCATTTCAGACAGGTGTCTGTCCAGACTCTTCTTAAAAACCTCCAGTGATGAAGCACCTACAACTTCTGAAGGCAAGCCGTTCCACTGTTAATTATCCTCACTGATGGAATATAGCAAAGAGGCTACTCTTTGCTATCCTTGGATGCCATGTCAAGGACTTGGTCTTCTCCTTCCTGTGGGGATTGTTCCCTATACTCTCCCTCCCTGTGTTGCCAGTCTGGCATTTGTCGAGTGATATCTCTTTGCCCACAGGGGCCCTGGCCTCCCGCCTTTCCAAAGACACAACTATGATGAGCCGCTCGGTGCCGCTCAACACCAACGTCTTCCTGCGCACCCTGATCAAGGCCGTTGGGCTCTACGCATTCATGATTGGCTTGTCCTGGCGCCTGACGCTGCTAATGCTGATCGAGACCCCGTGTCGGGCCTCGGCAGCCCGACACACGAAGGGGGGCCCCTCCACCCCCCCCCGGCACACCCGGCTTCCCTCCCACCGGCCCCACCTGGTTCCCGCATGGTCCGGAGCGTTCAGAGGCTCGCAACGCTCCCCTCTTCGCCTCCGGACGCGCCGCGGCTGTTTCCAGCGCCCGGCGGCGCGTCATCACGTGGCTCCCCGGCGAGGAAGGCTCCGGGACCCGAGCCTTCTCTTCTGGCGCGTCCGGATGCGCCGCAGCGGCAGCCCTCGCCTGGCGACGTGACTACGCGCGGCTCCCCGGCTCGGCCGGCTCCGGGGCCCGCGTCGCCTCTTTCGGTGCTTCCAGACACGCCGCGGCTGCCGGCCTCGCCCTGCGGCGCGTCTGCGCGCGGCTCTCCGGCTCGGACGGCTCCGGGACCTGCGCTGCGGCCTCTGCTCCCTCGGAATGCGCCGCGGCTGCTGTGCTCGGTCGGCGGCAAGGGTGAGCAACGGACCCCGGCCTGCAGCCTGCCCGGTGGAGGCCTGAGCCTCAACGTCTCTGCGGCCTGGGAGGACTCCGACGCCATGCCTGCGCGGGACTGTGTGGCGACGCCGATAGAGGATGGGTCCCTCCCCCCTATGGTGTCGGGGTGGCTGGGTAACAGGGGGCTTCGGGGGTGGGTGCAGCGGGGAGTGGGTGAGGGAAAAGGGCACGGTGGTGGCGACACGTTGGGAGGGCCTTACCTGCCTGAGCGACGGGCGAAAGGCCTTGTAGGGGAGGGGTGGAGAAGTTATAGGGAATGGGAGGGCGGAGGCATGTTTGGGTGGAGTTTGGGTGGGGTTTTCGGATGTGTATACAACAGCGTTGGGTGCAGATAGCAGCCAACGCCGGCTTTGTTCCTCGTTGCGGCTATTGCTCTGAAGAATAAAGTGCTTCTAGACTGCAGCAGAAGTCCCCCGTTCCTGTGTTCGGCACCTACCCTCCTTGCTGCAGGACGAGCTCAGACAGAAAGCCAGCGTGTGTGGGGGGTGGCTAAGAAGGCGTTAGAGCGAGCAGCAGAATCATACAAAGAGCAGGCGGACAGGACAAGGCGGCCGTTAGCACCTCCCAAAGTAGGACGAGCTCGTCTACCTCTCTACAAAATACCTGCGGCTGCAGGTGCCATGTAGAAAGCTAGGACCCAAATACCTCGGACCCTTCCGGGTTATACAGATAATCAATCCCGTCACCGTCAGACTCCGGCTACCTCCTCTACTTGGAAAGATACACCCCGTTTTCCACAGCAGCCTGCTGAAGCCTGCTACGACCGCCTCCGCGGCGGCAGGGGAGGGTGGCCCGGGACCTGTACAGGGCAGTCACTATGAGGTACAGGAGATCCTGGACTCCCGGAAACGTAGGGGGCGGGTGCAATACTTGGTGCTCTGGAAGGGGTACCCCATGGAGGAGGCCACCTGGGTACGGGGAGAGGATGTGTGTGCACCACGCCTTCTCCGTGCTTTCCACCGGAAGCATCCGGGGAAGCCGGGGGAGACCTCGGGGGGGACAGTTGCTCACGTTACGGATCGCTCACCTCTCTCTTCTTGCATTCCAGGTGGGCCCCTGGTAGAGGGGGCAGCATGTCGGGCCTCGGCAGCCCGACACACGAAGGGGGGCCCCTCCACCCCCCCCGGCACACCCGGCTTCCCTCCCACCGGCCCCACCTGGTTCCCGCATGGTCCGGAGCGTTCAGAGGCTCGCAACGCTCCCCTCTTCGCCTCCGGACGCGCCGCGGCTGTTTCCAGCGCCCGGCGGCGCGTCATCACGTGGCTCCCCGGCGAGGAAGGCTCCGGGACCCGAGCCTTCTCTTCTGGCGCGTCCGGAT
This sequence comes from Vipera ursinii, assembly GCF_947247035.1. Lineage (NCBI taxonomy): Eukaryota > Metazoa > Chordata > Lepidosauria > Squamata > Viperidae > Vipera > Vipera ursinii. The sequence goes on from NC_139513.1 coordinate 5,724,380, forward strand.
GCGCCGCAGCGGCAGCCCTCGCCTGGCGACGTGACTACGCGCGGCTCCCCGGCTCGGCCGGCTCCGGGGCCCGCGTCGCCTCTTTCGGTGCTTCCAGACGCGCCGCGGCTGCCGGCCTCGCCCTGCGGCGCGTCTGCGCGCGGCTCTCCGGCTCGGACGGCTCCGGGACCTGCGCTGCGGCCTCTGCTCCCTCGGAATGCGCCGCGGCTGCTGTGCTCGGTCGGCGGCAAGGGTGAGCAACGGACCCCGGCCTGCAGCCTGCCCGGTGGAGGCCTGAGCCTCAACGTCTCTGCGGCCTGGGAGGACTCCGACGCCATGCCTGCGCGGGACTGTGTGGCGACGCCGATAGAGGATGGGTCCCTCCCCCCTATGGTGTCCGGGTGGCTGGGTGACAGGGGGCTTCGGGGGTGGGTGCAGCGGGGAGTGGGTGAGGGAAAAGGGCACGGTGGTGGCGACACGTTGGGAGGGCCTTACCTGCCTGAGCGACGGGCGAAAGGCCTTGTAGGGGAGGGGTGGAGAAGTTATAGGGAATGGGAGGGCGGAGGCATGTTTGGGTGGAGTTTGGGTGGGGTTTTCGGATGTGTATATAACAGCGTTGGGTGCAGATAGCAGCCAACGCTGGCTTTGTTTCTCGTTGCGGCTATTGCTCTGAAGAATAAAGTGCTTCTAGACTGCAGCAGAAGTCTCTCGTTCCTGTGTTCGGCACCTACCCTGCTTGTTGCAGGACGAGCTTTGACACCCCGCTCATGATGGCCGTCCAGAAGGTCTACAATGTCCGTCATCAGGTAGGGATCATGGGACTAGAGCAGGGGTGTCAAACTCAATTTCATTGAGGGCCGCATCAGCATTGCAGTTGCCCTCAGGAGGCCATGGGGGTTATGGCCAGGGTGGGCGTGGCCTACTGGGTGGGCATGGCTAAAATGTGTATGGCCTACTGGGTGGGCGTGGCCAGCTCTACATCGTTCGCATCAAGGGTGCCTATGGGGGCCTGGGCAGGAGTGGGACAGATCTGAGGGTCTCTGGCAGAAGGAGGGTCTCTGGGCCAGGGCCCAGGCAGTGGGGGCCCTTCCCTCACTGTTTCCAGGATGGCTTTGCGGGCCGCATGAAACCACTTCGCGGGCCGGATCCGGCCCCCGGGCCTTGTGTTTGACATGTCTGGACTAGAGGGAATGGTGGCCACTTCTGAGTTTCTGAGACCAATTGCGTGTGGGGAAGGAATGCCAGCTTGGTGAGCGAGGGAATGGACCAGCTCAGGGAAAGGAAAAGCAAGCCAGAGAAGGGAAGGGGGAAAAAAAACTTCAAGGGAGCTGAGCAGAGCAGAATGCAGTGCCATCTCCAGAAGGTCAGAAAAGGCAAGATGGCAGCCATGTGATCAAAACCCACTCCTTTGTGTGGCTTGTACAAAAAGGATGGGTTGTGTAGCCTGGTTTCCCCTTTTCCTGGGCTGAAGGAAAAGGGATTGTGCATTTGCATCCCTCAAGTGAAAAGAGGAAAAGGGGGATGAAGGCCCCACTTGCTGGAGAGCTACGAGGAGAGACAGAGAAGGAGCTGGGGGAAAAAAGGATGAAGAAGCCAGTTTGAAAGCAAAGACAAATAGAAATATAGTGGGGGGAAAAACAGATGGGCATCCAACAACTTGTCCTCGAGTTATGATGAAATTGAGACTAAAAATCTTGATCACTGAGTGAAGCAGTTAAGTAAGATGCCTACACAATTGTTATGCCCGATGTCTGCCATGCTGGAACTCCGAATTGCAATCTCCCAGGTCATTGGAGGGTGGAGCAAAAGTGCCACCTGCCAAGAAGATTTCAGCAGATTTCAGTTACCAGCAGGCAGCTCTTTTGCTCTCAAATGTTGCTGCAGCCTTCTGAAGGATTTCAGCTCCCTCTGTGCATGGAGAGGAAATTATCCAGGGGGCTGTGGGAAGGAAGCATAATAGTGGGAGAGTACATCTACCTCTTTAGCTTGTACTCTGTCATCCGGTTGGTCACATGTGAGGAAAAAAATGAAATAAAATGGGATGGAGTGGAATGAAGCATTTTTGGAGTCTGCTCCTCAGAATGAGGCCACTGAACTTTGGTTTGGGTATGCCACCACCAGCTGGATGCCTGGTCCAAGGTAGTTTTCAGGAGGCTCACTTTGCTGCTTCCTTCATGGTCCATCCAGGCTTTACTGAAGGGGATCCAGGACTCGGTGGCCCACTCAGAGGAGGTGGTGCATGAGGTAATCTCGTCCGTGCAGACCGTGCGCAGCTTTGCCACTGAGGAGAAGGAGTCGCAGCGCTACGAGGCATCCTTGGCAGACACCTGCCGGCTGAAGAACCAAAGGGACATGGAAAGGATTGTTTACTTATTCATTGTCCGGGTAAGTCCTCTAGGACTCAGAGGTCTCCAACCGTAAGACTTGTGGACTGCGTGGCTGGCCGAAGAATTCTGGGAGCTGCAGTCCACAAGTTGCCAAGGTTGGAGATCCCTGACCTAGGTCCTCTAAGTGAGTGATTCCCAACCTGTGGGGGTTCCTGTTGTTGTTGTTGTTAGCTGCAAAGTCGTGTCCGACCCATTGCGACCCTATGGACAACGTTCCTCCAGGCCTTCCTGTCCTCTATATCTTCTGGAGTCCATTTAAGCTCATGCCTACTGCTCCAGTGACTCCATCCAGCCACCTCATTCTCTGTCGTCCCCTTCTTCTATTGCCCTCAATCTTTCCCAGCATTACGCTTTTCTCCAGTGAGTCCTTCCTTCTCATTAGGTGGCCAAAGTATTTGAGTTTTAGCTTCAGGATCTGGCCTTCTAAAGAGCAGGCAGGGTTGATCTCCTCTAGGACTGACCGGTTTGATCGCCTTGCAGTCCAAGGGACTCGCAGGAGTCTTCTCCAGCACCATAGTTCAAAGGCCTCAATTCTTTGGTGCTCAGCCTTTTTTATGGTCCAACTTTCACTGCCATACATTGCAACTGGGAAGACCATAGCCTTGACTATATGCACTTTTGTTGACAGGGTGATGTCTCTGCTTTTTAGTGTGCTGTCTAGATTTGCCATGGCTTTCCTCCCCAGGAGCAAACGTCTTTTAATTTCTTGGCTACAGTCCCCATCTGCAGTGGTCTTGGAGCCCAGGAAAATAAAATCTGTCACTACCTCCATTTCTTCCCCATCTATTTGCCAGGAGTTGAGAGGGCTTGATGCCATGATCTTGGTTTTCTGAATATTAAGTTTCAGGGGGTGGGGGGTTCCTGTTGCAGTTGTCTAAATAAAATATTTTCAAAATATGGCTCAGATTTTAGGAGATTGCCAAGTCTTGCAAGCTTTTCTTACTTGGTATGAAAAGTTTTGAAAATTTGTCCTTTGTCCCCAATCTTACAAGATTTTAAGTATGCTGTATCATAATTCTTAGGATTGACTTGCTAATCAAGAATCTTTTTTCAATTAAAATCTTAACTCCCAAAGGTTAGACAACAAGTGGACATGCAACCCAGTGACGTTCCAGTTTAAGTCTGTCATGGGTTTTTTTCTTTGAATCATCCATAACCAAAACTGATTATGTGTCATCAAGTGGTCTTTAAATCCTAATTACCGCACAGATATTCTTCAGAATGTTCTATCATGTTCTCTTAAGTCTCCCAATGGTGCACTCATCATCTCTGTCAGTGAATCTGTCCACCTTGCTGTTGGTCATTGTCTTCTTCTCTTTCCTTCCAGCTTTCCTGGCATTGGAGCCTCTTCCAGAAAGCTGAGTCTTTGCAAAATGTTTCAGAAACAGGATAATTTGAGCCTGGTCATTCATGTGTTAGGTAGGATATTGAATTTAGTAGCTGGAACGGTAAAATAGACTTCCAGAGGAAAAATGGCGTTTTACTTGTAGCATTATTTTTTTGGTCTGCCACAGATTCTCTGTAGTTTTATATTTAGAACATTTTCTAAGTCAAAAGAAACTTGCCTGGGAAAGGGGAAGCTTTAGAAATCAACCCTTTTGTTCCCCTGGATGGCTGGGTGCTCCCTGAGAGCTTCTTGAAGTACACAATAGGCCAGAACACACAGCTGTAGTTGATTAGTTTAGAGACTGCTGACTCATGCATGAGGCAATCTACAGTGTGATTGGTTGCTGTAAGTATAAAGGGGGAGTTTCCCTTTTTTCCCGCCTTTTTCATCTGTGTTCTGAATACTGTTTTAGATTTACCTCAGGATATTCCTGTGTTCCTGACTATCTTATATATTCTTCCTTTCCTGGTTGATGACAAAGATTGCTGTAGATTTGAATGTTAAATATATTTATATTTATATAAAAGGCTACAAGTTTGTGTCAGTGTCTCCAGTTTCATCTGGGCAGCTGCCATGCAATTCCTTGACACTTGCCTTGAGTGAGAACTCTGTTTTAATTTGTTGAATGTCCCATCAGCTTGTTTTCTTGGCTGTCAGGAGTCTTCACTGACATCAAAGTTTAAAAACATCAATGCACTTCCTATCCTGCTTCTTTAAAGTCCAACTTTCACTTCCATAGAAAACCACGGGGAATACCATGACTTGCACAATTCTGACCTTTGTTATGGCATTTGACTATCTTTTCCGTTCATGACTGATCTACCAATGCTAGTCGAGTGTATACAGGTAGTTCATTTAGAGACTGTTCAAAGTTACAATGGCACTGAGAAAAGTGACTTCTGATTGCTTTTCACATTTATGACCATTACAATATCCCCATGGTCAACTGGTTGGCAACTGAGTCATATTTACGACGGTTGCAGTGGCCTGGGGTCCCCTTTTATGACTTTCTTACAAGCAAAGTCAATGGGGAAGCCAGATTCACTTAACAACTATGTCACCAACTTACTGCCGTGATTCACTTAACAACAGTGGTACAAAAGGTCATAAAATGGGGTAAAATTCAATTAACCGATGTTTCACTTAGCAACAAAAAAATTGGGCTCATTTGTGGTCATACGTTGAGGACTACCTGTATTTCTTGGCTTTTTATTCCTCTGCTCGTGTGAGTGGAGCTTCGTGCACGAGCGCAAGTGCCCTAGGCTCATGTGAGTGGAGCTCTGTGCGCATGCATGCACTTACCCATTGCTCGTGTGAGTGGAGCTTCACATGCGTGCACTTGCCCATTCTCCCACGGCTCGGGTTCGACCATGCCGTGGCCCGGGGGTTGGGGAGCCCTGCGCTAAGGAATGCCATTTGGTAGGGCCCAGAAGGTATACCTTTTCTGCTGTATTGCCCACCCTATGAAACATTCTCCTTTTGGAAATTAGGATGGTCCTAACCCTATTGGCCTTTGTATGGCACTAGTTCTTGCCCAGAAATTGCAATCCTGCCAAAAAAATGTCTGCAGAATGGAAGAGCATTAAAAAAAATGTTTCATAGCCCCACCCAAAAGAAGTAAGAAGAGAGAGAGGCAGGATTCTCAGCCATGGCGTACCGTTTTTCTCCCACTCCAGGTCCTCCGGTTGAGCATGAAGCTGATCCTGCTCTACTGCGGTTACCAGCAGATCCTCACTGGCCTCATGACCGAAGGAAACTTGGTCTCCTTCATCCTCTACCAGACAAATGTAGGGCGGTGTGTACAGGTCGGTGAACACTTAGATTTGAAAATGTTTTCTTCTGTAGCACTTCAGCTTGAGGGCTGCTTGGCGCTCTCTGAGCTTCTTTGTTTTCTCATAGACATTTCATTACCCAGCACTGATAATTTTACCTAGTTTGGGTTATGAAACGTCTACAAGTAAACAAGCAAGCTCAAAGAGCCCAAGGACTCCTCGTGTCAACCCCGAGCTACAAATATTCTTGTTTATTGGCATCTTGGGTCGTTCGGTGGTTGCCATGTTCCTCATCCCTCTGTTCATTTGACCCTTCTGCCTTCATCACTCCTACAGTTGGATTCTTGCTTTGTTTCTTTCTTTTTTACTCTCCTTTTCAAGAACTAAAATGCATTTCCGTCCAGCAATTCCATTCACTACAGGGTGGTCAAATTTTAGGGTTGAACTATATTTAATTTTACTTATGGATCTAGGCTTCAGTTCTGGGCCTATTTAAGACCAATTTCATTTTGTAGGAGTTACTGATGTTTGTCTAGGCCTGTGTGACATATGTCGGACTGTGTGTAATGATTGTTTTGAAATGTCAGGTCCATCATCTTCAGCGTGGCGCTGCGCTGGCATCCTGCCATCAAAGGCATGGATGGGGGGGGCGAACAAATGGGCAATAAACCTGTATGCATTTTTGTGTTGGAATTCGGGAGGGGCTTGACAGCTGAAGAAAAGCAGATCACCGTGAGACTGGTTCCTGCGGAGGTGTCTTCAAGGCCATTTGCCCTGAGTATGGAAAGTTACCAGCCCCAAAACCTCAGTGTTCCCAAAACATCCCGGTGACATTGCATTGGCTGGCAACATTTGGATTGGTCATGGTGTAAGGCAGGGCTTTTCAACCTTTTCACCCATTGTACCACTTTTAGGATATGGCAACATCCGAGTACCACCAGTTGCCTAGCAAGGTGTCAAAAACTTGACCAAAAAAAAGAGGAAAAAAGTGATGAAGTACAGGTAGTCCTTGACTTACAACAGTTCGCTTAGTGACTATTCAAAGTTACCATGGCACTGAAAAAAGTGCCCCCCCAAGCTATAGCCGAGCAAGACACCTGCCTGCCTGTCTGGCAACGCTCTTCCTCCTGTTCGAGGTTTTCATTGTTGTGAGCATTTCTGTTGAGTATTGGCAGCGGGGTGGGGGGGTTTGGTTTTTATTCCCCCCCCCCCCGCTAGGAGGTTGCAGCAGGTTTTGGTCACTTCACATGTCCCTGGGACACTGTGACCGTCATAAATACGAATCAGTTTCCAAGCATCTGAATGTAAATCACAAGACCCTGGAGATGCTGCAACATTCCAGCTGATCGGTGCTTCTTCAGGGCTCAGCAGACGCACCAGGATCAGTGCTGCTTTCCAGCTGGAGCCTGGCGCTGATCCTGGTGCTTCCGCTGAGCCCTGACAGCCCTGCCGCTCCAGCCGTCTCTCGCTCAGGCTTGTGCGGTGCTGCCACCGGTTCAGCACATTCCCCTCCCTCGCTACCACCTGCCATGTGCCAATGTACCACAGGTGGTACCCGTACCACTGGTTGAAAAGCCCTGGTGTAAGGGGGACTAACAGGGACTGAAGGAAATAGCTTTGTCTTGTTGCACAGGAAGCTCAGATTCTGCCTGACTTTACTGCAAGCAGCATCTCTTAGTAAAAGTACCTTTCACCTCAGCTAAATGGAGTCGAGGGTTTTTCTTTCCTAAGGGATCAGGTTGGGGCAGGTTTGACAGGAAATGACATTTGGAGAACATTTGAGTGACTTGGAGCTGAGCAGCTGCTGCAGGTTCCAGGTGGCAAAAAGGGATAGAGATGAAGCTGCTGATAAACAACAAATTGTCTCTCCCTTTATAGATTTTTTTTTTAAAAAAATGGTTTTGGTTTTGGTTTTGGATAAAGGAACACTGGATTTCTTTTTTGCAGAAAGATACGCATTGCATGCAACTCAACAAGTAGCAAATAAGCGGAAACAACAGAACAAACGACTTCTTTAGAAACACTTTTTTTAAAAAAAAAATGCGGCTGTTTCTTTGAGGAAATGGCTGCGTACATTAATCAATTTGGTTGGTGCTTCTGGTTTTGTCCAGATTGTTTCTTCCTTCTAAGTTATTTTCTCACAGAAACGCTGTTTTCCAAAAATAAAACTTGGAGGGCATTTGCAAGGTGGGTTTTGTTTTGTTTGTTTTTTGCTGTGAATCTTTATAAGGAATGGGAGGACGTTCCAGATTTCAAATCAAATTCCTGTGAGTTCTGTTTTAGAAAGAAACACGGCCATTTGTGAACCAGAAACCAGCAATTTGCACAAAGCTGCAAGTTCAAAGTTGCAGACGAATGTGGCTGAGATTGCAAATTTCACATTGCCGCCCCTTCCTTTTCCTCCCACAGGCCCTGATTTACACTTATGGGGACGCCCTGAGCAATGTGGGCGCAGCAGAAAAAGTATTTGAATACCTTGATCGGAAACCTTCTGTCAGCACAGAAGGGACGCTGTCTCCAAAATCCCTCTCCGGATGCATCTCCTTCCAGAATGTTTCCTTCTGCTATCCCTCCCGCCCTGAGATCCAGGTCCTGAAGGTACCATATGGGAGAGCATCCGGGCTGCTTTGCATGACACCCAGTAGCAATAGTAACAGCACCTAGGCTTATATACTGCTTTACAATGCTTTACAGCCCTCTCTAAGAGGTTTAACGACTTAGCATTTTGCCTCCAACAACCTGGATCCTCATATTACCGATCTTGGAAGGATGGAAGGCTGAGTCAGCCTTGAGCTGGTGAGAATCGAACTGATGGCAGTCGGCAGAATTAGCCTGCAATATGCATTCTAACCTCTGCGCCACCACGCCACCAGTACATCACACAAATGCAGTTGCTAAAGCTTTAAGTAACTTGGAAGTCAAGTGGGTTGCGTGTTCTACAAACCTAACCAGAATCCTTTCACTTTCGTTGAAGAACATTGGAAGGAAGAATGTTGAGACGTTAACGGTCTTTAGAAAGACAAAATAAGTTTCTGTACTGTAGGCTGAGGCCCACTACTGGCCTGTGGCCTGTTCACAACTGGTCCATGTGACTGGCTGGCTGTGTGCACACACGCACACACATGCCCCACTCACATGAGTGGCAGGCGCCAGTGCTCGTAGCCCTACTTGCACAACTGGCAGGTGCTCACAGCCCTACTCGCACGAGTGGCATGCACTCACACATGTGCCTGCCCCTCCCACAAACCATGTCCTCTTTCCTCCCCACTGCCAACCTGGAAAGGTTGGGGAACACTGCTGTAGTAGACTCGGACTGTAGGATACTCAGGATCAAATCTGGGTCAGTCACCAGGACCAGAGGTTTCGTCTTCCGAGCTTTTGGACTCTTACTGGAGCCCATCCTCAAGGAACCTCTCTCTAGCAGAGAGTGTCCTTTGGGCTGTATGTGGTATTTATAGGGTACCCATTATGTGTGGGTTTTTTTAGATATGGATTGGGTTGCTGATGTCTGGCTTTTATGTGCATTCGTTAACGCCGAATATTCCTGCTTCATTTTGCATGCATTTGCATCTCGTTGTGCCCTAGAACGTCTCCTTTGAGCTTCGCCCTGGGGAAGTGACGGCGTTGGTGGGCCTGAACGGCAGCGGAAAAAGCAGCTGCGTCGCCCTCCTGGAGCACTTCTACGAACCCCAGTCTGGGGAGGTCCTGCTGGACGGAGTCCCAGTTGGGAAATATGAGCACAAGTATCTCCATAGGCAGGTGAGGGAGGGGCCAGCCTGGTTGGGAGGAGCAGTAGGTGAAGGCAGCTTTTGGCTTTATCCTGTTCTGGACCGAAATATTTGGGTCTCTTGTCACTAGAATGGGAGATGGAGAGTGAAGAAATGTTAGGCCACGCAGTTTGGATGAAACCAGCCCCATGTCCATTGTGATTCTTATTGCCTGCAGGATGAAGCCTCGGTCTCCATGGGTGGTTGACAGGCATTACTTAGTGATGTTTTCAGAGGGGTGTGTGTGATGCATATTAGGCAGGACCACATGATATTAGAAGGACTTGGCTGGAAGTGATTGGGCTTTAAGAGCATTGCATTTTTGTGTGCCTACACTGTGCTTTCAATGCATTTCCTGTCTAAAAAAAAAGGGGGGGTTAGAGCCTCTGGTTTTCAGAAATTGTGTGACTGGCATTCAAAAATGCCCCAGTGAAAGGTGAACGCAATGCCATTGAGACAACTTTGTGAACCACAAACTTGATGCTTGAAATCTCCAAAGTTGCTCAGATCTGCTCCATTGCAGAAAATAGTAAAAGGTACCTAGGATCAAAGGCTTTTGATTTCTTATGTTCCTTGGTAAGTAAAAAGGTGTGGCATTCAGGAAATTCTGCACATGTGGTTCATATAAAAGATGAGAATCTCTTTGTGATCTATGACTCTGGCTGTACCATGTCTCTGGCAACAGTGTGAATGTTATCCCATGATGTTATTTGTTTTGGTGACCTTCCTAGTCTAGCCATGGACCTGGAGTTCATCCAGGTGCCAACAAAGCATGATCCTACTTAGCTTTCAAAATCAGGTGAGGTTGGCTGGGTGTTGCCACTGTGTCTCCAAAGAAGAGCAGATAGCAGCTCAAGGTCTACAGTTGGGAGGTGCAGTGAATTGTACATCTGCATGTAAGATTCACTACAAGAAAGACTAGGGGGTGACATGATAGCAGTGTTCCAATATCTAAGGGGCTGCCCCAAAGAAGAGGGAGTCAGGCTGTTCTCCAAAGTATGTGAAGCGGGACGAGAAACAACAGATGGATGCAAACTAACCAAGGAGAGAAGCAACCCAGAACTAATGAGAAATTTCCTAATAGTTAGAACAATTAATTAGTGGGAAAACCTGCCTCCAGAAGTTGTGAGTGCTCCAACACTGGAAATTTTTAAGAAGAGAGTGGACAATCATTTGTCTGAAATGGTATAGACTTCCTGCCTGAGCAGGGAGTTGGATGAGAAGACCTCCACGGTCCCTTCCAACTCTGTTACTCTGAATTCTGCACCTTGATCATTAATCTTAAGCGTCAACCAGCCCCACCCTGGAAAGGTACTAGATGTGAAGGATCAGTGGAGTTTCTCCCTCAGCCCAGCCCTGTCCTGATAGGCCTCCCTGTCCAATTGCAGGTGGCCCTGGTAGGCCAGGAGCCCATCCTATTCTCCGGGTCCATCTGGGACAACATCACCTTCGGCCTGCAAGGCTGCAGCGAGCAAGACGTGAGCAAAGCAGCGAAAGAAGCTGATACCCTGGGATTCATCCGTGAGCTGGAAGGAGGCTTCACTGCAGGTGGGCAAAATCCATTCCACCCTTCAATTCATCCTTTAAAGGTCCATTTCCCCACCCCCCACCCCGGAAAACTCCCCAGCCCTGATTCTTAAGCCTCCTCTGAAGTGAAATCCTACTTGCATTGTTACAATGTAGAAAGGTAACTCTTGCGTTACGCTCATTCATTCGTTCAGTTCATCGTTTCAGATTATGATGGCACTAAACAAATGGTGGTTACAACTATTCCTTGAAGTTCTGGTTGTTACACCATACCCACAATCACCACACCCACAGTCCCCCCAAACAACAGCCCATATATTACAAAGAAAAGTCCGCAGAGTAGGAGCATGCTCAGAGGACAAGGTCCAGGGTCCTAAGTCCAGTCCACCTGGTTAAGCGCACCCATGAGGCAAACTGTAGTCCACAAGGCAAGGGCAAGACACAAAACGAAAGGTGGTCCTCGGGGCAAAGGCAAGGTACAAGGCAGAAGGCAGTTCTCCAGGCAAGGCCAGGCCAAAGTCATGAGTCAAAGTCGGAGGAGTGTAAGCCAAAGCAAACAATTGTTCCTGGCAAAGGCTAACTCCCCACCACTTCTTTTTAAGTCAATCCACTCCAGGTGTTTCTGGTAAGGAGGAACAGAGCAACCTTTTCTGGAGTAACCTCACAGCCCTTCTCTGAGTTTGCCTGAGGTCCCCTCTCCGTGCCCTTGGATTGAGCGGGGGAGGCAGCTGTTCTTCATCAGAGGGGATCTGCTGCCTATTGGCACCAGTGCCTGTCAGCAGCCAATCCTCCCGCGTCTGTGAAGGCAGGCAGCTTTTCGTCCTGTCGACTACCTTCCTTCCCCAATGCCCGAGGGGCCTGGGACAGTGTTGTCCTCAACCCCTGGCCTCCCCAAACTCCACAATCAAATCATCACCATTTGCCGCCTTCCCACAAGCAAAGGCAATGGGGAAGCCAGTAGGAAAGGTTACAAGTCAGAGATAAGTCTCTCCCACCTGTCATAAGCCACCCTAGGAACGAGAAAATGTAGCCTGTACTGCTGTGGCCACACGCACACCTTCCCTCTCCCTCCTAGCAGGGGTCAGTCTTATCCCTCAGTCACACTGCTGAAGGTACACACAGTTGGACTACTGCAACGCTCTCTACATGGGGCTGCCCTCGAGGACCACTCGGAGGCTTCAGCTGATGCAGAATGCTGCTGCGCGAGTTGTGATGGGGGTTTCCCGATATTCCCATGTAACACCTCTACTCCGCGAGCTACATTGGCTTCCGGTTGCCCTCCGGGTGAGATTCAAGGTGCTGGTGATGACCTATAAAGCCCTAAATGGCTTGGGTCCAGGTTATTTGAGGGAACACCTACTGCTGGCATCAAGTTCCCTTCGTCCTGTGCACTCCTACTTGGAGGGCCTTCTCAGGGTGCCACCTATAAAAGACTGCTGGCGGATAACACCCAGGGGGAGGGCCTTCTCAGTGGGTGCACCTGCCCTGTGGAACCAGCTGCCCGTGGAGCTTAGGACTGCCCCCGACCTTCGGTCATTCCGCCGGGACCTGAAGACCTGGCTCTTTGAGCTTTCCGGCCTAGGCTGAGAGGGTTTCCCCCTCCCTCTGGGATCAAATTTAATTATTTTAACTGTTTTTAACTCTTGTATTGTATTGATGTTTTTAAATACTTGGTAAACCGCCCTGAGTCCTATGGGAAAAGGGCGGTATATAAATTCAATAAACTTAAACTTAAACTTAAATACACCCCACCCAGCAGAAACCACAAACTGCCTGCATGTGAGACACCCAAATTGCAAACTCCTGCTGTGTTCCCCACGAACTGGTTGTGAGAAGCCATCAGGAACTGGTGAGGAAGTCCTCAACTAATGACCAGTGGGATTCAGTTAAAGAAAGCCATTGGATTGCCATCACTAAGCAATGCGGTCCTGTGACATCCTCTAATAAAGGGAAAATGTGCTGTATTGCTGTAGCTGGTCATAATTTTCACTTTGTTTCATTGTAATTGGCCTACATTTTTCTTGTGCTCTAATACTATAGCTTCCTTTTCAAGTTCTTATTCTCCTTATTCTCCTGCTTTGTAAAGCAGGGGTGTTCATTGATTTGCCATGGCTCCTCATACAAAACGTGAAGAACAGGCGCAATACATTTAAAGCTCAATTGTGTGCAGTGAGTAACGAAAGGCATATTGTTGGGTGGTATCCTTTTCAAATCAAAGCTTTACATAAGGACACTCGTGAAACTTTTGTTCTGTTGAAGACATCGTCCATGATAGGACTAGGTTGCCTCATTTGGAATCTGGTAAGTTTTTATTGGAAACAAAGAGCAAATCAGAATTGTAAGAGCATCAATACGTTTTTTTTTAATGCTCTGTGAGGTACTATCAAAAGGTGACACCACATTTTTACGAGTATATCACTTAGCAACAGAAACTCCAGGAGTCCCACCGGCTGGTGTAACCTGAGGACTACCGTGTTTTCCCCCCACACCCATCCAAAATAAGACCCAACCAGAAATAAAGCTCTAGCATGGTGTTTTTTCCCCCCAGGATGCTCGTAATATAAGCCCTACCCCCCAAATAAGCCCCAGTTAAGATCGTCAGCCAGACGGACACATTTAGTACCGTATTTCCCCAAATATAAGCTCTGACTAGAAAACAAGCCCTGATGTGTCTTTTGGAGCAAAAATTAATATAAGACCTGGCATCTAGTCATGCCAGCCACATGACCACAGAGACGTCCTCGGACAAGCACTGGCTCTTCGGCTTTGAAACGGAGATGAGCACCGGCCCCTAGAGTTGGAAACGACTAGCACACATGTGCGGGGGAACCTTTACCTTTACCTTTATTTTGAGGGAACCATGATAGGTTATACTGATGGCTCTAACTGTACGATATCAGAAGCAGAAATAGAATACCAGAGTTAAAACACTAAACAGTAGTGCAGAAAAGAGAATTCAAACAGAGCTTATTGCACTGTGGAGCTGTTTCAGAAATCACAAGTCTTGGAAAACTTTCCCACAGCTACTGAAGGAGATGGGACCTTTTCCCCTCCTCCCCACTTTTTCAACCAAGGGTCCAAATTACAGTTCCCTCCACCCACTTTGGATAATGCTGGGCTTCAGAATCCACCTCGTCCTTGTTCTTTAGCTGGTGGCTTTGCTACCCCTTTGGGGCAACAAGATTTAGGGGATGGATTTGTCTTGCTCCCCTCCATCTTTCTTGCTTATCTTCCTGCAGAGGTGGGTGAGAAAGGGGACCAGCTGTCCATGGGGCAGAAGCAACGGCTGGCCATCGCCCGGGCACTGATCCGTGACCCCAAAGTGTTGGTGCTGGATGAAGCCACGAGTGCCCTGGACTCTGAGAGCGAAACTGCAGTACGTGCTGGGGATTTGGGGGTGCACCCTGACTGGGTTGGTGCAGGGGCTGTGGACTTAATCTGGATTTCTGTGAGGTGACGGAGCAGGGAAAACTGGGTTTATTCAACTGGAAGCGGCATAATTTCTTCCAAGCTGATGTTGGAAGAGCCTTGGTGGAGCAGTGGGCTAATGCCTCCTTAAGTAACACCAGCTGCCTGCAATTAGTGCAGGTTCGAGTCCCACCAGGCTCAAGGTTGACTCAGCCTTCCATCCTTCCGAGGTAGGTAAAATGAGGACCCAGATTGTTGGGGGCAATAAGCTGACTTTGTAAAAATGCCGCTGGGGGGGGGGGGGGCGAAAGCCCTAATAAGCAGGCATATACATAGAATGAAGGCTATTGCTAAGCACATTGATTTGTGCTTCTTAGATTGTAAGCCGCCCTGAGTCTTCGGAGAAGGGCGGGATATAAATGGGATTAAAAAAAAATAGACTTTAAAATCTGGTGCCATCCCCTGATATGATAAATTTAGAGTTGTTATATTGATTTATCAGCTCTTTTATCCGCTTCTCTTCTGCGGGTTATTATGATCTGCCTCTCAGTTCCTCAGAGCAGGGGTCCCCAATTCCTGGTCCGTGGACCGGTACCGGGCCACGGCATGCCAGCAATCGGTCCACACAAACAAGTAAAGCCCCATCCGCAGGATGTAGGCAGCACACGAAAACACACCCCTCCAGTCCACGGAAAAAATCTCTCCATGGAACTGGTCCCTGGTGCTCAAAAGGTTGGGGGATACTGCTTAGAGGGCTACTGACTTATGAACAGTGAAGATTACGTTTAATAATAGTAGCCACTGCGTGGCCAGATAATATGGATCTAAAGAGAACATCGTGCCTATTTCCACAAAAATTATGTATTTTTCTTTTATTTTTTATGTTATTTTCATATGCTATTTTACAAAATATATTTTATATTATTATATTTTTATGCCTGGGATTCGTATTTTTAAAATTATTAAATAATAATTATTAAATTATTTATTTATTTTTTAATTTATTGATAATAAATTGGTATTTTATTATTATAAATCCCTCAAAACCTGAAGCGGTAAAAGAGGAAGTAAAGAAGAAGGCAGTTACAAATATATTTAGGGGTTGTCCTCAACAGTTGTAAGTTAAGGACTACCTGTATTGCTTTCACCAGCCTGACCTGCCATTCTGGTCTTCAGCTGACTGAGCAACTGACAAGCCTACCATACATAAAATTAAAACAGCAATTATTTATTTATTTATTTATTTATTTTTATATTCCTTCCTCCCTCCCTTCCTTCCTTCTCTTGTAACTTTGTAAGTAACTCATGACAGCGAACAGACATAATTCTCTTTCCTCTTCTTATTTTCCCCACAACAACAACCCTGTGAGGTGGGTTGGGCTGAGAGAGAGTGACTGGCCCAAAGTCAGGTCACCGGCTTTTATGGACTAGTCTTCTATTCTATACTTGTACACCAAGGACTTTCTGACTCCAGCTCCTTCCATCAAACACACACACACATACACACACACACACACACACACACAAAATGCACCCAAAGAGTTTGAACAAAACTGTTTTAGCTAAGAATCATAGGAAATAATTCTTAACACTTAAGAGCCGTGGTGGTGCAGTGGTTAGAATGCAGTATTGCAGGCTAATTCTGCCGACTGCTAGCAGTTCGATCCTCACCGGCTCAAGATTGACTCATCCTTCCGTCCTTCCATAGTTGGTAAAATGAGGAACCAGATTGTTGGGGGCAAATATGCTGATTCTGTAAACTGCTTAGAGAGGGCTATAAAGCACTGAAGTCTAAATACTATTGCTTCTCCAGATCCAGCGTTCTGTGCAGAACAGTGGAGCCCGGACGGTGCTGGTGATTGCTCACCGGATGCAGACAGTGGAGAACGCAGACAAGATTGTGGTATTGGAAGGAGGAGAGGTTGTGGAGGAGGGGACTCACACGGAGCTGATGGGCTGGAGAGGCCCCTACTACAGACTTGTGGAAAGGACCCAGGTGGAGTGACCTCTGGAGTTGCAGCCGACATGTTCAGCCACAGGATCCACTGCTTTTGTAGATGCCAAATGCATGATTGGCGGGGGAGATAGACAACAGCACCTTCCTATGGAAAGAGAATGACCCAGAAGGACAAAGTAGCCTGTTCATCAGATCTTGGCGAGTCAAGGGTTGCTGAATTGCAACCATTTGCAAGGGGATGTTGCTTTTCTTATCTGGGCACAATTCTTGTATTGTGTTAAGTAGCAACCTGGACTCTGGAAACTCCACTGTGGAAAGTGCAGAATCCTGTTTTCAAGCAACTGTTGTTTAGTAAACACAGCAATGCACCAATTTTTCCTTTGTTTAAATTTAGCATGGGAGAACTTTTTTTTTGTATTAAAAAGTTTTACAATACATTTTATCTTTAACAAACCAAAAAAAAGAAAAAAACCCTCCCAACCCCCTCCCCTCCCACCCTCTTCCCCCTCCCCAACCCTCCCCAACCCCTCCCTCCCTTTCCCCTCCCCCCACTTCCCAGAGCAAAATACAGGGTATAAAAATACAAACAATCATAATCTAACGTACGCAAACAATCCTAAACTATTTAAACTATTGAACTTTAACTCATATAGGTAAACTCCAAACATATATATATATATATATATATATATATATATATATATATATATATATATATATATATATATATATATATATATATCAATAATTATACAAATACAAAATAATACTTTCCAACCTAATACCAAAACACAGGGTATAAAAAGTACAAACAATCATAATCTAACTTACGCAAACAATCCTAAACTATTTAAACTATCAAACTTTAACTCTTACAGGTAAATTCCAAACATACATATATATATCATATCAGTGATTATTCAAATACAAAATAATACTTCAATCTAATACCCAATAAAAACAATCCCAAATAAACCAATTTATATCAATTGTCTAAAGTTATTCCTCATTCCAACTAAGCTTTAAATTCATATTATCCTAATGTATTGTACAACTTAAAATACCATAGGTTACTTTCCAAACTTAAAAAAATTTAGAAGAATAGTTTTATAAAATTGATATAAATTGTTTTCTTTGTGATTGAAGCTAACTTGTAATATTTTTATGGGTAATATTGGAATAGGTAATAGAATATAAGAATATAAGAATGATGTGAGCACGGGAGAACTTTTTATACTCTTTTACTACACCTTTTTAATATTGGTCACAGCAACTTGGCTTCCACTTTTGTTTTGTTAAATAAAGTATCACTGTGTAGGAAACCCCCCCAGATTGAAGTATTCCTTATTCTTAATATTAAAAGAGGCAGGATATTATATTTTCCCAAAGGAGAAATGGAGAAAAGTCTTAAGAAAGATAGAAAGCAGCCTCAGTCTTTATTAATAGGCCTCAAGTAGAAGCCTCAAGTCTTTAGAGATGGATATTTTGTACCTGTTAAGAAAGACTGGGCCAATCTATTCGTAAAAAAAACACTTTCAGCCCTCACAGCTGATGGGATTAAAAACTTACATTCCTCCACCCAAATTCTAAGGGCAGGATATGATCTGTTGAAGGAAAAATCTTCAACAGGGTCCAGTCCAAGCTGGGAATAAACGAAATGGAGACTGCTTTAGAAAGAAGGTTGCAGTTTATTGAAGAAGAGAGCCAGAAAGAAAGATAGCTCTGGGAAAATTGACCACATGTAGTAGGGACATGGTGGCTCAGTGGGTTAGGATGCTGAGCTTGTCGATTAGAAAGTCGGCAGTTTGGCAGGTCAAATCCCGAGTGCCGCGTAACAGAGTGAACGCCTGTTACTCGTCCCAGCTTTTGCCAACCTAGCAGTTCTAAAGCATGTAAAAATGCAAGTAGAAAAATAGGGACCACTACGGTGGGAAGGTAACAGTGTTCCGTGTGCCTTTGGCGTCTAGTCATGCCGGCCACATGACCACAGAGACGTCCTCGGACAAGCGCCGGCTCTTTGGCTTTAAAATGAAGAGTTGGAAACGACTAGCACGCATGTGCAGGGGAACCTTTACCTTTTAGTAGGGAGTGGTGGGTTTTTATAACTTCTTGAGCTTTTGTTTGGAGTTGTTCCTGTGGCATGAACTTTGACCTGAGTCTGAGTGTGCCCTTCTGGTATTCTAGTAGTGGTGGGTTAATCCAATTATGTCCCAAAGGTCATATCCTGCTTCCCTGGGGCTGGGGCTGATGACTATGTCCTGTGTTAGATTTTTTTGGTGTGAGGGATTGCTGATTCTAGGGATCTTTGTCTTTCTAATCCTATTAGTTCCAATCTTCCTGGCTCCAATCTTTTTGACAAGATGATCACATCTGCATTTCTGCAGACCTGGTTTCTGTTTGGGGCAGAGAGATCTGGGGGGGGGGGCATTTCTGCCTTTAAGATCCTTTGGGGAAATATATTCTGCCTTTTTAATATTTCCCAAAATATTTCTTTCTCTGGATTCTTCCCACAGGTCTCTAGGACATAATAGGATTAACCCACCACCATTGACACAAGGCTCACTGTATTGCACAACTCCCTGGAACATCTCAATCAGAGCCTTATAAAGATCCATCCATTCAGTCAGCCATTTTGTTAGCTGTCCCAGAACTGCATGCTATTGCTGGTTCTTCTCATTAATAAACCTTCTTTCCTAAGCATCCTCTATTTTATTTCCCAGCTTGGTGTGATCCCTTTTAGTGCTAGCAAATCTGCATTTGGATAGAAGTCACACAGATGGGTTTTGTTTAGTTTAGTTAGAGAATCCCACAAAATGATTGCATCATTCAAATTTGTATTACTGAAAGTGATATTTCTATGGAAAACAGGGTAATGGCTTTTAGTACAATGGAGATAGGCAATGAAAAAATGTAATTGTATGTTTCTAAATTTTATTAAGGAACGCGGTGGCTCAGTGGGTTAGGACGCTGAGTTTGTCGATCAGAAGGTAGGCAGTTTGGGGGGTCGAATCCCGAGTGCCGCGTAACAGAGTGAGCGCCTGTTACTTGTCCCAGCTTCTGCCAATCTAGCAGTTCGAAAGCACGTAAAAATGCAAGTAGAAAAATAGAGACCACTACGGTGGGAAGGTAACAGTGTTCCGTGCGCCTTTGGCGTCTAGTCATGCCGGCCACATGACCACGGAGACGTCCTAGGACAAGTGCTGGCTCTTCGGCTTTGAAACAGAGATGAGCACCAGCCCCTAGAGTTGGAAACGACTAGCACGCATGTGCAGGGGAACCTTTACCTTTTAAAATTTAATTAATACAATGCAACAATAAAAGATTGAAGGAATATATTTGTCTATCTCCTGTTCTTTGCTGTACTTCTTCATAATGAGCCTCTTCTTATTTTGAGCTTCCCTTGAATGGAACCTTCCATTTCTGCATGTTGCACATATAACAATTTGTATCTATAGCCCCAATGGCAACTGTTCAGAATTAACAGAATAACAGAGTTTGAAGGAATCTTGGAGATCTTCTAGTCCAGGGTTCAGCAACCTGAAACAGTGAAAGAGCCACTCAGAACCGGTTCCCTCACAAAAGGAAAAACTGGGAGCCACAAAAAAATGTGTGCGCATGCGCATACATGCGTGCATGTGCAGAACAGGGTTTGACTGAAGAGTGGAGCCAAGGTGAGATATGCACCTACCCTGCATATTTGAATTGATTGGTTGAACTTTTTTAGTCCCACTTTTTTTTTTTTTGGACGGCACATGGCAGAAGACTGGGAGCCGCAGGAGACGGCTGAAAGAGCCGCATGCAGCTCTGGAACCGCGGGTTGCAGACCTGTGTTCTAGTCCAACTTCCTGCTCAAGCAGAAGACCGTACGCTATTTCAGACAAATAGTTGTCCAGTCTCTTTTTAAAAGCCTCCAGTGACAGAGCACCCACAACTTCTGGAAGTAACTCGTTCCACTGGTTTATTCTGTCAGGAAATCTCTCCTTAGTTCTAGGTTGTGTGGGAAGTCAGCCCCCCCCCAGAGAAGGAAATACTAAAAGGGCAGAATATATTTCCCTAAAGGATTTTAAAAGCAGAAACCAACCCTGCCCCCAAGTCTCTCTGTCCCAAGCAGAAACCAAGTCTGCAGGAATGCAGATATGATAATCTTATCAGAAAGACTGGGATTAAGAAGAAGGATCCCTCGAATCAACACCAAAAATCTAAGAGTCATCAGCCACAGCCCCAAGGAAACAGGATATGACCCTAGGGACATGATAGGATTAACCCACCACCATCGAGAATACCAGAAAGGCACACCCAGACTCAGGTCAGAATATGTGACACAGGAAATACAAAGCCACAGGGATAGTAAACAACTCCAAACAAAAGGCCCCAGAGGGTATAAAAACCCACTCCCTACATGTGCTCACTCTCTTCCAGAGCCATCTTCCTGTCTGGCTATCCTCTTCAATAAACTGCAACCTTCTTCCTAAAGCAGTCGTCATGTTGCTTATTCCCAGCTTGGATGAATCATGATGAAGACTTTTCCTTCAACACTTGCTTCTCTCCTTGATCAGTTTCCATCCATTGCTTCTTGTCCTGTCCTGGAGAATAGGTTGATTTCCCCCCCTTTTTTTTGTGTGGCAGCCCTCAAATATTGGAACAATGCTATCATGTCACCCCAATTCTTGGAGCCATTCTTCATATGTTTTAGCCTCCAGCCTTCTAATTATCGCTTTTATCTTTATTGCTCTTCCCTGTACTCTTTTCAGAGTCTCATCTTTTTTATATTGTGGCAACCAAAACTGGATGCAGTATTCTAAGCATGGTCTTACCAAGGCCTTATACAGGTAATCCTCCACTTGCGACAGTAATGGAGGCTGCCCATTTTGGTCGCAAGGCATGAGGATGTTAATTGAATTGTTAAGTGAAAGATCCCTCATCCTGGATCATCCCGATGCGTATGTTCAAAGAGTTAAAGAGGTGATGCAGAGGGAAGGGCAAGAGCTGCTTCACTCAGTCCAGGAGTCCAAGTCAGGTCTCAAATGGCTTCTTGAACTTTTAACCCTTCATTGTCTGTTCTCCGTGTCAGCAGAGTCCTGTTTCTCCGTCTCTGGTTTAAAATGTGCTTTTTCATCCAGTCAATATAGAAACTGCAAAGCACAAACTTTGCCTCGTTGTGCTGTGATGAGTTAAAGAGGCGATGCAGAGGGAGGGGGAAGAGTTGCTACGCCAAGTCCAGCTCAGGTTTCTGTGTGGCCCAGCAAGAATGGACTAGTCCTTCCCCCATATCCTGATATTGAAAGAAAAATCTTCATCAGGGTCCAGGCCAAGCCGGGAATAAACAAAATGGAAAGCTGATCACATGTAGTAGGGAGTGGTGGGTTTTTATACCCGCTTGGGCTTTTGTTTGGAGTTGTTCCTGTGGCATGAACTTTGACCTGAGTCTGAGTGTGCCTTTCTGGTATTCTGATAGTGTTGGGTTAATCCTATTACATCCCAAGGGTCATATCCTGCTTCCCTGGGGCTGGGGCTGATTACTATGTCCTGTGTTAGTTTTTTTTGGTGTGAGGGATTTTCGATTCTAGAGATCTTTGTCTTTCTGATCCAAGTTTCCTGGCTCCAATCTTTCTGACAAGATTATCACATCTGCATTTCTGCAGACCTGGTTTCTGTTTGGGGCAGGGACTTGGTGTGTGTGTGTGTGTGTGTGTGTGTGTGTGGTTTCTGCCTTTAATATCCTTTGGGGAAATATAATATTCTGCCCTTTTAATAGTCCCAAAACTATTTCTTTCTCGGGGGGGGGCTTACTTCCCACACTGAGTTCTGCAGAGCTTCAGAAGGTAAGGGATTGGGAGAGATGGAACGGGGGGGGGGGCAAAGCAGTGCTTTTGGGGACCTGGCAGTGTAAGGATGTGTGTGTGTGGGGGGGGAGAGATAGGTCAGCATGCTACAGCATCTCTGCAAACTTACGAATTCTACAGAAGCCACCAGATCGTTTGTAAGTGTGAATGACGTTTGGCTTATGTAAAATTCGTAACTTTGAAACAGGGTCATATGTCGCTTTGGGGAGGCCTGTTGTAATTTTGAACAGTCACTAAATGATCTGTCATACCTTGAGGATTACCTGTAAAGCAGTACTAGAATGTCACGTGATCTTGATTCTATCCCTCTATTAATGCAACCTAGGATTGCATTGGCTTGGTGGCTGTTGCTCACAGCTGGCTTATATTTAAGTGATTGTCCACTAGGACTCCAAGATCCCTCTCACAGTTACTGCTATTGAGTCAAGTTTCACCTGTACATTTGTTTTTTCTTGCCTGTACAAAACCTTACTTTGCTCTAAATTGAATTTCATTTTGTTAGGTAGGGCCCAGTGTTCAAGTCTGTCGAGCTCCATTGGGATCTTGAGTGCATTGACTAGAGTTTGGTGCACATTAAATTATCGAGTATCAATAATTCATACTAAATATTGCTTTATTCAAACTCACATTAATTGCGACCTACCTGTGGTGATTCCTCAGGGTAATTATTACAGCGTGTTAATTCTTCAAAATGAAATAAAATGAAAAGATTGCCGTCTCGGATCATTAATCATACTATTCCTCAGGAGAAAAATGACAGGAACAAATCTAATTAAGGACAATTTAGAAATGCATTGTCCATGATGTAAGAAAGAAGCTATTAAAGAATGGGGCAAAAGCTACTTTAAAACAGAAATCAGCTGCAAAATACCTACTAAATAAGGAGGCTTTGTTAAGAATTGGCCAGTGCAGCTATCCCTGCTAATTTCTTTCAAGTCAAAATAATGTGACTTGGACATTTCCCTAAAAAAACATTTGAAAAGATCAAAATAACACAAATAACAAGGTTCTACAGCAGGGGTGTCAAACTCAATTTTATTGAGGGCCGCATCAGCATAGCGGTTGCCCTGGGGGTGTGTGTGGCCAGGGTGGGTGCGGCCTACTGGGTAGGTGTGGCTGGAGTGCGTATGGCCTACTGCGTGGGCGTGGCCAGCTCTACATCATTCGTGTCAAGGGTGCCTATGGGTGCCTGGGCAGGAGTGGGACAGATCCGAGGGTCTCTGGCAGAAGGAGATGGGACCAGGACAAGTGCCAAGGCATGGTCCACTGGAGAAGCCTCACTATTCCTCTCAGGCTATGTGGGGGGGCGGGGGGCTGGATGATGGCACAGAGGTCAAATGCCCAGCCCAGCCCTCAAGCACCCCTGGCACTAAGCCCAGCTCCACTTCCCAAAGGAGGTGCCCAGCTGCACATACCTCCTCCTCAAGGTTGCTGCTGCTGTGCTTGCTCTCCTTAGCCAGGTTGCTCATGATGGGCAAAGTCAAGAGGGAGGCCCACTCCCTCTCCATGTGAGGAGACCTGGCTTTGTATCCAAAGTTTCCTTAGCAATAGGATGGGAGACCCCCCCCAGGATAGGCCAGGAGGAGGGGACAAGGGGATGCTGAAAGGGAAGCAGGGCAGGACTAAGGTAGGACTTCCCTCAGACCCTCCCTCTCCTTCCTTCCTTCCTTCCTTCCTTCCTTCCTTCCTTCCTTCCTTCCTTCCTTCCTTCCTTCCTTCCGTGGGAAAATATTTGAGATGAGGGAGGGAGAAAAACAGGCAAGAAACACAGCTGGGGAAGTGTCATCCTTCGTGAGGAATGAAGAAATGCACCATCGCCTGGAAGTGGCCAGCACATGGCCCTCACCTACTTCACATATCCAGCTTGGTGGGCTCTGCGGGAGGAGTTGCCATGAGCAGCGTGAGAGTCGATGTTACCTGTGTAATGCTGCCCAGCCTGCCCCATTTTGGCAGGCAGCAGGGTGCTCTCCTCACAGTGCCGAAAGGCTGAGCCAGGTGGCATGAATCTGAAGAGAAGCACAACACTGCCCAGCCCCTAGCCTGCCCGAAGTAGGCAGGGCCATGTGCTGGCCACTTCCAGGCGATGGTGCATTTCTTCATTCCTCACAAAGGGTGATACCTCCCCAGCGTGCACCCAGGGGGCAGGGCTGACGCGGCACGGGCTGGTCCCTCACTGTTTCCAGATGGAGCTAAGACTGAATGTATTTCAGCATAGATGACCACCACTAAATTGTACGTTGGCTCTCGGCCAGCCTGGGCCGGGGCCAAGACAGTGGGGGCCATTCCCTTACTGTTTCCAGGATGCCTTCACGAGCCACATGAAACCACTTTGTGGGCCACATCCGGCTCCCGGGCCTTGTGTTTGACATGTCTGTTCTACAGAAAACCCAGAAATGAAATAGATTGGGACCAGCGGTGGGATTCAGCCGGTTCGCACCACTTTGGCAGAACCGGTAGCTAATTTTTTTTCTTGCCCAGGCCCAGAATGGACTTCCGGAAGCGGCATCCACGCAGAGAACTGGCTGTTCACATATTTGAATCCCACCACTGTTTGGGACTGACACGGGCTACTCTTCAACACAACACACAGCCAAAGATGCAAAAAGGCTGGCGGCAGATGCATCAAAGATTGTGAGATCTTCAGCAGTTTCAACTGGAGGTCTTTTTATGGGGTGGTGACGGGGGCTCCATTTCCCCATCCAATGATTTGCAGCCTTACCTTTTGTCAACCTCCCTGCATGGTGGACCCCTTTCCTATCAAACAGCAAGGCAAGGCAGGCCTCTAGAGCAAGGCTATCAAACTGCTGGCCCATGGGCCGGATCTGTCATGTTGAAACCACGCCCACCCCATTGCTTGGTGGAGCAGTGGGCTAATGCCTCCTTAAGTAACACCAGCTGCCTGCAATTAGTGCAGGTTCAAGTCCCACCAGGCTCAAGGTTGACTCAGCCTTCCATCCTTCCGAGGTAGGTAAAATGAGGACCCAGATTGTTGGGGGCAATTAAGCTGACTTTGTAATAATGCCGCTGCCCCCCCCGAAAGCCGTAATAAGCAGGCATATACATAGAATGAAGGCTATTGCTAAGCACATTGATTTGTGCTTTAAATTGTAAGCCGCCCTGAGTCTTCAGAGATAAATGGGATTAAAAAAAATAAAATTGCTGGCAATGGAAAAAAAGTCGCGACACTTCATGTGACGTTGCGAATTTGACAGCTCTGCTCTAGAGAGTCCTTTATTGCTCTCAATAAATGTTCCAACAGATGGCCCTCCGATGACCGGTAAGGGTCCACCCCCATGCCACCCTGAAAGCAGCCACTCACAGTCCCCCAAACAACAGCCTGTATATTACAAAGAAAAGTCCACAGAGTATAGGAGCATACTGAAAGGGAAAGGTCCAGGGTTCGAAATTCAGTTCTAGTCACCGAGCTCCCGTCTCCCGAAGGGCCCCTGGATGAGGCCCAGAGACCAGCCACTCGGCCCTCAACCTGAGGCAAAGGTGGATCTGAGGGAAAAGCCGCCTCTGTTGCTGCCCCCACCAAGCCGAGACCAAACGGCCATTTTGCGGAAGATCAGCTGGAGATGCTGGAGAAAGATCCGGACCCAGGAACAAAATGGCTGCCTCCTCCCCAAGGAGCACACAGGAGAGCCCCCCCCCCAATTCTTGCTCCTTCCAGGTTGTGCCTCGGTTCCTCCCACTCAATGTGAAATTGGTCTTTCTGATAGGATAGTAAAGTCCCTCCTATTTCCAATCTCTTCAAACAGGCAGCAAACTCAGGTAAGAAGAAAACAAAAGCGTTTATTTTCAGCAAACCACTTTGACAAACTTACAATCTAAGTGCAATTATTAAAGGAGCCTGTAGCCCGGTTGTGCAATGGATTTCATGCTCCATTTTTCTAAAATCCATAAATGACAATCTATATAGGGGGGGAAAATCAGTGTCTGAATGTTTCACTCGTTATACGGATTATCTGTCAAACTTTGAATGATCAAATATATGCTCAATTAACTGGGCAATCATCAATTAAAAAATGCATCAACGATTTTAGCGACAGACATCTCAGAATGCACACTTCTTCTTTTAGTAATAGTTTCCTCTAAGATAACATTTAAATTTATAAAACTAACACAAGGAAAAAAAGAAAGGGAAATGTCCCCAACAAGTATAATGAAAATTAACAACTTACACATTTCTCTTAAGATAAAAATCAAGAAACTCTTCATCCTATCCCTCACCCCATTCCCTATAAACTTATGTCTAAAACCTCATCTCTATCTTCTAATCTCTATTCACTAAGATTAACCAGCAAAAGCCCATGAAGGGTTATGCAAACTACTTATTAAAAACTATTGTCTACAAAAGCCAATTTAAAATCTTTTGATTCCACAATTAGTAACACATACTATTCTTTTCCCCTCCATTCCTCAATCATAATTTTAAAAAAAGGTTATTGATACTGTGATAAAAGCCATGATGAAAGACCTCCAAATATATCCTGGTTCCAGAATGCCGGAAGGCCCTGAAGGGACCCTCCTGTCTAATTCAGAAGAAGGTTGATTCCCAATTCTTTCCTCCCTCCTTAGGCTGGGAGTCTCCATCGCACTGCAAAGGGGAAAAAGCATCCAAGGGTTAGTTATATCGAGACAGTCAGAGCTGGAGAGGTGCCAGAGGATAAGAGTTGGGGGGGCAGGCAGACCCCTCCCCAGAGCCCCAATGCCTCTCCCCCCAAATTCCTTCCCTTCCAGTGTTTGAGATGAAGAGGAGAGAGAACAGGGATTTCCCAAAGCATCTGCACCATCAATTGGTCCTGGGACCTGAAGGCTTTCATCTCCCTCCCTCTCCCCCCATACAGCCCCCACATGTCCACTCACCTGCAAGGGGGCTTCTAAACGGTCTGGTTGCTCCCTGCATTGGAGAGAAAGACACAGAGTGAGTCTCTGCCTTGTCTGGATCCTCTGAGAACGACAAATCTCTCTCTTCACTATTCAACCTCTGCAGCTTCACAAAACTCTCAGAGGAGACCAGGCTTTTGATCCATTTATTATAAAACTTCTCTGTCACCCAAGTGACTCTAGGCAGCTTCTGGTAAAATTCAATAAAAAGCCATGTAGAACATGTAAAACAATAAATTGAAAAACCAAATTCCCACACCAGATCACGTTGCCGTTGCTCCGACAAGAAGATCATATCCGGCGTGTGACCGCTGTCCTGAGCCAGGCCCAGGATGGTCTGGGTGAGGCCCGTGGCAGCCATGAACTCCTGGGCCCCTTCCAAGGCCAAACCCGGGGAGGGCAGATGGACGTCTCCCAGGACCAGAAGCCTGGGGGACTCCCTGCCAACACCAAGATGGCCCCCAGCGGCTGAGGGGTGGCGGTGGCCACACGGCAGGGAGGCTGGTACAGCAGCGACAGGCCCAACTGATCCCGTCAGCCCAGATTCAGAAACGGGGAGTCACAACCAGAAACGTGGGGATCAAGGCCCCTGAGTGCCCAGAGGGATTCTCAGAGGACCTGCCCTGCCCTGGGGTCTCGGTGGGGGCCAAAGCCTAAACCCTAATCCATGAGAGGGGAAACAGCCAGGTCTCAGCTACGCCTACAGAAGAGTTACTCACTTGGTGCTCTCACCACTAAACCAAACTGACTCTTATTTTAATTATTTCACCAGAACCAGACGCAGAGGGAACACAGGGAGGGTGAATCAAAGGGGAGGAGAAGGGGGCTTTTAAAAGCTGGGGGGCCTCTCCCACTTTTCCTCTCCCCACCCACCCAAAGACTTGCAAAGGGACCGAAAGGCTCAAGCAGAAGCAGCTGCCTCCAACTTACCCTGGCTGGATCCTCCGTCACTTGCTGGAAAAGAAGGAAAGAAACGAAATGGGTGAGTCTGTCACTTTCTTGGCTTACAGAGGGAGAAACTCAGCTCTTCCTGACTCCAGCTCCCTCCCTCTCTCGCACACACACAATCACAGGCACACACACATACCTGGAGGGAGTTTGAACCAGACTGCTTGGGCTCAAAGGCATAGGAAAGAATTCCTAAAATTTATATGCACATCAACACAGAGCAATAGTTCAGCAATTCTTGAGCCCGAGGGCAGAGCTGACCTCAAAAGATCCACATGGCTCCAAAGTCCCTTTTTCTAACCAGACTGTAGAGCCTTGTGATGGGAGACCAAGAGGAGATTCAGTTGGCATTCCCCCAAAGCTGCTTTTCTCTCAAAATGCCCCCTTTTGATCCCTAATTTTATGGAGCTTCTGACTCTCATTTGACCAAACCTTTCCTTCCCGCCCACTTGGGAAACAGGGCAGCTTTTCACTCAGAGGGACCTTCCACCAGCTGGGTCTTCTCACCTTCTTGAGGTCCCAGATGTTTCTCCTTGAGGACCCCACTTCCAAGAACAGCCCAGCTGGGATGAAAAGGGGGCCCATCTTCCCCAGACTGGTTCTTAGGAGGAAGACAGCATGCACGTGCACACAGACACAGAGACACACACACTCCTCAACTGATGGTGTCTCTGGTAACTGCTCTAAGTTGGAGATTATATGTAAAGAGGACAAGTCACTCACTTGGTGCTTTTGTGTATTCATCTTGACGTTTCTCTGCAAAGACAAAAATCAGTGAAAGCTCAAAAGAGTCCACCAGAGACCATCCAATCTCTCCCTCTCTGGGAGAAATGCCTTCAGGAGATATTTTGCAGTCACTTTGTCTCATTAATAAAGACAGAAAGATTTTCAAAAACCAAATCTATCTCTTGATTTGCCCCAAGAGAGACCTGCTGCCTCCGAGATGGATGGAGGGAAATGGGGGAAGCAGCAGCAGCTGGGAGGGGAGGAAGATTTTCATGGAAATCCTTCTCTGCTGCTCTTCGACCAAAATCTTTGAAAGGGACGGAACTGGGGTGCCTCTTCCCAACTGAGAAGAAGGCGGGACTGTCCCAACCTCAGAATCAGCCAAGTCAAGACTGGAGTCCCAGCAAGAGGCTGAGATCTCAGATGCTCCCCAAGAGGGCTGGGAAGACAGGAGAGGAGGAAGCCCAGAAGAAGCTCCCCAAAGGGAGAGACTCAGAAGGAACCTCCCCATCTTCCATCACCCAGAAAAGAAGGTACTTACTGAAATACCAGATCCCAACAACAGTCACAGCCAGCAGGACGAGAACACCAGCCACAACGCAGCCGATGATGATCCCCATGTTGGATTTTGGTTCTGAATTGGGAGAAAAAGCAGATAATTGAAGGAGAACCTCACTCATCCCAATTGGGGGAGAGACCTAAAATAGCGAAAGCTGGAAATTCCCAAAATTAAAAACTTCTATGGGTTCCTCTTCGTGTCCCTCTAAGGGCAGCACGAAGGCTCCTTGCTCACCACCGTTAGAGGACGTGTCCTCCTGATGCTGCCTTCGTCTCTCCCCAGCCCAGCATGAAGGCAGCTGGATTCGTATTTAGCTTTTCCGCTCAAAAGCAGCCCATTGCCACCTTGTGACCCTCAGCGGCTTACAAAACAAAAACTTCAGCAACACAATACTAGTGAACAATATGATAACATTTGTTAAACAAGTTTTTGTTCTGTTTAGAGGCTGTCCTAGTTTGTCATAATTTGGGCAACTCTGTACATTATGTTTTTTCTTCAGTTTGAGTGTTTGGGTTTTATTATTTAAAGTAAAAGAGTTCATATCACCTAAAATATGCACTTTTATTTCCTTGGTCAGTCCAGAAATAGCAAAAAATCCATATTTTGTCCTTCCAGAACTTCACCATAAAAAATGGAATACGGTGATATGCAACTTCTGGATCGTCCCACAAATGGCAGAAACAGAATAACAGAGTTTGAAGGGACCTTGGAGGTCTTCTAGGACAACCCCCTCCTCAAGCATTCCAGACAAGTGGCTGTCCAGCCTCTTCTTAGATGCCTCCAGTGATGGAGCACCCACAACTTCTGAAGGCAAATTGTTCCACTGGTTAATTGTTCTCAATGTTAGGAATTTTCTCCTTAATTCCAGATTGCTTCTCTCCTTGTTTAATTTCCTTCCATCTTTCTTGTCCTGCCCTCTGGTGCTCTGGAAATTAAGTTGACCCCCCTCCTCTTTGTGGTAGCCTCTCAAATACTGGAACACTGCTAATATGTCCCCCCCAGTCCTTCTTTTCTCTAGACTGGTCAAACCCAAATCCTGCAACTGTTCTTTATATGTTTTGGTCTCCAGGCCTTTAATCATCTGCTCTTCTTTGCCCTTTTCCCCAGTCTCAACATCTTTTTTGTAATGTGGTGACTAAAATTGTCTCTAAGTTGCACTTGGTTGTGGATGCTCCAGTGGTTTATTGTTCTCACTGTCATCAAATTTCTCTAGTTTGCTTCTCTTCTTGTTTAGTTTCCATCCGTTGGTTCTTGTCCTGCCCTCAGGTGCTTTGGGGAATAGCTTGACTCCCTCTTCTTTGGGGCAGCCCTTGAGATATTGGGGAGAGTGCTATCATGTCACCCCTAGTCCTTCTTTTCATTAGACTAGATATATCCAGTTTTTGCAATTATTCTTCATATATTTTAGCTTCCAGTCCCCTGATCATCTTTGTTGCTCTTCTCTGCACTCTAGAGTATCAACATCTTTTTTATATTGTGGCGACCAAAACTGGATGCACTATTCAAAGTAGGGTCTTACCAAAGCATTATAAAGTGGCATTGCTTTGGGACTCAGGTCTGAGGAGGGGAACTTTAAATTTAATTTTCTCTTGCACAAAACTCAGGACTCCGACTGAAGAGCTATCATGCCATTTGTGAATTGATGCTTGCTAAAAACAACAAAATCAAATGAATATTTTATTTTGTCCGTGGTATCAGCATAAAAGTTAAATTTGAACATTTTTTTGTATTGTGGTAAAAGATTTAAACTTGAATTCTGCACTTTTGGAAGTTCAGTGTAAAAAATGTTATTAACATATGCAGAGTTCTTAGAGGGCTTTTTTTCTTGGGTTTTATGCTGAGCCTCAGGAATTTCCATATTGTATCATAAAATAATGTGCAACTTCTTTCTTAGAGTAACAACACACAAAGATGTTTAGGTCTTTACAGCAAGAAAAGTCTCTGAGGGTAAAAACTCGGATTGATGGTCCCTTTTCTAACTTCTGATGCATCAGTCCAGATACTCTGTGCATTTCCTGAAGTCAGATGCAGTTCATCAATTTTAATTAAATTTGCCCTTAAAAAGGGGACTCAGACTCTCCTCCTGACTTTTGTACTTCAGGAATTCTAAAGAAAATAAAATCTTTTTTGGGTGCTCAGTATAACTACTGCTTTTCTAATGGAGACAAGAGACAGGGGATGGACAAAGGCTAAGAGAGGATCCAAGAGGATTTCATCAGGATCTGCCAATCTTGCGATGGGATTCTGTAGATTCCTTTACATCTCCTGAAGCCATTCTGGTCCCTGCAGCTTCACCAACCCCAAACACTGGAAAAACCAATGGTTCAAAGCTCAGGTATGCTCACATCTGGACACAACTGGGGTGAGATTTCCCTCCCACAACCCTCCAGCCTGCCGAAGAGCCCAGCCTTTCCCTCCCTGCAGCCTCTCACCCTCCAGGGCCATGTCCAGAGGCTCCTGCAGGCCGTCGTGCTCCACGTGGCACCGATAGCGGCCCCTCTCTCTGGGATCGATCTGGATGCTGAGAGAGTAATAGTAGGTCCCATCTGAGTTGGGGGCCACAGAGCCACGGAGGGTGTCTTGCTCCCAGATCTCCCCGTCCCTCCTCCAGGAGGCATCGATCTCCCTGGGGTAGAAGCCATCCAGGCGGCAGACGTGCGTCTCCATCCCATCCTCCACCTCCGTCTTTCTGCTCACCGTCACCTCTGGGCGCTCTGCAGAAACGGCACCCCCGGAATTAACTCTGAGCCCCTCCAGAGCCTGGAAGGTGGGTGGGAAACTTGGGGGGGGGGGGCAGGAAAGCAAAAAGGGACTCAGAGCTTTTGCAATTTCCGACTGATTAATCTGAAGATATTCTCTCTCAAAGGGGACAGAGAGACCTGATGCCAATGGGAGAGTGAGTGAGTGAGAGAGAGAGAGAGAGAGAGAGAGAGAGAGAAAGAGGGAGGGAGGGAGACTTGACTACACTTTGGCTAATGGGGGGTTTCACTGAAGAACTCCAAGTCTTCCTATTACCTCATTGTGGGCTGTGAACAGGACACCCCCAAGTGCTTCTCCTGCCTGATCCACCCAGACACCCGCCAGGCAGAGGCTGCGTTTCCTGCTCCGTTGAAGGGCGGCCTGGCAAGGGGAACTAAACAGGGCTTCCTGTGTCATGGGGAAGGGCTGGAAGGGGAGGGGGAGGATTCCCTCCTGGGCAGTCAGACGGCAGACCAGGAGCCCAAAGGGGCCGAATGTGGCCAAGAAATCCGGCCATAAAGGAGGAAAATCCAGCCTGGATCCAGAGGCTCACCTGTCCTCAGCAGCGTCTCCTTCCCGTAGGACAGGTACTTCTCCAGCCACTCAATGCATTCTTCCTCCAGGTAGTCCTTATATCTCTGATTGAATCCTGGAATAGCGTCCCATTTCCTCTGGGTCATCTGGGCCTCAGGTTGGGGAGCCACCCAGGTGCGGATCTCCTTGTCAAAGGTGAGGAAGGTCTTCCCATCGTAGCCAAACTGCATAAACCCTCCTTTTTTCCTATCAGCCTGGAGCTCACAGCCATACATCCACTGTATTATGTGAAGGCCTGAAATAGGAACAAGATGATGGTTTGGGGAGTCCTCAAGAGTGACACAGACCCCCTTCCCTGCAGGGACTTTGACACAGGCACTGACACCCCCGTTTCCTCCCTAGCAATCAAGGGAAAGAAATCCCCCATCACTCCCTGCCCTTCTCCCCTCCTTCCACTCCCCCCCCCCCAGGATGGAGCCCCTGAACCTCCCCAGGAAAAGGGAAGCTGGAAAAGCCAGCGGAGGATCCTGAGGGAGACCGAGAAAAGAAGGAGTCGCCAAAGAAAGGGAGGGACGGAGCCTCCTCCATCTTTTCTTCTGCCCTTCCTCTGTTGGGGAGACTCTTGGGGGGAAAGGAAGGGATCCCAGAGAGGGAACTGTTGCCTGAATCTGCAGCTCCAAAGAGGGACTGAGAATCTCGTGGCATCAAAGAGGATCTGGTCAATCTGCAACGAAGCTGGCAAGGATCCCTGTTACCATAAATCTTCATCTATGTTTGTAAATAACACAAAGTGACAAGGCTGGCTTCGTTTTGGAGCTAACCAGAAACAAATCATGGCTTTGTACATTGTGGGAATGAAGCGTTGAAGGGCCACGAAGGAATATTTTCCTTAACAACAGCAGCAAGTGGCCCAATCTGATCTGCACCCCCAAAAGGGTTATTGACCTTTGAAATGAAGTTTGAAGTTTACAGTTTTGCAAGGTCCTGGAGAAAATATTTTGATTTTAAGTCACCAGATTCTGGGATTTAAAAGAAAACTGAATGTTTGAAAAAACCAAAAGGAAATGTTGAAATGTTTCTACTTCTGGTTGGGATTGAGAGTGAGGAAGGAGGCCAGGAACTCTCAAATCTAAGGGAAAACCACTTGTAAGTACAGCTGAACAAAACTGACCGGTCCTTTCCCTCCATTTCCACTCCCAGGAGTGACCAGGTGAGGGATCCTTTCTCTGCAGCTTCTGCTCAGCCTGAGATCTTCCCTTCGGAGGGAGAGGAAGATCCTCCTGAGCTGAGTCTGATCCTGCCCTCCAGAGGAGATTCCCTGATCTGCCCAGGGGAAAAAAAGGTTCTGGATTTCTGACCAAGAAGAGTCTGCTGCCATTGATAGGAAGGCACTGAAAATCTGGCTGCAGTTTTCAGCTTCTGAGAAAAAGCTCTGTCTTATTTCAGAAGCATCAAAAGCTAAGACAGAAACCATCTTATTTCAATTGAAGATGAAATCTGTGTGTGTCCATTGCATGTTTGGCACAGAATTGAATATTTGTGCTGCAAAAAAACCCCACAGGGATCACACTGAAAAGGCAAGTTTTTATTATTAGTGTAAGAAAACGCTGTTAATGCATCTCTATAGGTCTACGCAGGAAACAATTCTGCCCCATCTCTGAGCCGGGATGTTCAGGGGTTCCCCGACGCCTGAAAAATAGTTCAAGGGTTCCTCCAGGGTCAAAAGGTCAACAAAGGCTGCTTTAGGGAGGCTAAAATATATTTATATTTGTAAGTGCTGTGAAGAATATCAGAAGCCACTTCTTTACGTCTTTTTTCTTTATTTTCTTCATTTTTTTTTCTTTTCTTGTAGTTTTTTCTTTTTCTTTTTTCTTTTAGCTCCTTTATGTTACTTTCTCTTAGTTTTTATCTTCTGTTGAAAAGGTTCAATACAAATTGTATAAAAAAATTTAAAAGGCAAACAGGACATCAGAGACCATTAAAATGGTTTTGAAAACACAGAGACTATAATGTCATAAAAGCCTTTGCGTAAATCAAGGGTGGGACCACATCTGGAATATTGTGTGCAGTTCTGGTCACCAGACCTCCAAAAGGACAGGAGGGATCTGGGGAAGGTCCAGAGGGGAGACCCAGACGACAGGAGGGTGGAAGCAGCCTCCCTTTGAGGAAAGGTTGCGACATTTGGGGCTGTTTGGCCTGGAAAAGAGGCTCCCCTCCACTCTGGCCGATCTCCTTCCTCCTTTTTCCACCAGGGGGAGCCCTCTGGGTCCAGCTCTGCCCCCCTGAGAGGCCAGCAGGGGGCCTGGAGGGATCTGAGGGGATCCTCGGGGATCAGGGGCAGAAAAAGCAGATCTCTGGGGTGTCTGTCTATGGGGGGATGGGCAAGGAAAGGGCAGAAGAAGGGGGGCTGCACCTCCTTGGGATGAAAGGAGGGAAAATGGCGGATGTTTGTGGAGAAAGTTTCTCTCAGCCCAAAGCAGCCTCTGGTGACGCAGATATTTCCTTGCAATCTCTCCCCTAAATCAGGTCCCTTGAAGGTGAATCTTGTGCCCCAAAGATGGCAGAACAGGGGGGGACTGCAGAAGATGGCCTCCCCCCTCCAGGGCTGCCCCACCAAGAGGGCAGCGCAGGAGTCCAGCCTGAGGGACCAAGGATGGGAAGCCATGATGGCTCTGAGCGACTCAGGAAGGCCCCCAAATGGGGGTTTCTTTCTTTTCTCTCCTTTTCCCCCCTCATGATTGGGAGGATCCTGGAAGTGATCCTGTGCCCCCCCCCAAGAGGCCCCCCCCAATTTGGCCTCCTGGCCTCTCCTTCCGCCTGGAGTATGAGAAGAAGTTCCTGCTATTTTGGGCCCCTCTCATCCCTCCAGAAAGAGGTGAAAGACAGGGATCTAGTCAGCCCAGACGGATCTGCAGTTGATCCCTCATTTCTCTGGAGTGGAAACAGACAGAAGAACAGGGTCCTGCTTCCCTCAGGATCTCCTTAGGATCCACCTGCTTCTGTTCCAGGAGGGGAGAGACCTGGGATCCCCTCCCTCCCCCACAGCAGGGGGTCCATCAAGGCCAGGATCCCCCAACTTTCATGGGGGGAGGGGAGATTTCGGTCTCTTTTACCTCAGTTTATATCCATCTCCACATCCTATCAGTATCCAGAGAGATGGAGGGATAAATTTAAAAGAATGTTTTTATTAATTGTAACTGGCAGAAAACATCAGCTATGGAGGCAACGACAAGCTTATGTTGATTTTTTAAAAAAAGAATAAAGATATTAAAACATTTTTTTAAATGTGGGGAAGCAGCCTTTCCCTTTGAAGGGACCCCCCCCTTTCTCCCCCCTCTGGTTCCTAAGGAGGGGATTATGGGGCAGAAGGAGCCACCTGACCCATCACTCACCTTCGCTCTGATTGTAGCGAAGCCTCAGAGTCTCCAGACCTTCTCTGAATCCCTCCTCATTGCCACGGGCTCTCTGGGTGTTCCAATCCCAGTATTGGGGGTCCTCCTTCCCCACCTTCTCCATCCAGGAGACTCGAGGCTCCACCCTCCGGCTGTGGCTGTCGTAGTGAACAGAGACCTGACCGTTCACGTACCCCACAATGACAAACTGGGGCTGCCCCTGACTGGGCTCCGAGATGGAGGTGTAGAAATACTTCAGGGAGTGCGAAGAGGCGCCTGGAAGGGACCCAGAGGGGAAGAGTTAGGGGGCTCCAGTCAAGGACCGTCATCTGAGGTTCTGGGGGGAAAGAAGGAAGAAGAAGGAGGAGGAGGAGGAGGAGGAGGAGGAGGAAGCTGGGGGGAGGAGAAAGAGGGAGGGGATGGAAGGGGAGGCAGGAGGGGGAAGGAGGGAGTGACTGAGAGGAAAAAAAGCAGCTTTTGGGGGGGCCTGAAGGGTTGGAGGGCAGGGAAGGTGGGGTGAGAGAGGAGGGGAAGGTCGGGTCCCCCAAACTTTACCTGCCCCACAGAAACCGTCATTCACGGACCATTTCAATGCACCAGATTTACTCTGAATCTCCCCCTTCACCTTCCAGAGAAGCTGCTCTGAAACTTCTCCTCCTCTGCTTCTGATCCTGCACTTTCTCAGCAGAAAGAAAGGCAGAAATGCCCCCCCCAACTTGGGAGGGGGGTATTTGAACGTGGCTACCCAACTCTTCACATGCTCAGTGACTCTCAACATAAAGGCCTAAATTAGAGTTTCTCAGACTCAGCCACTTGGACTTCAACTCCCAGAATTCCCCTCACCCGGAAGAAACCCCTGGGGCCTCTCCACCCTGGCCCCACCCCTTGCCCCCACTGAGGCCGCTTGGGAGTTCCTGCTGCCAACTGTCATGTTTGGGGGGGCTCTGCTGGGGTCTCTCCCCCAAAATCAGCCTCTGTGGGGAGGGTCCTGTCACCTTTAAAGCCCCTCTGGGGAATTCAAGATAAACATACAACATTATTTCAGTTTCTATCATGCAAACTCCCAAACCAGCAGCATCAAAGTTTCTTCAGCCCTTCCTTGCAGGAGAGACTAAATTCACAAGATTATTCCAAAGTTTACTATCAATGGGGGGAAAAATCATTAAATCACTGTTTAGTTTTCATTGTCAAAATACAAAGACGAAAGAGACTCTGAGGCTGCGCAAGAAACAGAAAAACAACAGCTTGTAAATGTGTGAAAAGAATTAAAAGAAAAGTAAAATGAATAAAATGCTGCTGGGAAATCAATTAAGCTGAAAAATCCCCAAGGCCCCTTCTTGGTCTCCATTCTGAAATCTCTTCAGGTCAGAAATTCTTCCAGGGCACCAAAGAGTTTAAAGATCATTTTCGGGATCCTTCACGGGACTTATTTGGGCAGAAACTGGGTCTGTGTGGAAAAGGGCAGGACCTCCAAAGCCCCCCAGGGAAATAAATGCAGGCAGTCCTCGACTTACGACCATAATTGAGCCCACATTTTTTGTTGCTAAGTGAGACATTTTTTAATTGAGCTTTGCTCCATTTTACGATTTTTTTTGCCACAGTTGTTAAATGGATTGTTGCAGTTGTTCAATTAATAACCCCGTTGTTAAGTGAATCTGGCTTCTCCATTGACTTTGCTTGTCAGAAGGTCGCAAAACGGGATCACTGCAACCGTCATAAATATGAAACAGTGGCCAAGCATACAAATCCTGGTCACGTGACCATGAGGATGCTAAAATGGTAGTAAGTGTGAAAAATGGTGATAAGTCACTTTTTTCAATGATGTTATAACTTTGAACGGCCACTAAATGAATTGTTGTAACTCGAGGACTACCTGTAGTTCCACTGCCCAGTCCCTCCAGTATAGTCTCCCAGTCTTTCCCAGTCTCCCAAGGCAAAGGCCTCGGCCTCCTCCTTCCTGCTACTCCACATAATCCCAGTGGCTTCTCTGAGCTTTTGGGGAGAGGGAGACCCAGATCCACTTCCTGCTCTGGGGAGATTTCAAAGGGATCAGAGCTTTTCTTTAACAGAAGGAGAAGGATCGGACCCTCCCTGATCCAGAACCCGCTTCTTCCCCTCCTGGGGCTGAGCAGTGAGGGAGTCTGAATCTGCCTGAGAGGAGAAACATGTGAA
The DNA here is from genome assembly GCF_947247035.1 of Vipera ursinii. Classification (NCBI taxonomy): domain Eukaryota; kingdom Metazoa; phylum Chordata; class Lepidosauria; order Squamata; family Viperidae; genus Vipera; species Vipera ursinii. The sequence goes on from NC_139513.1 coordinate 5,762,367, forward strand.
TGTAAATGCAGGTTGGGCGTCCTCACAATCACGAATCCTCCTCAGGTCAGGAAGGGCTGGTCAGTTTGGGCCTGTCTGTGTCCAAGCAAGCCCTTCAGTTCAGGCTCTCCGTCCATCCAGGGGCGCTTCTCTCCTTCCGCCTCCAGCCCAGACTATCTGATCCTTCAGATCCGGAGAGTTTGGGAAATGCCTTTGGAAAAGCTGCTGCCTTGAGAGTTTCTCTGGGGAACAAATAGGGACACCACAAGACCTCCTATCCGGTTACTAAGGAATAAGAGTAAAAATTAAATCTTTTTGATTCTGCAAACTCTCCCGTGCTGGGGGCTCCTGAAATGGGAGGAGGAGGATTTGGGGTGGAAAAATTCCTGCCTGTCCTAGAAAGAAGCTCTGGGGATTTGGGGGTTTAGGACGGGGTGGGGATCCAGGGGAAAGTGACAATCAATCAATCAGGGGGATCTTTGGGAAGACAATTCAAGGAGCGCTTCTCTCCAGACTCTCCTCCTGCTGCATTCCCACGACAGCCTTAACCCGAGGGCTCCGGGGCTCCAGCCTCCTTCTCTGCCAATCCACGGAAGCGAGTGGAGAAACGAGCCGGGTCCTCCCAGCACCAGAAGCCACAAAGAGCCCCCGAGCCCCGCCAGAGGCAGGAAAGAGGCGACCCAGGCGGAGGGGTTGTGCGAAGGCAGCCAGGAAGTTTCTGAAACTGACCCGGTCCCTGCAAAGGCCGCTTTCCCACAACCTCCACTTGGGGGGAGGGAAAGAACTGCGCTCGGGGGCGCCCAGGTAGACTTGACTGATCTCTGGAGGGGCCTCGCTTGTCCTGATCCCAGAGGGGCTCTCCTGGGGGGGGAGGGGCATCAAAGTCCCATCCGCGCTTTGGGGTCCCTTCTGGGAGGGGCCAGAGGGGGAGCGGACTAGAAAGAGGACCGAATCGGGATCTTCTTCCTGGGAATAATCTTTGGGTGGGAGTCGAGAGACAAGAGGGAGATTCCCTGGATGGATTCCCACCGGGAGATCAAGGGACTCACCGAGGCAGCTCTCCCGCAAAGCGATCCCCACCAATACCAGGAGGGAGACAAAGCGCAGCGCCATCCTGGCCGCGATCCTCAATCTGCGATCCGCTCTTCAGAAATCGCAGGCAGAGAAAGACGCGCCCCGGGTGATCAACAACGCAACAACCCAGAGCAAAAGCCGGTGATTGGTCAATCCTAACCGGTAGAAAAAAGGTATGCCCGTGTCGTCACTGTTGCTAGGCAGACCTCCAGGCGCAACCGGCTGGACAGGCGTGGAAAGGAAAGTGAAAGTTCCGTCAGGAAATCCCCTTCCAGGCATTCCGCCTCTTGGGGGGAGGGGCAGAAGTGGGGGGCTGGGAAAAGCAAGAGGGTTATCTGGGCCTGGGGGGAGGTGTGCAGGCGAGGGGGAGGGGAGACCCCGCAGAGCCCCTGGCGTTGGGGGAGGGGGGAGATCTGGTGGATCTGCCAAAAAAGCCAGTGCAGTCTTGGGCTGCATCAACCGAGGGGCAACATCAGGAGAAGACGAGAAATGATCATGTCGGTTTATCCTGTACTAGCGAGGCCACCCTTGGAATGCAGGTCCAGTTCTGGTCCCCACGACTCAAAAAAGATGCTGGGAGCCCAGAAAGAGTCAGAGAGGAGCAACAAAGGTGATAAAGGAAGGTTAAAAGGTATGAGGAACCATTGCGAGAGGGAGGTATGCCCAACCTAATGCACAGAATAATTTGTGGTGTGTTTTTGTGTGCCTGTGTGTGTGTGTGTGTGTGTGTGTGTCTCTCTGTGTTTGTGTCTCTGTGTGTGTGTGTTTGTGTGTGAGTGTGTGTGATAATAACAGTCAATCTTTACTTGAGGGGCTGTCAGAGAGAAAATGGGATTGACCTCTTCTCCAAAGCCCCAGAGGGCAGGAGAGGAAATAAGGGCTGGAGGCTTGTTAAAGAGGGACCCAACCTAGAAGGAGAAATTTTCTGACAGTGAGAACAATTAATCAGTGGAATAATTTTCATCCTGGAATTGTGAGGGCTCCATCACTGGAAGGATTCAAGAATAGACTGGAGAACCGTTAGACTGGGATGGTGTTAAATTTCCTGCCTGGATCTGAGGGTTGGACTAGAAGACCTCTGAGGTCGTTTCTGGGCCTGTGATTCTCTGTTTAGCTCATGACATCCCAAATGATCTTCGCTCTGGAGAGAAACGCTCAAAGGCTCTTGTGGCATCTTCAAAGGAAAGTTGTGTCTTTCTAGGGGAAAATGTCAGAGGAATTTTCTTCTCTGGGGAAGCCACGAATCTCTAGGAAGCTTCAAACTCTTTGGTTTTCCCCACAATAAACTAAGATGTCTGCTCTCTCCCTTGGCACGTCTCCTGGGGGATCTTTGGACTAAAAGAGTAAATCCTGGTTTCTTATTTTGTTGTTAGCTGTGAAGTCGTGTCCGACCCATCGCGACCCTATGGACAATGTTCCTCCAGGCCTTCCTGTCCTCTACCATCTGCTGGAGTCCATTTAAGCTCACGCCTACTGCTTCAGTGACTCCATCCAGCCACCTCATTCTCTGTCGTCCCCTTCTTCTCTTGCCCTCGATCTTTCCCAGCATTAGGCTCTTCTCCAGTGAGTCCTTCCTTCTCATTAGGTGGCCAAAGTCTTTGAGTTTTAGCTTCAGGATATGGCCTTCTAAAGAGCAGTCAGTGTTGATCTTCTCTAGGACTGACCGGTTTGATCGCCTTGCAGTCCAAGGGAATCACAGGAGTCTTCTCCAGCACCAGAGTTCAAAGCCTCAATTCTTTGGCGCTCCGCCTTTCTTATTAAGATTGGACAAATTCAGTTGATTTCCCATTTCCTGTGATGAACAAAGTATGAGAAACATTCAACGGTCTTTTCAAGGCTTGAATCATCTGCTTTCTTCTGCAGTCACCTTTCCTCTGAGCATGTACAAAGTGGAAATAAGGCCCCGTTTGTGGGGAAGAGGAAGGGATAGCGTGATTGCTTGGGGATACAAAATATAGAACATAAAAGAACATAAATCTTTGAAAATCTTTCAGATCTGGAGAGTCTCAGCAAGGGAGGCCGGTCCTAAGAATTTCCGGAAACATGGATGAGCTGGAGATTGGCGCCCCCTGCTGGTTTTCGGTTTTGCAGTTTCTCCTCTCAATTAGCAAAGGAATCATCAGAAGAAAAGTCTCAAATCCTGTTTAAGCATCAAACCAGCCAGAAGTTAATCGAACTATGTTGAATTAAGCCAGCAACAGTCAGAACTGATTAAATCACCTCCCAGACTGTCTAAGCTCCCCTTTACTTTTTCGGCTTGCTTGTGAGACCTGCAGCAGGAAACTCTTGACAAAATGATTAGGAAGTTTTCCCCATCTTGTACTAAGTACAACAAATGTACCAAAAATGATAAATGTAATGGATGACCTGTAACACTAATCTTGTGAAAGAAGTGACATAGACCGAGTGTGAATAACAAAAAAAACTTTCCACATGAATCTCTGAGCCATCTGTCACTTGGGGCGCTTGATCCGAACCTCTCTCCCAAATGGGAGGCTCTCTATTTCTGCAGAAATAAACGACCACCGTGACATATTGGCTCCTCGTGCAGGAAAAACAGGACCCAAACTGAAGGTGTGGATCTTTCACCTCCCTTTCACAGTTCCGGTTCTGTTTTTCTGCCGATGGAAGAAAGCCGAGCTATTATAAGTGGGACTTTACAATTGCTGGTGAATCTCTGGAAATTGGCCGTCTGCAGGAGGAACCTGACCTTCAGATCCTCTCCTTTCGCTCTGCGTTCACAGCAGGCACAACCTTGTCTGCTTTAAGAAACTGGGGAATTTACAATGGAGCATCTTGTGCAAATAAGATTCATACACAACACACACCCAGAAGGAAAAATTCAGCCAGGTTGCAGGTAACCCAGTGTGAGAAGGTTACGGAAAGGCACCTCCTGGGTTCATGACTGACACAGTTACATCCACTGCGTGAATTGATCCTTTGTGGGTCTGGAGAATCCCTGGCAAATGAGAGGCTGGGCTGCTTCCTGAGACAAGATTTTGGAATGGAGCCAAACGTGGGACAGGCCGAAGCAGCTGAGGATAGTCTTTGTCTCTGGGAATCAGAGGAAGGGGAGGCGGTTGCCTTGCCCAAGCATTATGGGGCCTCTTTCTCTAGGCGCGGCCCTCCACAGGCCTCATCTGGGGAGGCCCCTGATCCACCCAGACCCCTCACATCCTGTCCAGACTGCTTCTTTATGGATGCCCGGAGTTTATACTCAAAATGTATACAGCCATCCTGGGTGCACTACTCACCTTCTCCATGGGGCTGCCCTTGAAGAGCATCTGGAAGGTTTTAGTGGGTACAAAATGTGGGGATGAGGGCTGTTTTATGTACCTCAAGATGGGCAGACATCACACCTCTGCTCCCCAAGCTGCAACGATTGCCAGTTTGCTTCAGAGTCCAACTCAAGGGGCTGTTTGTGACTTTTGAAGCCCTTCGTGGAATGAGACCCCCTCTTCCGATTATATCCCTCCACCCCACCAGCAATAGCAGAAGAGGTATGTTGTGGGTTTGGGCTGTTAAGGAGTCACGTAGACCGGTAGTCCTCAACTTACAACAATTGAGCCCAACATTTAGGTTGCCAAGTGAGGAATTTGTGAAGTGAGTTTTGCCCTATTTCATGACATATTTTCTTGCCATATTAAGTGAATCACTACAGTGGTTAAATTTTTTAACACGGTTGTTAAGTGAATGCGGTTTCCTCGTGGACTTTGCTTGTCAGAAGGTTGCAAAAGGGGATCACGTGACCCAGGGACACTGCAACTCTTACAAATGGGAGTCAGTTGTCAAGCATCCAAATATCAATCCCGTCACCATTGGGATGCTGCAATGCTCGTAAGTGTGAAAAACGGTCATGTCACTTTTTTCAGTTCCGTTGTAACTTCAAATAGTCACTATGTTAATTGAGGACTACCTGTAGACCCGGGAGATTGGACTTTTCTGCTGAGATCACCATCCTTGATCTTCTTCCACAAGTCTCTTAAAATACGGTTGTGGGAATAGGCTCGGGGATCACAAGGAACAGCCAAATTAACAACAGGGCTGCATTGCTTAAAGTATCGGATCCTTTCTTCTAGGTTTTTATAATAAAATGATTTGTTTAAAAATGGACATTTTTAAAATATTAAAATACGATTCATGTTTTAATACAGAAGAGTCTCAAAAAGAATATAAAAATTAAAGCCAAGGTCTTTCTTTTAGGCTGAATGGACAAAGAACTTAAAAAAAATGAACTTTGTTGTTATCGATGTCGACAGCAGTGAGAATGGCCAGATTAAAGTGCTTTAATGAAAAAGAAAAAACATCCAACTTCGTTTCTACTTGGAAACCGCTTCTGGATTTTGTGGTTGAGACAGAAAAAAAATGAAACTATCTTTCTCTTTGGGTTTTTTTTATTTCTTGTTATAAAAATAACCACGGATATTAAGTTTGCAAAAATAAAAAGCTGAGGCGGTAGTGTTATTTTTACTCAACTGTGTTGAAACAAACACACAGTTTTATTACTTGGGAGGTGATTAACAAAGAACTAGCATTGCTTTGATAGCCAGGAAGGATATTGTCTCCAGCCCCATATTTATCTGCTGCCATATCCCTTCCACTTTCCAAAGATAAGGGGTGTAGTTGATTTTCAGATTACATTTCTCTTTTCTCTGAATTTTCACTTTGGAGGCAATGCAAATAGAGAAGACTGGGAACAGGACAGGACTCAACATGCCGGATGGCTTTCTCCTTCCTCAAGCCAACAAGCTGCAGAAGCTGTACGAGGCTTTCACGAACCGCTGAAAACAGGCCGCAAATGCACGTGCGACTTTGGGACACTCCTGGAGGCATGGAGAGACTGGCAGTTTGTCAGCTTCGGATGGGGGAGGAGGAACCATCTGCCACATTGGGTTGGATCCCATTGGCAGTCAGCCAACCGCCATTTTAAGTAGACTGTAGCAGCCTTCCGCCATTTTAAGGAGTGCAGGCAGCTCCTTTTGCAATTCTGCACGGTTTGTTAAAAGAGATTCTTTATTCAGGTACTGCTGTTGCCTCCCAACTCAGACACCCCAACTTTGGCCTGGAGCTGGTAAGAACTGGAGCCCTGAATTTGAGAGAGATGCTTTTCCCTTTGCAAAGGGGCTTCTTTCCCCACCCGAAAATAGGAAACACCCAGTAATTCAGGCAAAGCAAAAAGCCTCCATTAAGGGCTGTGTGTGCGAAGGAGCAATTCTACCCAGAAAGTTGACACCACCTGTGCTATTTTTGTCCCGTCCTTTCAAGGCCTCTCCCCGGGGACACCACAGCAAAGTTGCCTGCGATAGCTGTGCTGTGAAAGAACTGAGGGTGTGGGGGGGAAATGTGCGTGTTTGTGTGTGGAAGGAAAGCAGCCTGAAGCTCCTAGAAAGGGGCTGTTTTTCTCTTGCAGTCCTCACAAGGAGTAAGACAGGTGGGAGTAGCTGTGGAGGAGAGTGAGTAGTAACAGTGAGTGTGCGTGTGTTGTCTAGGAGCCTGTGTTGTTGCTGGCTGTTGTGTGCCTTGATCCCACCAAACTGGGCACAGTTAACAGAACCCGTGAGAGGGTGGGTGGGAAAGTCTTTTTATAGGATTCAGAAACAAATACAAACCTTTGGTATATCTGGTATGGCAGAAAAGAAGAGATGAAACAGCAAGAGATGGATTTCAGTAGAAAATATTGATTCTAGAAAACTGATGGCTTTTATATACTCCCTTTCCCAGATAAATTGGTATCTTACTTAATGCTTGCAAGTGCCTCCAAGGCTTTCCGGAATCCACGTTCTGTTGTGTAGTCGCTGAAAAAGCAAGTTCTCACATTCCAAAAAACCCCACCTTTTTTTGGCTAAAAAGAAAAAGCTGCTTTCTTGAACTTTAAAAAGAGCTCCAGCTTGCCGAGTTAAAAGTGCTAATATCGCCTTTTAAAAATGCGAATAATAAAAGATAAAATCCCAGGCAAGATTTTCTTTTCTTTTTTTCTTTGCATAATTGATCTTTATTTCCATCTTACTCATTGATAATACTATCTATTATTTAATTATTATTAATTAGCACAAATCATTGTCTCTGTGGCAGCTTAATTTGGTGGAGCATAGATATCCTCTCCGGGGAACTATTTAAAACTTCTTCCCCTTTTTTAAATATCTCATCCCAAATAAATTGTATTCTCTCTTGCCTTTTCTCCTTAAGGTTACCGTTATGTTAAACTACCCTCTTATGAAAACTTTTTGCTTGCATCCCCAGCTCTTCTTCCAGGTGGTCCTTGACCTATGACCGCTAAAGTCTTTGAAAATTTCTCCTTAAGCAGTGAGGCATCATGTGACCAGTGGTCATTAAGCAAGACATCACACGACTGCAACTGCCGGCTTCCCCCTTGTCTTTCCTTGAGGGAAGATAGTTGGGAAAGCCACAAACGGCAATCCTGAGACCGCAGGACATGGTGCCAAGAAAGCTTCCTAGTTGTGTCCGTGAAGCAAAAAGAGACCTTCACCTCAAGTGGAAGGAAATGGGTTGGTAGCAAGGTGGGCAGTGGTGGGATTCAGCCGGTTCGCACCACTTTGGCAGAACCGGGAGCTCATTTTTTGTTGCCCAGGCCCAGAATGGACTGCCGGAAGCAGAATCCACACAGAGAACCGGTTGTTCACATATTTGAATCCCACCACTGAATGTGGGGCTATTCAGATCCATAAGTCACCTTTATAAGGAGGGGAAGGAAGACAGAGGGGTGTGTGTCTGTGTTTGTGTGAAAGGAAGACAAGGAAACTTTTGCTGTGGCCCCACTTGTTCATTTTTTGTTGCCCAGGCCCAGAATGGACTGCCGGAAGCAGAATCCACATATTCACAAATTTGAATCCCACCATTGAATGTGGGGCTATTCGGATCCATAAGTCATCTTTACAGGGAGGGGAAGGAAGACAGAAGGGTGTGTGTGTGTGTGTCTTTGTGTGAAAGGAAGCCAAGGAAACCTTTGCTGTTGCCCCACCTTGTTCCATGGCCCCATCCACTCGCTCTGGATACCCGAGACCAAATTCACCCCACATCTTCTGGGAAGGCAAATCTCAGTCATCAGTCCTCCTGACTTCCCCAGGTCTCTTTTTTCTCTGGATGATTTGCTCCTCGGATTCCCTAGCAAAATTGTCCCAAACCATCCAAATAAATTCTGGTTTCACCAAACCCAGAAGGAGCACAACATACAGAGGGCTCCAAAGTCTCTTGTTCTAATCAGTTCCTACTTGGAAAGCCTTGAGTTGGGAGACCAAGAGGAGATCCAGCTGGCATCTATGAAAACTCTTTTCCTCTCAAAATGCGTCCTCCTGATCATGATGTGTTGGCCAAGCTTTTCCTTTCCACCTTCTTGGAAAACAGAGCAGCGTCTCAGTCAGTGGGATCGTCCACCCAGCTGGGTCTTCTCACCATCTTGAGGGTTCCTTGTCCCAGATGTCTCCTTGGGGTCTCCACTCCCAAGAACAGCCTGGCTGTAATGAAAAGGGGCCCCCGTTTCCCACAGCTGAGTTCTTGAGAGGAAGAGGAAGATAGCACAACTCTCCATGGGCTTCTTTTGTGCTTGGACACACGTACACACATCTCAACTAACGCTGCCTCTGATTCTCGCTCTGAATTGGAGCGCATGTGTAAAGAGGACAAATCACTCACTTGGTGCTGCTCTGTAGTCATCGTGACGTCTCTCTGCAAAGGGAAAAATCAGTGAAAGCTCAAAACAATCCACCAGAGATCATCAAAACTCTAATTAAGAGGAAGAACTCCAGGAGATATTTCACAGTCACTTTGTCCCATTAATAAAGACAAAAAGACTTTCAAAAACCAAATGTATCTCCTGATTTGTTGCAAGAGAGACCAGCTGCCTACGAGAGGGGTGGGGGAAAATGGGGGAAGCAGCAGCAGCTGGGAGGGGAGGAAGATTTTCATGGAAATCCTTCTCTGCCGCTCTTTGACCAAACCTTTGAAAGGGACGGAACTGGGATGCCTCTTCCCAACACAGAAGAAGGCAGGATTGTCCGAACCTCAGACTCAGCCAAGTGAAGACTGGAGTCCCAGCAAGAGGCCGAGATCTCAGAGGCTCCCTAAGAGGGCTGGGAAAACAGGACAGGAGGAAGCCCAGAAGAAGCTCCCCAAAGGGAGAGACTCGGGAGGAACCTCCCCATCTTCCTTCCATCACCCAGAAAAGAAGGTACTTACTGAAATACCAGATCCCAACAACAGTCACAGCCAGCAGGACGAGAAGACCAGCCACAAAGCAGCCGATGATGATCCCCACGTTGGATTTTGGTTCTGAATTGGGAGAAAAAGCAGATAATTGAAGGAGAGCCTCATTCATCCCAATTGGGGGAGAGACCTAAAATAGCGAAAGCTGGAAATTCCCAAATTCTTCTATGGGTTCCTCTTCGTGTCCCTCTAAGCCTAAGGGCAGCACGAAGGCTCCTTGCTCACCACCGTTAGAGGACGTGTCCTCCTGATGCTGCCTTCGTCTCTCCCCAGCCCAGCATGAAGGCAGCTGGATTCGTATTTAGCTTTTCCACTCAAAAGCAGCCCTTTGCCATCTTGTGACCCTCAGCGGCTTACAAAACAAAAACTTCATCAACACAATACTGGTGAACAATACGATAACATTTGTTAAACAAGAGTTTTTGTTCTGTTTAGAGGCTGCCCCAGTTTGTCGTAATTTGGGTAGCTCTGTACGTTATATTTTTTCTTCAGTTTGAGTGTTTGTGTTTTATTATTTAAAGTAAAAGAGTTCATATCACCTAAAATATGCACTTTTATTTCCTTGGTCAGTCCAGAAATAGCAAAAAAAATATATTTTGTCCTTCCAGAAATTCACCATAAAAATGGAATATGGTGATATGCAACTTCTGGATCGTCCCACAAATGGCAGAAACAGAATAACAGAGTTTGAAGGGACCTTGGAGGTCTTCTAGCACAACCCCCTCCTCAAGCATTCCAGACAAGTGGCTGTCCAGCCTCTTCTTAGATGCCTCCAGTGATGGAGCACCCACGACTTCTGAAGGCAAATTGTTCCACTGGTTAATTGTTCTCAGTGTTAGAAATTTTATCCTTAATTCCACACTGCTTCCCTCCTTGATTAGTTTCCACCCATCGTTTCTTGTCCTGCCCTCTGGTGCTCTGGAAATTAAGTTGACCCCCCTCCTCTTTGTGGTAGCCTCTCAAATACTGGAATACTGCTATCATGTCCACCCAGTCCTTCTTTTCTCTAGACTGGCGAAACCCAAATCCTGCAACTGTCCTTCATATGTTTTGGTCTCCAGGCCTTTAATCATCTTAGTTGCTCTTCTTTGCACTTTTCTCCAAAGTCTCAACATCTTTTTTGTAATGTGGTGACCAAAACTGCCTCCAAGTTGCACTTTGTTGTGGGTGCTCCAGTGGTTTATTGTTCTCACTGTCAGAAATTTCTCCTTAGTTCTAGGTTGCTTCTCTCCTTGTTTAGTTTCCATCTGTTGCTTCTTGTCCTGCCCTCGGGTGCTTTGGAGAATAGCTTGACTCCCTCTTCTTTGGGGCAACCCCTGAGATATTGGGGAGAGTTCTATCATGTCACCCCTAGTCCTTCTTTTCATTAGACTAGATATACCCAGTTTCTGCAAATGTTCTTTATATGTTTTAGCTTCCAGTCCCCTGATCATCTTTTTTGCTCTTCTCTGCACTCTTTCTAGAGTCTCAACATCTCTTTTATATCGTGGCAACCAAAACTGGATGCACTATTCAAAGTAGGGTCTTACCAAAGCATTATAAAGTGGCATTGCTTTAGGAGTCAGGTCTGACGAGGGAACCTTAAATTTAATTTTCTCTTGCACAAAACTCAGGACTCCTACTGAAGAGCTATCATGCCATTTGTGAACTGATGCTTGATAAAAACAACAAAAACAAATGAATATTTTATTTTGCCCGGGCTATCAGCATAAAAGTTAAATTTGAACATTTTTTTTGTATTGTAGTAAAAGATTTAAACTTGAATTCTGCAATTTTGGAAGTCCAGTGTAAAAAATGTTAGCAGCAGTTATGAACATATGCAGAGTTCTTAGAGGGCTTTTTTTCTTGGGTTTTATGCTGAGCCTCAGAAATTCCATATATCGTATCATAAAATAATGTGCAACTTCTTTCTTAAAGTAACAACACACAAAGACATTTCGGTCATTACAGCAGGAAAAGTCTCTGAGGGTAAAAATTCGTCTCTGAGGGTAAAAACCAGGATTGATGGTCCCTTTTCTGACTCCTGATGCATCAGTCCAGATACTCTGCGCATTTCCTGAAGTCAGCTGCAGTTCATCAATTTTAATTAAATTTGCCCTTTAAAAAGGGACTCAGACTCTCCTCCTGACTTTTGTACTTCAGGAATTCTAAAGACAATAAATCTTTTTTAGGTGCTCAGAACAACTGCTGCTTTTCTTCTGGAGACAAGAGAGACAGGGGAGGGAGAGAAGCTAAGAGAGGATCTAAGAGGATTTCATCAGGATCTGCCAGCTCTTGTGATGGGATTCTGTAGATTCCTTTGCGTCCCCTGAAGCCACTTCTATGGTCTGGTCCCTGCAGCTTCACCAACCCCAAACACTGGAAAAACCAATAGATCAAAGCTCAGGTATGGTCACATCTGGACACAGCTGGGGTGACATTTCCCTCCCACAACCCTCCAGCCTGCCAAAGGGCCCAGCCCTTCCCTCCCTGCAGCCTCTCACCCTCCAGGGCCACGTCCAGAGGCTTCTGCAGGCCGTCGTGCTCCACGTGGCACCGATAGCGGCCCCTCTCTTGGGGATCGATCCGGATGCTGAGCCAGTAGTGGAAAGTTCCATCTGCGTTGGGGGCCATGGAGCCACGGAAGGTGTCCTGCAGCCAGACCTCCCCGTCCCTCCTCCAGGAGGCATCGATCTCCCTGGGGTAGAAGCCATCCAGGCGGCAGACGTGCGTCTCCATCCCATCCTCCACCTCCTTTGTCTTGCTGCTCACCGTCACCTCTGGGGGCTCTGCAGAAACGGCACCCCCAGAATTAACTCTGAGCCCAGGGGGGGGCAGGAAAGCAAAAAGGGACTCAGATCTTTTGCAATGTCTGACTGATTAATCTGGAGACGATATTCTGTCTCAAAGGGGACAGAGAGACCTGATGCCAATGGGAGAGAGAGAGAGAGGGAGGGAGGGAGAGAGAGGGAGACAGACTTGACTACACTTTGGCTAATGGGGGTTTCACTGAAGAACCCCAAGTGTTCCCGTTGCCTCACTGTGGGCCGTGAACAGGACACCCCCAAGTGCTTCTCCTGCCTGATCCACCCAAACAACCGCCTGGCAGAGGCTGAGATTCCTGCTCCATTGAATGGCGGCCTGGCAAGGGGAACCAAACAGGGCTTCGCGCAACATGGGGAGGGGCTGGAAGGGGAGGGGGAGGATTCCCTCCTGGGCAGACCAGGGACCCAAAGGGACCGTATGTGCACAAGAAATCCGGCCATAAAGGAGGAAAGTCCAACCTGGATCCAGAGGCTCACCTGTCCTCAGCAGTGTCTCCTTCCCGTAGGACAGGTACTTCTCCAGCCACTCAATGCAGATTTCCTCCAGGTAGGACTTCCATTCCTGATTGAATCCTGGAATAGCGTCCCATTTCCTCTGGGTGATCTGGGCCTCGGGTTGGGGAGCCACCCAGGTGGGGATCTCCTTGTCAAAGGTGAGGAAGGTCCTCCCATCATAGCCATGATGATTAAAGCCTCTTTTGCTCCCATCAGCCTGGAGCTCACAGCCATACGTCACCTGTATTATGTGAAGGCCTGAAATAGGAAAAAAGATGGTTTGGGGAGTCCTCAAGAAAGAGACAGAGACCCCCTTCCCTGCAGGGACTTTGACACAGGAACTGACACGCGCATTTCCTCCCTAGCAATCAAGGGAAAGAAATCCCCCATCATTCCCTGCCCTTCTCCCCTCCCTCCACCTGCCTCCCTCCATTCCCCCCCCCAGGATGGAGCCCCCGAACCTCTCCAGGAAAAGGGAAGCTGGAAAAGCCAGCAGAGGATCCCGAGGGAGACCGAGAAAAGAAGGAGTCGCAGAAGAAACGGAGGGACGGAGCCTCCTCCATCTTCCCTTCTGCCCTTCCTCTGTTGGGGAGACTCTTGGGGGGAAAGGAAGGGATCCCAGAGAGGGAACATTTGCCTGAATCTGCGGCTCCAAAGGGACCGAGAATCTCATGGCGTCAAAGAGGATCTGGTCAATCTGCAAAGAAGCTTGCAAGGATCCCTGTGACCACAAATCTTCATCTATGTTCGTAAATATCACCAAGTGACAAGGCTGGCTTCCTTTTTGGCGCTAACCAGCAACAAACCATGGCTTTGTGCAATGTGGGAATGAAGCCTTGAAGGGCCACAAAGGAATATTTTCCATAGCAAGAGCAGCAAGTGGCCCAATCTGACCTGAACCCCCAAAAGGGTTATTTGACCTTTGAAATGAAGTTTGAAGTTTACAGTCTTTGCAAGGTCCTGGAGAAAATATTTTGGCTTTAAGTGACCAGATTCTGGGATTTAAAAGGAAACTGAAGGTTTGAAAAAACCAAAAGGAAATGTTGAAATGTTTCTACTTCTGGTTGGGCTTGAGAGTGAGGAAGGAGGCCAGAAACTCAGATTCTAAGGGAAAACCACTTGTAAGTACAGCTGAACTAAACTGACCAGTCCTTTCCCTCCCTTTCCACTCCCATGAGTGACCAGGTGAGGGATCCTTTCTCTGCAGCTTCTGCTCAGCCTGAGATCTTCCCTTCGGAGGGAGAGGAAGATCCTCCTGAGCTGAGTCTGATCCTGCCCTCCAGAGGAGATTCCCTGATCTGCCCAGGGGAAAAAACGGTTCTGGATTTCTGCCCAAGAAGAGTCTCCAGCCATTCACAGGAAGGCAGTGAAAATCTGGCTGCAGTTTTCAGCTTCCGAGAAAAAGTTCTGTCTTATTTCAGAAGCATCAAAAGCTAAGACAGAAACCGTCTTATTTCAGTTGAAGATAAAATCTGTGTGTGTCCATTGCAAGTTTGGCACAGAATTGAATATTTGTGCTGCAAAAAAAGCACTGGGATCACACTGAAAAGGCAAGTTTTTATTGTTAGTGAAAGAAAACGATGTTAATGCATCTCTGCAGGTCTACGCAGGAAACAGTTCTGCCCCATCTCTGAGCCGGGATGTTCAGGGGTTCCCGAGGCCTGAAAAATAGTTCAAGGGTTCCTCCAGGGTCAAAAGGTCAACAAAGGCTGCTTTAGGGAGGCTAAAATATATTTATATTTGTAAGAGCTGTGAAGAATATCAGAAGCCACTTCTTTACATTTTTTTATTAATTTTCTTCTTTTTTTTTTCTTTTCTTGTACTTTTTTCTTTTTGATTTTTTTTACCTCCTTTATTTTACTTTCTATTCTTTTTTATCTTGTGTTGAAAAGGTTCAATACAAATTATATAAAATTTTTTAAAAGGCAAACAGGACATCAGAGACCATTAAAATGTTATTGAAAACACAGAAACTATAATGTCATAAAGCCTTTGCGTAAATCAAGGGCGCCACGACATCTGGAATATTCTGTGCCAGTTCTCGTCACCAGACCTCCAAAAGGGCAGGAGGGATCTGGGGAAGGTCCAGAGGGGAGACCCAGAGGATGGGAGGGTGGAAGCCGCCTCCCTTTGTGCAAAGTCGCGTGGTCGCACAGAGAGACGGACACTTGAGCTGGGTAGTGTTTCTTTTATTCGGATCAGGAATGAATCTGGGACAAAGGGGTTTACCTGGTGTTTCTTATACCTGCCCAGGTGTATGATGGCCAATAGAATTGAACCTGGGCTTCCCGCCAGTGCATGTGGCCAATAGGTTTAAACCCTGGCTTCCCGCCAGAGCTGACCATGCCGGGGATGTCAAACTTGCTCCGTCCGGCTTTTCCCGCCTCAGCGGTTATCGCCTGGAGCTGTCCAGCCCCCTGCTGCGCTGGCATTTCCTGTGTATGCTAGCAGCATACACTATACCCCTTCCCCCATAGTGAGGATTTTCCTCTGTCATACCATCTCCAACTATATACACATATTTACAAAACATGGTTACAATGGATACACTTGTTGATCTGTTGCCCCCTTATGAACGTACATAGTCAGCGAGGTAGCTTGGCGCTTTGTGTGGCCTACTTGACCTTCTTGGTACATGTTCGGAGGTATGGTGTCGTGGCTATTCATTCCTTCCTGAAGCTCCTGTTGAGGAAGGTTGCTGTGTGTCTGTGTGTGTGACTTGCTGATTCCTGGTGACTGCCTGGTTTCTCTATCAGACTCCTGCCTGTACAGGGGTTGCCATTGCTCCCCCCCAACCATCCTCCTTGGTGAATGTGTTTGTATTGGCTTTTGTGTTGGATCTTCCTCCTCACCCCCCAGTGTGTCCTCTGCCACCCTTTCAGGAGTCCTTTTCCTCAGTTGATCCAGATGCCTTTTCCACATTAGTCCCCCCCTCCACCCTTACTCTGTAGGAAAGGGGCCCTGTTTGCTCTATAATTTCCCCTGGCACCCATGGATAACCCGTACTGTAGTTCCTGGCCCAAATGAGGTCCCCTGAGGTAAAATGTGTCTTGATGCTGGGGTTCCCCGTGTCTGCGGCTACTCTGTCCGGATGGAGCCTGTCTAAAGTTGTAATGAGGCGTCTCCCCCATCTGAGTTCCGCTGGGCTTTTGCCTGTGGCAGTGCAAGGTGTTGCGTGTTGGTGAAGGAGTAATGTGGCTAGTCTTTGCTTCCAATCTCCCTGTACTATGCGCTTGAGTGCATCTTTTGTTGTTCTCACGAATCGTTCTGCCAATCCATTACTGGCAGGGTGGAAGGGGGCCGAGGTGACGTGTCTAATCCCCAAGGTCCTCAGGAACACCTGGAAATCCGAGGAAGTAAATTGCGTTCCATTATCTGACACGATTACATCAGGCAACCCATGTGTAGCAAATATCCCCCTCAATGCTTGGATGGTCCCTGCTGATGTCATGCTGCTTACAGGTACCACCTCAAGCCATTTTGAATGACTATCCACAACTACCAGAAATGTGTGACCTTGGAATGGGCCAGCGTAGTCTATGTGCACCCTGGACCAGGGTGAGTGTGTTTCCTCCCACTTATGGACTGGTGCATGTGGTTGTTCTGGCCGTGTCCTCTGGCATGTGTACCACCCCACTACCTGTGCTTCTATCTCCTTGTCCAACCCTGGCCACCACAGGTAACTCCTTGCTAGAGCCTTCATTCTTACTATCCCTGGGTGTCCTTCATGTAGTGATTGGAGAACTCTTTCCCTGAGCCTTGTGGGAATTATGACTGTTTCCCCACAAAAGGCACCCTTTGTGTGTGGACAGTTCAAACCTTCTTGAGAAGTAAGCAGTGAACTCTTGCCCTGGTGATTTGTCTTACCACCCACTACTCACCCACGAATGAACCCTGCTCAGAACCTTGTCTTTTGGTGTCTCTGTGGCTATGTCCTTTGCGTTGAGGGGGCGTTCTGGCAGTTCTTGGATTGCCAGGATTTGGGCAGCCGGTGCTGGGTCCGGCTCCCTGTCCATTAGGGGCAGTCTGCTGAGACCATCAGCATGCCCCATCTCCTTCCCTGGTCTGTGTATCAATTTACAAGAATATGCAGAGAGAAATATTGACCATCTTAGCATTCTAGGTGACAAAATCTGTGGTGTTTGTTTCTCAGTTGTGAATAGTCCTAATAAAGGTTTATGGTCTGTGAAGATTATGAAATCTCTGCCATACAGGTAATCATGAAATTTCTTTACTCCAGCAACCACTGCCAGTGCCTCCTTGTCTATCTGGGCGTAGTTCCGCTCTGCAGCTGACAGGGTTCTGGAGTATTAGGCGATAGGAGCCTGAGTTCCATCCTCCTTGAGATGGCTGAGCACTGCTCCAATCCCATAAGGGGATGCATCGCACGCAAGACAGATTGGCTGATCTTCCCTGAAATGGGTGACAGTGGCATCGCTTGCTAACATGTTTTTTAGTGTTTGGAATGCTTTTGCATGTTTGTCAGTCCATTCCCAAGGCGCTTGCTTGTCAGGTAGCCTATGTAGGGGTTCTGCAATTGAGGCTTTGTGAGGCAGGAATGTGTGGTAGAAATTGAGGAACCCCAAGAACGCCTGCAATTCAGGCTTGTTTTTGGGAGCAGGGGCTTCTTTGATTGCCCTCACCTTTGATGCAGATGGGTGGATGCCTTGAGCATCTATCCTGAACCCCAGGAATTCTGTCTCTGGGACCCCAATCCTGCACTTCTCCCTTTTGAGTTTGAGACCTGCCCCCCTGAACCTCTCAAGGACCGTCCTTAAACGGGTCGCCAGCACGTCCGGGGAGCTGGCTGCAATCAGGACGTCATAAAAATAAGGGCAAACCCCTGGTATTCCCTTAAGCGTCCTTTCCATCACCTCCTGAAATATCCCCGGCGCTACGCTAACCCCAAACTGCAACCAGTCTACCCGGAACGCTCCCTTGTGAGTGATGATCGTTTGTGCTCTAGCAGCCCCTGGGTCTACCGGCAATTGCTGATAAGCTTGGGCGAGGTCCAATTTAGCGAACACCGACCCGCCTTGTAGGGACGCTAAGATGCTGCTGACTGCAGGGACCGGATAGGAATGGGCACTTAAAGCTCGGTTTATAGTCCCTTTATAATCAGCGCAGATACGAATTTCCCCATTTGCTTTAATTGGCGTTACGATGGGAGTTTCCCAATCTGCTCCATCAACTGGTGTTAACACCCCCTGGTCTACCAGCTTATCCAATTCCTGCTCTATCTTTTGCTTTAACGCGAATGGAACACGCCTCGCCTTCATCCTTATGGGTTGCACCTGGGGATCTAGTCTAAATGAGATTGGGGGACCCGTGTACTTTCCCAACTGCCCATCGAACACGTCCGCGAATTCCTCGCAGACTGCTTCCAGGGACAAATGGCTCCGTGTCTGATTAATCCCTGTGATTTTGATGCCGAAGGCGTTATACCACCCTAACCCCACAAGGCTAGTCCGCTGGCCCTCGACGACCAACACACTTAATTTACCCTTGAATCCCTTGTACTGCACCCACAACAACGCCTCCCCCCGGATTTTGATCGGTGAATTTTGAAAGTCAGAGAGGGTCAGTCTGGATGTCCTCAAGGCAACCCGTTGGCCGCTCCGCTTGCAAATGTCTAAAAACGTTCTGGCGGAGATGATGGATATGGCTGACCCTGAGTCCAGCTCCATCAAGCAGGGGACCCCTTGCAGCCTCACCCTCAGTTTTATTTTTCGGGCTAGCGCCGCAGGAGCCCCTGTTTTGAAAACGCCCGGCCGTCCCGACGTGTGACTCACAGTCAGACCCAGCGACCGCTTCCCAGTACCTGTGGCATACTGGAACTCGGCTTCCACCTCGTGTAGGCTGTCCCGCTGCTTGCTTCTGCAGACCGCCGCGATGTGCCCCGTTTTTCCGCACGACCGACACTTCGCCGACTTGAAACGGCAGGTAGACCGGGGATGCTGTCCTCCGCAGCTTGCACAGCGGGTAGACCGGGAGCCACTCGCGCCACAGCCGGAGCACTGGGTAGACCGGGGCTGTCCGTAGCCGCTGTTCAGGGTAGACTGGGAGTTGCAGCCGCAATGCTGGGTAGACCGAGGGCGATTCGCGCTGTGACCGTGAGGCTGGGTAGACCGGGGTCCGCTCGCTCCGCATCTGCACTCCTGGTCTCTTTCGCCTGCCGTGGCTGGTCTCGGTTCTTTTCTGTTGTCTCGGTCGGGGTTGAAGGATCGCTGAGGTCGGTTGATGGCATCCACCTCCAGCTCTGCCCTGTCTGCGTCGGTGCCTCTTCTCACCTGGTGGATGGATCCGCCTTCCCTCATCTCGGGCTCCTCGGCTGCATGCCAGGCTAGGAGTTCATCTTGGACATCCCTCAGGGTCAGTTTCTGCTTAGCAAAAAGTTTCTGGCGCAGCTTCCTGTCCCTCACCCCACAAACGAGCCGATCCCGCAGCCTAATTTCTAGATTTTTGAAATTGCAGAGGCGAGCTGCCAGCCTCAGAGCTGCCATATACTGTTTGGCAGACTCACCTGGTCTCTGATCCCGTTTTTCAAAACGATACCGCCAGGCGATCTCGGACGTCTCGGGCTTGAAATGTTCAGACAGCTTCGCCAGCAATTCGTTGTAGCCGACGGAGTGGATGTCATCGGGTGTGCAGAGACCGACCGCCAGCTGGTAGGTTTCTGTGCCGCAGCTGCAGAGCAGTACCGCCGCTCTCTGCCAGTCCTCATTCACCCCGTTCGCCCTCAGGTAGCATTCTATCTGCCCCACGAAGGCTTCCCACTCCTCGTGGCGGCCACTATTGAAAAGGGGATACTGACCCAGTTGTGTCATCTCGTCGTCGTCTCGGTTGCCCTGTGTCTGGATCCGGGGCTGCCGATTGGATTCCGTCCGCGGCTAGCGTTGTCCGATGCAGGATCCCACCGTCACCAGTGCAAAGTCGCGTGGTTGCACAGAGAGACGGACTCTTGAGCTGGGTAGTATTTCTTTTATTCGGATCAGGAATGAATCTGGACAAAGGGGTTTACCTGGTGTTTCTTATACCTGCCCAGGTGAATGATGGCCAATAGAATTGAACCTGGGCTTCCCGCCAGTGCATGTGGCCAATAGGTTTAAACCCTGGCTTCCCGCCAGAGCTGACCATGCAGGGGGTGTCAAACTTGCTCCGTCCGGCTTTTCCCGCCTCAGCGGTTATCGCCTGGAGCTATCCAGCCCCCTGCTGCGCTGGCATTTCCTGTGTATGCTAGCAGCATACACTACACTTTGAGGAAAGGTTGGGACATTTGGGGCTGTTTG
This sequence comes from Vipera ursinii, assembly GCF_947247035.1. Classification (NCBI taxonomy): domain Eukaryota; kingdom Metazoa; phylum Chordata; class Lepidosauria; order Squamata; family Viperidae; genus Vipera; species Vipera ursinii. The sequence continues at coordinate 5,782,228 of NC_139513.1, forward strand.
GCCTGGAAAAGAGGCTCCCCTCCACTCTGGTCGCTCTCCTTCCTCCTTCCTCCACCAGGGGGAGCCCTCTGGGTCCAGCTCTGCTCCCCTGAGAGGCCAGCAGGGGGCCTGGGGGGATCTGAGGGGATCCTCGGGGATCAGGGGCAGAACAGGCAAATCTCTGGGGTGTCTGTCTATGGGGGGAGGGGGAAGGAAAGGGCAGAAGAAGGGGGGCTGCACCTCCTTGGGATGAAAGGAGGGAAAATGGCGGATGTTTGTGGAGAAGGTTTCTCTCAGCCCAAAGCAGCCTCTGGTGACACAGATATTTCCTTGCAATCTCTCCCCTAAATCAGCTCCCTTGAAGGTGAATCTTGTGCCCCAAAGATGGCAGAAGGGGGGGCTGCTGAACAAGGCCTCCCCCCTCCAGGGCAGCCCCACCAAGAGGGCAGCGCAGGAGTCCAGCCTGAGGGACCAAGGATGGGAAGCCATGATGGCTCTGAGCGACTCAGGAAGGCCCCCAAATGGGGGTTTCTTTCTTTTCTCTCCTTTTTCCCCTCAAGATTGGGAGGATCCTGTGCCCCCCCAAGAGGCCCCCGCCCCATTTGTCCTCCTTGCCTCTCCTTCCGCCTGGAGGATGAGAAGAAGTTCCTGCCATTTTGGGCCCCTCTCATCCCTCCAGATAGAAGTGAAAGAGAGGGATCTAGAGAGCCCAGGTGGATCTGCAGTTGATCCCTCATTTCTCTGGAGTGAAAACAGAGAGAAGAACAGGGACCTGCTTCACCCAGGATCTCCTTAGGATCCACCTGCTTTTTTCCGGGAGAGGAGAGACCTGGGATCCCCTCCCTCCCCCACAGCAGGGGGTCCACCAAGGCCAGGACACCCCAACTTTCATGGGGGGAGGGGAGATTTCGGCCTTTCTTTATCTCAGTTTATATCCATCTCCACATCCTATCAATATCCAGAGAGATGGAGGGATAAATTTAAAAGAATGTTTTTATTAATTGTAACTGGCAGAAAACATCAGCTATGGAGGCAACGACAAGCTTATGTTGATTTTTTAAAAAAGAATAAAGATATTAAAAACTTTTTTTAAATGTGGGGAAGCAGCCTTTCCCTTTGAAGGGACCCCCCCTTTCTCCCCCCTCTGGTTCCTGGGGAGGGGATTATGGGGCAGAAGGAGCCACCCGACCCATCACTCACCTTCGCTCTGATTGTAGCGAAGCCTCAGAATCTCCAGACCTTCTCTGAATCCCTCCTCATTGCCACGGGCTCTCTGGGTGTTCCAATCCCAGTATTGGGGGTCCTCCTTCCCCACCTTCTCCATCCAGGAGACTCGAGGCTCCCTCCTCCGGCTGTGGCTGTCATAGTAAACAAAGGCCTGACCGTCCACGTACCCCACAGAGACAAACTGGGGCAGCCCCTGACTGGGCTCCGAGATGGAGGTGGAGAAATACTTCATGGAGTGCGAAGAGGCGCCTGGAAGGGACCCAGAGGGACAGAGTTAGGGGGCTCCAGTCAAGGACCCTCATCCTATGGAGGCTTCAATCTGAGGTTCTGGGGGGAAAGAAGGAAGAAGAAGAAGGAGGAGGAGGAAGAGGAGGAGGAGGAAGCTGGGGAGAGGATGGAAGGGGAGGAAGAAGAAGAAGAAGAAGGAGAAGGAGAAGAAGAAGAAGAAGAAGAAGAAGAAGAAGAAGAAGAAGAAGAAGAAGAAGAAGAAGAAGAAGAAGAAGAAGAAGAAGAAGAAGAAAAGAGCTGGGGAGGAGAAAGGGGGAGAAAAAGGGGGAGGGGATGGAAGGGGAGGCAGGAGGGGGAAGGAGGGAGCGACTGAGAGGGAAACAAGCAGCTTTTGGGGGGGCCTGAAGGGTTGGAGGGCAGGGAAGGTGGGGTGAGAGAGGAGGGGAAGGCCGGTTCCCCCAAACTTTACCTGCCCCATGGATTGTTAATAGCTGAGGGGTCCTTTTATAAGACGGGGGAGGGAAACAGGGAAGGGGCAATCCAGGTGAGACCAGAAGCTGGGATCCAAAGGGGGAACTCACATATGGGGAGGCAAAGGGGGGAGGGAAGGGAGCAGCAATGAAGCAACATAGCCCTCCCAATCTTCCTCCTGTTCCCCCTCCTGGCTGGAAAATTCCCCCTCCCCTCCCAAAGTTCAGCCATCTGAGCAGGATTTGGTTTTGAACCCGGGACTAAGAGGGGGGGGCTCACCCTCATTCCACAGAAAATCCCACTGTGATTATCCAAACATTTCTTCCTCTCAGCAACCCAGTTAGGGCACAGAAACCATCATTCACAGACCATTTCAATGCACCAGATTTACTCTGAATCTCCCCCTTCACCTTCCAGAGAAGCTGCTCTGAAACGTCTCCTCCTCTGCTTCTGATCCTGCACTTTCTCAGCAGAAAGAAAGGCAGAAATGCTCCCCCCAGCCAGCTTGGGAGGGGGGGTGTGTGTTTGAACGTGGCTACCCAACTCTTCACATGATCAGTGACTCTCAACATAAAGGCCTAAATTAGAGTTTCTCAGACTCAGCCACTTGGACTTCAACTCCCAGAATTCCCCTCACCCGGAAGAAAGCCCTGGGGCCTCTCCACCCTGGCCCCACCCCTTGCCCCCACTGAGGCTGCTTGGGAGTTCCTGCTGCCAACTGTCATGTTTGGGGGGGGGCTCTGCTGGGATCCTCTCCCCCAAAATCAGCCTTTGTGGGGAGGGTCCTGTCACCTTTAAAACCCCTCTGGGGAATTCAAGATAAACATACAACATTATTTCAGTTTCTATCATGCAAACTCCCAAACCAGCAGCATCAAAGTTTCCTCAGCCCTTCCTTGCAGGAGAGACTATGTTAAGGAATTTGTTGTGCAGAGGTCTCCTTGTGCTACCAAAGAGTTGCACAGACAAGGAAGGGTACTGAGAGCAGCAAGAGTCACACAGAAAGAGTACACTGAGTTGTAAAAGCAAAAAGTATTTTACTTTGAGGGTGGTGTAAAAACAAAAATGCACAGTCAAAAATAAACAGTCCAAGTCATAAACAATAGCAACAGTCCAAGGAGTAATCCAAACTACAAAGTCTTCTTACCGGTCCAGAGGTCAATACACAGTTCAGGATTACAACAGTAGTAAACCAACAGCAGAGCAAAAACAGTAATAGTAGAGATCAGTGAATTCAGAGAGAGAGAGAAGCTACGTTCCTAGCTTCCTTTTATGGCCATGAGAACACTTACACACCCATTGGCCAATTAACTTCTTAAAGACATAGCAACATCATGGTTAATATATTTTCAACCCAACATTGTAGGCTAACACCATATGCCTAACATTCTCCCCTTTGGGTAGAATAATATATAACTTACAATCTTATGCACATTCTTTCACAATTAGCATTGTGTTTCACAGCACTTTGTACCTTCGTAAAATGGTCTGCAATATTTACATCAGATGAACAATACTCTAGCTGTATTAATTTATCTTTGATACATTGTCTGACATTTAAATAACGAAGATCAGTATGTTTAGATCTTGTTCTTACTGCAGCATTGTTAGCCATCTTTATTGCAGCTTGATTGTCCTCATACACAATAAAGGGATCATTTACATTTAAACCCATATCTAACAATAATTGTTTGTACACTAGCAGTTCTGTACATAACACTGATAGACATGAAAATTCAGCCTCCATTGTAGATAAGCTTATGTGTTTTTGTCTAATGGACTTCCATCCAATCAAAGAATCTCCCAACATAACAGCCAACCCTGAAGTAGATTTACGAGTGTATCAGAGGCAAAACTCGCATCTGCATATGCAGTAAGGATTAACTCACGATTTGGCTCTAAATATAACGAGTAGTGAATAGTTTGCTTCAAATACCTTAATACTCGTTTAGCTGATTGCCAGTGTCTAACAGTTGGATTATTGTTGTACCTAGCTAATTGGTTTACACAGTAAGAAATATCAGGTCTAGTCCAATTACTAAGATACATAAGACTTCCTATCAAAGATTGGTACATAGCCTTATCAAATACAGGACTCTCAACATTAGTGTCCTTAAAATCCATAGCCATCGGAGTTTTTGCTGGTTTACACATTTCCATATTGTATCTCTTTAATAACTGAGATATTTTACTGGCTTGCGAAACCTTAAAACCCCTATTCGTTTTCACAATATCTAACCCCAAATAGTGGCTTATTTTCCCAAGATTTCTAATTGTGAATTTATTTTGCAATCTTGAAATGATAGTTTGTGCTTCTAACTCAGTTTTTGTTATTATTGCAATATCATCTGTGAATAATAAGAGAAAATGCTCTGTTGTGATCTCTTCTAAACAAACAAGGATCAGCATTACTGGCTACAAAACCTAATGCACTTAACTCATTAACTATACATTTATTCCACTCATAGCCTGATTGTTTCAATCCATAGAGGCTTTTCTTTAATTCCCAACAATCATGGTCTCTATCACTGGTCAATCCTGGTGGTAGTCTTAAATAAATAGTATGTTGCAATGGAGCATGTAAATATGCAGTTTCAACATCTACATGGTTAACCATATATTGATTTTTAGCCGCCCATACTAAAGCTGCTCTTAAAGTAGTTGCCCTCAGACTGGGTGCAAACACCTCATCATAATCCTTAGTAGTTTGGGCAAAACCTTGTACAACCAAACGTGCCTTATGGGTTACGGTCCCATCTACACCCTTCTTTATTTTATATATCCATTTGCAACCTATAGCTTGCTCACCAGGTGGCAGTTTTGCTTTCTCATAGACCTTAAGATCCTGCAAAGACTTCAACTCCCTGTTCATTGCAGTTTTCCATGATGCCTGTTCCTTTTCAGGATACATCCTGATCTCATCATAGTTAGAAGGCTCTACACTAACTTGACATATTACACTTGCTTCATAGCAATCAGGTGGACATCTGATGTGCGTTGAACGCCAAGGAATTACAGGGCTTTGAATTTCTGACTCCTTTCTTTCCTCTGATTCCTCTTTTATCTCCTCTATCTCTTCTTCATCTTTTATATTTACATATGTATTATCATTACTAGTTACGTTATCAGAGGAGTCCTCAAACACTAGAGGATCAGTATTAACAGTTTCTTGCTCTAACCTATCCCAACCGACATGCTCAAGGAATTTGGCACTAGAACTGGTATATACATTAGTCGTGCCTCGTTCCCAGAAACGATAAGATCTGTGATTAGCTTCGTAACCTACGAAGTATAATTGCCTAGCCCTATGTTGGCCTTTACTCCTGAGTTGTGCAGGAATGTGGACCCAAGCTGGGGTGCCAAACGTGTGCAGATAATCAAGGTTTGGTTTTTTACCATGCCATATTGTGTATGGTATTTTACCAGTAGAAGTATTAACAACTATATTCAGAACATGGTTTGCACATTTTGCTGCCTCCCCCCACAGTCTATCTGTTAAGTCAGAATCTTTTAACATGGTTCTCATCATGGCTTGTAACATTTGCCCACGTCTCTCAACAAATGCATTATGTTGAGGCCTATAGGGGGCTGAACGTTTATGCTCAATGCCAGCTGATTCAAGCATATCAACAAAACGCTTGTTTGTAAATTCAGTACCATTATCAGTAATTATGCACTGAACCTTTCTCTTTGTTTTTCTCTCCACGAATTTGAGCCAGTTTGCAAATTGTTGGAAAGTGTCTGCCTTTGACTTAAGCAGATAACAAAATCCATAACGAGAGTAGTGGTCCAATATACTTAAAATATAACATGACCCTCCTAAACTTGGTTTCATTGGTCCAATTAAGTCAGCAAACACAACTTCCAAAGGTACAGTTGTTTTAAAGCCATTTAACCTGTTTGCAGGAGTTGCCTTACTCTTTTCCTGATTACAGGCATTGCAATTCAAATACTTACTACATGGCTTCAGTTTAATTCCTTCTACTAACTCAACTGTTTTGCGTAGTGAGTTAAAGTTTACATGCCCTAACCGCCTATGCAATAAATGTATACATTCATCATGTGGCTTCTTGTTCTCACATATTGAGTTGGCTGTACTAACCTGGTTACTTGTGAGAACAAATAAACCATTTTTCAAATTAGCAGTTACACAGGTTCCATTCCTCTCAATAGTGCATTGCTCCCCTCTGAATGTTACCACAAACCCAACTTTAACCAATTCCCTTACAGATAAAAGGTTGAATCTTAGTTTAGGTATATATAACATAGGTAACTGTTCATCAATACATGGACAATAGGAATTACCTTCACCAGAGGCCTTCATCCTCCAACCGTTTGCCAGTGAAACATATTGGTTGCTGTTTTTCATATTAATAAACCTCTTTTTCTCTTTAGTAATGCATTGTGAAGCCCCACTATCAACAACCCACAATTCATTGTTTCTGGATGTTGGTTCACCAGAAATAGCCAAACCAATGCTCTTCTTAGCCTTTCCACTGCTATTTACATTCTGTTTTTTACCCTTCCTACAGAATTTGGCTATATGCCCTTTAGCACCACAAGAATAACATTTCTTGACGTTGTAAGCAGTGGTAAATGGCTGCTCCTCTTGTGGCTGTGTCTCTCTCAGCTGGTCTCGGTCACGCCTCCTTCTGGACTCTTCCAGCAGTCTCCCAGTAATTTTAGTCAATGTCAGTTCCTCTCTGGCCAGGACTTCCAAAGAAGAAACATACTCATCATAACTCTCATCCAAAGATGACAGAATAATGTAGACCTGATGCAACTCTGAAAAAATCAGCTCCTTTTCATGAAGCTCTTGAAAAATTGCCTTCATGTAATTTAAATGGGTCAGCATATCTCCATTCCTCTGCAGACGAGCCCTAAACAGCTTACGTGTAAGGTGTATATGTGCACCCACACTGTCTCGAACATAAAGCCTTCCCAAAATGCCCCAACACCTAGCAGCAGACTCCTCACCACGAATATGGACAAGCTGCTGGTCATTCAGGGTTAGTCCAATAATGCAAAGAGCTTTCTCATTGTTTCGTTTAAAGTCGTCTATCTTCTTTGCATCCTCTTCGTCATCTGGATCCCAAACAGTAGTATTTGGTGGGTTATTTACAACAGTCCATAGTCCTTCCTTGCGCAAAAGCAAGCAGCATTTCATGGACTAGGAAACATAGTTTGTCCCATCCAACCGGGTTATCCAGGAGATGCCTGACAACAGTTCTTGTGCCATTTTACACCAAAATAGCTAACACAAACTCAGCTAGGAATACTGTGTGTACTAACCCTCAGTACAGGTCTGGGCCCATAACCAGTGTTAAGGAATTTGTTGTGCAGAGGTCTCCTTGTGCTACCAAAGAGTTGCACAGACAAGGAAGGGTACTGAGAGCAGCAAGAGTCACACAGAAAGAGTACACTGAGTTGTAAAAGCAAAAAGTATTTTACTTTGAGGGTGGTGTAAAAACAAAAATGCACAGTCAAAAATAAACAGTCCAAGTCATAAACAATAGCAACAGTCCAAGGAGTAATCCAAACTACAAAGTCTTCTTACCGGTCCAGAGGTCAATACACAGTTCAGGATTACAACAGTAGTAAACCAACAGCAGAGCAAAAACAGTAATAGTAGAGATCAGTGAATTCAGAGAGAGAGAGAAGCTACGTTCCTAGCTTCCTTTTATGGCCATGAGAACACTTACACACCCATTGGCCAATTAACTTCTTAAAGACATAGCAACATCATGGTTAATATATTTTCAACCCAACATTGTAGGCTAACACCATATGCCTAACAGACTAAATTCACAAGACTATTCCAAAGTTTACTATCAATGACAAAAAAAAATCATTAAATCACTGTTTAGTTTTCATTGTCAAAATACAAAGACGAAAGAGACTCTGGGGCTGCGCAAGCACAGAAAAACAACAGCTTGTAAATGTGTTAAAAAATTAAAAGAAAAGTAAAATGAATAAAATGCTGCTGGGAAATCAATTAAGCTGAAAAATCCCCAAGGCCCCTTCTTGGTCTCCATTCTGAAATCTCTTCAGGTCAGAAATTCTTCCGGGGCACCAAAGAGTTTAAAGATCATTTTCGGGATCCTTCACGGGACTTATATGGGCAGAAACCGGATCTGCATGGAAAAGGACAGGACCTCCAAAGCCCCCCAGAGAAATAAATGCAGGCAGTCCTTGACTTACGACCATAATTGAGCCCACATTTTTTGTTGCTAAGTGAGACATTTGTTAAGTGAGCTTTGCTCCATTTTACGATTTTTTTTGCCACAGTTGTTAAATGGATCGTTGCAGTTGTTAAATTAATAACCCCGTTGTTAAGTGAATCTGGCTTCTCCATTGACTTTGCTTGTCAGAAGGTCGCAAAACGGGATCACTGCAACCGTCATAAATACGAACCAGTTGCCAAGCATACAAATCCTGGTCACGTGACCATGAAGATGCTACCTCCAGTATGGTCTCCCAGTCTCCCAAGGCAAAGGCCTCGGCCTCCTCCTTCCTGCTCCTCCCCACAATCCCAGCGGCTTCTCAGAGCTTTTGGGGAGAGGGATCCCCAGATCCACTTCCTACTCTGGGGAGATTTTAAACGGATCAGAGCTTTTCTCCGACAGAAGGAGGGGGGATGGGACCCTCCGTGATCCAGAACCCACTTCTTCCCCTCCTGGGGCTGAGCAGTGAGGGAGTCTGAATCTGCCTGAGAGGAGAAACGTGTGAATGTAACGCAGGTTGGGCGTCCTCACAATCACGAATCCTCCTCAGGTCAGGAAGGGCTGGTCAGTTTGGGCCTGTCTGTGTCCAAGCAAGCCCTTCAGTTCAGGCTCTCCATCCATCCAGGGGAGCTTCTCTCCTTCCGCCTCCAGCCCAGACTATCTGATCCTTCAGATCCGGAGTTTTGGAAATGCCTTTGGAAAAGCTGCTGCCTTGAGAGTTTCTCTGAGCAATCAACCAGGAACAAACCAAGGCCCCCAAGTTGCTAAGGAATAATATAATATTAAAATTTTAAATATTTTGTAATTCTGCCAATTGGGGGCTTCTGAAATGGAAGAAGGGAGATCCGAGGAGGCAAATACCCACCTGTCCCAGGAAAAAAAGCTCTGGGGAGAGGGGTTGGGACAGGGGTGGTGGTGGCGATCCAGGAGAAAGTGAAAATGAAGAAAGAGGGATCTTGAGGAAGCTTATTCAAGGATCGTTTCTCCCCACACTCTTTTTTCTCCTGCTGTGTTCACACGGCATCCTTTATTCTTGAATGTCCCATTGCACCAGCCGCCGTCTCTGCCAACGTAGGGAAAAGAACCGAGAAACGAGCCGGTTCTTCCCAGCCCCAGAAGAAGCCAGAAAAGGCCGCCCATCACCTCTGAAGGCAGCAGAGGCGACCCAGGTGGGAGGTAATAATAATAATAATAATAACAACAACAATGATAATAATAATAATAACAATAACAACAACAATAATAATAATAATAAGTAGTAGTAGTAGTAGTAGTAGTAGTATATTATATTATATTTATTAAACTTATATACCGCCCTTCTCCTGTAGGACCCAGGGCGGTTCACAAGGCAATTAAAACAACATTACAATACAAAAATTAATAGCAATTAAAATAGATTAAATTTTCCTTGATTAAAATCTAAAATCTAGTAGTAGTAGTAGTAGTAGTAGTAGTTGGAAGGGACCTTGGAGGTCATCTGTTTGTGAACTGACCTGATCACGTGCAAACGCCGGTTCCTGACAACCTCGGCTTTGGAGGAAGGAAAGGATTGAGCTTAGGCGGCGCCCAGGTAGACTTGACTGACATCTGGAAGCTCCCCTCCTTGTCCCGCTCCCAGAGGGGCTCTCGTAGTGTATGTGGTGGGGGGGGAGACCGGCAGCAGGGCCCCCCACCACTTGGGGGGTCTGATCTCAAAGTGGCCAGAGGGGGGAGGGGGAGCGGACTAGAAAGAGGACCGAATCTGGGAATTCCCTTTCCGGGAATAAACTTTTTTGGGGGGGAGGAGAGAGAAAGTTTCCACCTGGCAGAAAAAGGGGGCGAAACCGCCGACGCCCCCGAAAGGGACTCACCGAAGCAGCTCTCGCGCAGGACCACCTTCGCCAACACCAGGAGCAAGAGGGGCGCAGGGCGCAGAGCCATCCTGGCCGCGATCCCCAATTTATTCTCCTTTTTCCGGAAGTCGCAGGCAGAAAAAGAAGCGCTCCGAGTGATCAACAACCCAACAATCCAGAGCAAAAGGGGGTAATTGGCCAGGCTCAACCAGTAGAAAAAAAAGGATGCCTATGTCGTCATTGTTGCCGGGCAGACGTCCAGGCGCAACCGACGAGAGAGGGCGGGGAAAGGAAAGCGAAAGTTCCACCAAGAAATCCCCTTCCAGGGATTCCGCCTCTTGGGGGGAGGGGCAGAAATGGGGGGGGGGGGCTGGAAAAAGAGGGAGGGTTATCTGGGCCTGGGGGGAGGCGAGGGGGTGGGGAGACCCCGCAGAGCCCCTCCAAACCGGGGATCAGGTGAAGCTTCCCAAAAAGCCAGTGCAATCCTGGGCTGCATCAACCGAGGGACGACATCAAGATCAGGAGACGTCATAATGCCAGTTTATCCTGCGCAAGTGAGGCCACCCTTGGAATGCCGGGTGCAGTTCTGGTCACCAGGATACAAAAAAGAGGCTGAGACCACAGAAAGAGAGCAGAGAAGAGCTTGAAAGATGATGAAGGATCTGGAAACTTACAATGAAGAGACTGAGGAAGCTATCTATGTCCAGCCTATGGAAGTGAAGGATGGATGGATGGATGGATGGATGGATGGATGGATAGATAGATAGATAGATAGATAGATAGATAGATAGATAGATAGAGAAGGATGGATGGATAGATATAGACAGATTAGATAGATGGATGGATAGAGAGATAAAGGTAAAGGTTCCCCCGCACATACGTGCTAGTCGTTTCCAACTCTAGGGGCCAGTGCTCATCTCCGTTTCAAAGCCAAAGAGCCAGCAGACTAGACACCAAAGGAGCACGAAACGTTGTTACCTTCCCACCGTAGTGATCCCTATTTTCCTACTTGCAATTTTTACCTGCTTTCGAACTGCTAGGTTGGCAGAAGCTGGGACAAGTAACAGGCGCTCACTCTGTTATGTGGCACTTGGGATTCGACCCGCCAAACTGCCGACCTTCTGATCGACAAACTCAGCATCCTAACCCACTGAGCCACCGCATCCATTTTATAGATAAAGGTAAAGGTAAAGGTTCCCCCACACATGCGTGCTAGTCGTTTCCAACTCTAGGGGCCAGTGCTCATCTCTGTTTCAAAGCCGAAGAGCCAGCGCTTGTCCGAGGACATCTCCGTGGTCATGTGGCCAGCATGAGTAGATGCCAAAGGCGCACTGAATTTATTTATTTATAGATAGATTATTTATTTATTTATAGATAGATAGATAGATAGATAGATAGATAGATACAGTAGATAGATAGATAGATAGATAGATAGATAGATAGATAGATAGATAGACAGACAGAGACAGACAGACAGACAGACAGACAGACAGATAGATAGATAGATAGATAGATAGATAGATAACCTTTATTGTTATTCTGTTACTGTGGGCACAACAGCACACACAAAAATGAAATTTAGTTTCCCACTCTCAAAGTGAACACATACATAACTCACAAGTACCATGGGGCAAAACTCACTGAACAAATTTCTCACCTAGCAACATAAATATTGGGCTCAGTTGTGGTCGTAAGTTGAGGACTTTCTGTGATATGGGAGAATTTTTTTCCCATCAATCCAGGGTCTCCCCAATCTTGGGCCAGGGCATCCTACTGGGCCCCTGAGGAGCCCAGAGAGGACCTGTCAGAGGCAGGAGAAGCTGCCCTCCTGCAAGGGGACCCGGAGGGCTCCGGCCGGTCACTGAGCTCCCGTCTCCCGAAGGGCCCCTGGATGAGGCCCAGAGACCAGCCACTTGGCCCTTAGCCTGAGGCAAAAGTGGATCTGAGGGAAAAGCCGCCTCTGTTGCTGCCCCCACCAAGCCCAGACCAAACGGCCATTTTGGGGAAGATCAGCTGGAGATGCTGGAGAAAAATCTGGGCCCAGGAGAAAAATGGCTGCCTCTTCCCAAAATGAGCACACAGGAGCCCCCCCTCCCCCCAGTTCTTGCCTCTTCCAGGTTTTGCCTTGGTTCCTCCCCTTCCTGCCACTAAAAGCGAAATTGGGGTTTCTGGTGAACAAGGAGAGTAAATTCCTTGCTAATTCCAACTTCCAATCACAGGCAGCAACTGAGGTGAGAAGAAAACAAGACCCTTTATTTTCAGCAAACAATTTGGGTATTCTCACAGTATGCGTGCAGTGGTGAGGGGGAAAGGAGCCTGGCTGTGCAATTGATCCCATGTTCTGTTTTTCTAAAACACAGGTAAAGGTAAAGGTTCCCCCGCAGATGCGTACTAGTTGTTTTCGACTCTAGGGGCCGGTGCTCATCTCCGTTTCAAAGCCGAAGAGGCAGCGCTTGTCCGAGGACGTCTCCGTGGTCATGTGGTCGGCATGACTAGACGCCAAAGGCGCACGGAACGCTGTTATCTTCCCACCGGAGTGGTCCCTATTTTTCTACTTGCATTTTTACGTGCTTTCGAACTGCTAGGTTGGCAGAAGCTGGGACGAGTAACAGGCACTCACTCTGTTACATTCTAAAACATGGAAACCCATAAATGGCAATCTGGAAAAATGCCGTGTTTGAATGCTGCGCTCGGTACACTGATTAATTGTCGAGCTTCGGATGATCAAATATGTGCATTTTTTTTAACTGTGCAATTTTTTTTAATTTTTTTTTTAAATTAAAGTTATTAATTACTTTAATGGCAGAGCGCATTAAAGCGCATCCACAAACCTCAACCTGCAGGACTAAATGGCGGGAAAGAAGGCCCACCCGCCCGGTTGGATCAACAGCCCAGAGGACCCTCCCGCTTTTCCCAGCCCCGCAGTTCTGCCCCTCCCACCAAAAGGCGGAATCCCTGGAAGGGGATTTCCCGATGGAACTTTCCTTTTCCTTTCCACCCCCACCAGCACCGTCCCTCGAATTGCGTCTGGATGTCTGCCCAGCAACAATGACGACAAGGGAACTTTCTTTTTTTTCCCATTGGTTGAGTTCGCCCAATCGCCGGCGTGCTCTGGATTGTTTGGGCTTGTTGATCAACGCCAGGCGCTTTTTTTCTCTGGCTGCGGCTTCCGGGAAACGGAGCGCGGCTGGAGGATCGCGGCCAGGATGGCTTTGATCTTTGCGCTCCTGTTGCTCCTAGTATTGGTGACGGCCGCCCCTCGGGAGAGCTGTTTCGGTGAGTCCCTTCGGGGGCCGAGTGGGGTGGGGGGATTGGGTGTTCCTTTCCCTTTTATCTGCCAAGGAAACTTTCTCTCCTCTCCCAAAAGTTTATTCCCAGGAAGAGAATCCTGATTCGGTCCTCTTTCTAGTCCGCTCCCCCTCCCCACTCTGGCCACTTCGAGATCAGGCCCCAAAGCTGCCACTCCCCCCCACCCCACCCCCCCAACCCCACTCTGGGAACAGGACAAAGGTGCCCCCCCTCCACAGCTCAGTCAAGTCTACCTGAGCGCCCCCCCAAGCGCAGTTCTTTCCCTCCCCCAAAGTGGAGGTTGTCGGAAAGCAGCGCTTGCCCGAGATTAGGTCACTTCAGGAACCTTCTGGCTGCCTTCGCACAACCCCTCCGCCTCGCTTGTTGTTGTTTTTTTCCTGCCTTTGGCAAGAGGCTTTTTTTTGCTCTTTGTGGCTTCTGGTGCTGGGTTCGACTGGGTTCCGTGTATTGGCAGACCCGGAGGCTGGTGCAATGGAGCCATTGGGTTAAGGTTGCCCTGTGAATACAGGTAGTCCTCGACTTACGGCCACAGTTGAGAGCAAAAACTCCACGGTTAAATAAAGACGTTTGTGAAGTGAGCTTTGCCCCATTTTATGGCCTTTCTTTCTTTCTTTTATTTTATTTTAATTCCATTTATATCCCGCCCTTCTCCGAAGACTCAGGGCGGCTTACAAGCTTAGCCTCAACTGTTCAGCAAATCGCTGCACTTGCTAAGTGAGTAGCCCGGTTGCTAAGTGAGTCTGGCTTCCCCATTTACATTGTTTGTCGGAAGGTCGCAAAAGGGGATCACACATGATCTTGGGACACAGCAACCGTTATAAGTATGAACCAGTTGACAAGCCTCTGAGTTTTGATCGCCTGATCGTGGGGATGCTGCCAAGTTCGCAACTGTGAAGAAGTCATTTCCTTCAGTGCCTTTGTGACTATGAACGGTCACTAAACGAACTGTTGTTAAGTCGAGGACTTCCTGTAAAGCAGGATAAGAATGTACAGAGAAGCTTTCCTTGAATGAACTTCCTAAAGACTCGTCCTTCTTTCTTGTCACTTCCTCCTCGATCTCCCCCCCCACCTCCCAGTCCTAAATCCCAGTATTATCCTGGGCTGTTTTTCTAGGACAGGCAGGACTCCTCCTTCCATTTCAGAAGCCACCACCATGGGACAGCTTGCAAAACTAAAAATATTTAAAATGTATTATTCCTTAGTAATTAGAAAGGGGGTCTTGGGGTGTTTCCTGCTTGTTTGCTCAGAGAAACTATCGATGGAGCAGCTTTCCAAAAGGTATAAAAAAGAACCATTAAATAGGGTGAGTTGGAGGCAGAAGGAGAGAAGCTACTGTGGATGGTGATCATGAAATGAAGGGCTTGTTTGGACACAGACAGGCCCAAACTGACCAACCATTCCTGACTTGAGGAGGATTCACGATTGTGACGAAGCCCAACCTGCGTTGCATTCACACGTTTCTCCTCTCAGGCAGATTCAGACTTCCTCACTGCTCAGCCCCACGAGGGGAAGAAGCCGATTCTGGATCACGGAAGGTCCAATCCCCACTCCTTCTGTCGGAGAAAAGCTCTGATCCCTTTGGATTCTAAAATCTCTCCAGAGCAGGAAGTGGATCTGGGGATCCCTCTCCCCAAAAGCCCTGAGAAGCCACTGGGATTGTGTAATGGGAGGGGAGAAGGAAGAAGGAGGCCGAGGCCTTTGCCTTGGGACTGGGAAGGCCTGGGAGACCATACTGGAGGGACTGGGCAGTGGGAGTGTTTCTTTTCCTGGGCTGTGCAGGTCTTGCCAAATGATCCTTAAAATGATCTTTAAACTCTTTGGTGCCCTGGAAGAATTCCTGATCTGAAGATCACAATGGTCTCTTTTTTCAATTCGAGCCGCTTCTTTGCTGATTTTTCAGGTTAACTCAGGGGTCGGCAACCTCGGCTCTTTTATGACTCGTGGACTTCAACTCCCAGAATTCCTGAGCCAGCATAGCTGGCTCAGGAATTCTGGGAGTTGAAGTCCACGAGTCATAAAAGAGCCGAGGTTGCCGACCCCTGGGTTAACTGATCTTAAGATATTTAAACGTAGTAGCTGGAACAGTAAAATTGCATAATGGGCCAGGACACACAGTTGCAGTTGATTGGCTGGTGAGTGCCAGCTCCTGCGGGAGGCAATCCACGCTGTGATTGGTTGGTGTGAGTGTAAAGGGGGAGTTTTCCTTTTTTCCCGCCTTTTTCTTCTGTGTGTTCTCTGTACGCTGTTTGATTTACCTCATGATGCTCCTCTTTTTTCCTGACCGTCTTGTCTGCTGTAAATATAGATTGTAAAATGTATTTATTTGTATAAAACTACACGTTTGTGTCAGTTTCTTTGACTTCATTTGGTCACCGGCTGCTCAATTCCTTGACAAACTGATTTGTCGGGCACATCTTATTTTCCTTTGATTATTTTGTCCCGAAGGACTTTCTTTGTTTTCCTTGAAGACACTTTGGCTCCACATCCAAGAATAGCCATAGCACTTAGAGTCATACAGGTAGTCCTCAACTTACAACCACAACTGAGCCCAAAATTTGTTGTTAAGCGAAACATTTGTTAAATGAGTTTTGCCTCATTTTATGACATTTCTTCCCACGGTTGTTCAGGGACTCACTGCAGTTGGTAAATTAGTAACACAGTTAAATGAAATTGGTTTCCCCGTTGACTTTGCTTGTCAGAAAGTCGCAAAAGTTGATCACGTGACCTCCTGGACATTGCAACTGTCATAAATACAAGTCAGTTGCCAAGCGTCTGAATTTTGATCACATGACCCATGGGGATGCTGCAATGGTCGTAAGCAGTGTGTTTTTTTTTTTGTAAGAAAAAAGGTGCTGGAGCTCACATCTTGTTAATCTTTTATTTTAAAAAATCATATATTCAGTTTTTAACTTAAATTTAATTTATTGTACTTAAGGCAGATGTTCATAGTAAATTTTACACTAAAAATTAAAAGATTTTCAATTCACCGATGATTTTTTAAACTAAAGAAATTATTTACCTTTCACATGTGGTCATTCACTGTTTGCACGCCCACACATATTAGTTGTGTAACAAAATATAATGGTTGCTGCCAGTGCTTTTTTTGTAAAAGAAAAAGATGCCGGAATTCACACATCATACAATCCGCCTTGCCTACCCTACAAGGTTCCATCCAAAAAAGGTGCCGGAACTCCGTTCTGAGCGTTCTATGACAAAAAAAGCCCTGGTTGCTGCCTGCAGTAAGCACTTTGTGTGTGACCACACAACCAGCCACAAGCCAAGCAGTGCCATCACAACCAGTGCAGACGAAGTACGCATGCATCAGACTCGACACACAAGCAGCCCGCATGCACCGTTTTAATGATTTTGCCACTGGGCTGCTTCGCTCAACAGGGAGATTCAAGTCCACATGGACCAAACATCAAGTTTTCAAAAGTTACTTTTAAAACTTGGAAAATCTGTCAAAAAAAAGATGCCGGAACTCTGTTCTGGTGTGTTCTATGCCAAAAAAAAAACCCACTGGTCATAAGTATGAAAAGTAATCTTAGCTCACTTTTTCCAGTGATGTTGTAACTTTGAATGGTCACTAAATGAATTGTTGTAAGTCAAGGACTAGCTGCATACTGCTTCACAGTGCTTTACAGTCCCCTCTAAGCAGTTTACAGTAGAGTCTCCCAACCTTTCTGCTTTGGCGGTCCAAAAGGAAAAAGGAGCAGCAGGGACGTGTGCGTGTGCACTCGTATGTGCAAACAGGCTGTGTGCGTGCATGCATGCGCAAAAGGGCCGCCGGCGCCTGTGTGTCCCTGGCAGCAGTGCTAGCGTCCCCGCGCATGCGCAAATGGGGCCGCTACTGCCCATGCAGCGGTGCTACTGTGAGTGGGGCAGGGCTCGCCAGCTATTCCTGGAGCCTGGTGGCCAATAGGCCACGGCCCGGTACCGGGTCGTGAACCATAGGTTGGGGACTCCTGGTTTACAAAGTCAACAAATTGAACCCAACAATCTAGGTCCTCATTTTACTGACCTCGGAAGGACAGCAGCTTCAGTTGTGAATGAACGGTGGAAGGCAGAAGGATTTATGTTCCTTGTAGTCATCTGGTCGTTAGCGCTCTCTCTGAGACTCCTTGAGGCCACTTGACCTACAGCCCATTTTTCACATTTACGACCATTGCAGCATCGGGATTTCTATTTGGATGCTTGACCGCTGGTTCATATTTTTTTTTACATCATCTTGACCGCTGGTTCATCTTTATGACGGTTGCAGTGTCCCAGAGTCACACGATCCCTTTTTGCAAACTTCTGATAAGCAAAGTGTCAAATTCACTTCACAAGCCTGTTACTAATTTGAGAACGGCCGTGATTCACTTAGCAAACGCGGCAAGACAAGTTGTCAAATGGGGCAGAACTCGCTTAGCACATTTCTCACTTTAGCAATGTCAATTTTGGGCTCCGCTGGCCATTACCTCAAGGACTACCTGTTATTGCAAATGGGATGGGAACCTCCTTGAAGCTGCTGAAAGGACTGTGTTGCCCATAGGCCATTGCTGGTGTCCATCCTAGGAGAACAAACCTATCAGGACAAAATGTGTCAGTTTATCTGAAAGACAAGGGTCACTCTTTTGAAGACAGCAAAGTCCACATTCTGGACAGAAAGGACCCCTGGTTTGAAAGGGGGTCATACAGCCCTATAATTGAACAGCCCTCTCTCAAAAAGACAGGGAGGGATATGGTACCACCTATTTCCTGTTTGCAGGGACGTGGTGGCTCAGTGGTTTAGGACGCTGAGCTTGTCAATCAGAAGGTTGGCAATTTGGCGGGTCGAATCCCGAGTGCCACATAACAGAGTGAGCGCCTGTTATTCGTCTCAGCTTCTGCCAACCTAGCAGTTTGAAAGCACGTAAAAATGCAAGTAGAAAAATAGGGACCACTACAGTGGGAAGGTAACAGCATTCTGTGCGCCTTTGGCGTCTAGTCATGCTGGCCACATGACCACGGAGACATCCTCGGACAAGCGCTGGCTCTTCGGCTTTGAAACAGAGATGAGCACCGGCCCCAAGAGTTGGAAACGACTAGCATGCATGTGCAGGGGAACCTTTACCTTTACCTTATTTGCTGTTTACAACACAGTCCTTTCAGCGGCTCGAAGAAGGTCCCACGCCCATTTGTACCGAAGGCATACAGAAGCTCCAAGTGGCTTCAACGAGTGGAATGGACCCCACCGAGTGCTGAGTTCAAATCCAATTCCTACTCAGTTGCCTGAACTCTGGGACAGGAGAGGGAATTTCCCAGCTGGGCATGAGAAGGAAGATGGCTTCATGGCTCCGTTGCTGCTCTCTTCGCTCCCCCAAGGGTCCCGTGGCCTCTGCTCCTTCCTGGATCCCTCTTTCTCTCCCTGCCCCCCCATTTAACAAAATCTCCCCTCAAATCTTTACCTATTAATAATGCATTGTAGGAAGAAAAGTCTTCATCATGGTTCCATCCAAGCTGGGGATAAACAACATGGAGATTACTTTGGGAAGAGGGTTATAGTTTATTGCAGAGGAAAGCTAGACAGGAAGATGGATCCAGGAAAAAAAAGGACTGAGTACATGTTGATAGTGGGTTTTTATACCTCCCCCCCCGGACTCTATTGTTTGGTTATTTCATGTTCCTGCTTGAGGCTATTTCCTGTGTCACGTATCCTGACCTGAGTCCAGTTGTGCTCTTCTAGGATTCTTGATGGTTGTGGGTATGTCCCAGCCCCTGCTTCCCTGGGGCTGGAGTATGTAGATGTATGTAGTATGTAGTATGTAGTAGGCCTTTGTCTTCCTCAGCTTCTAGCTCGATGTCAAGTTTCCGTCTATGGGCTTTTCAAGTGACTCCGAGGCACTGTTTACCTTAAAAGTCCTTTATTAGCCTAATACACCGGCAAAGGCTTGCTGGAAGGAAGCTGGAATCTGAAATCTCCGACCCTTGCACAATATATTAAAACACAATTCTCCACCTTTCTAATTTTGTCATTGATCAATCATATTCTCCAATTAATTTAAAGAATCAGTTTCCCTTCGGTTAGAAGAGCCGCCAAACCTTACCTTCTTTAGAGAGACAAATGACCTTGAAAGTGCATTCCTACTCTTCACTCCTTTAAACTAAAGCAATACACAAGTCTTAAAGCAGTACACAAGTTTAACATATGAAATAGCTACTTCTTCATCTCTTGTCAAGCAATAACATTCGATGTTAGCAGCATTGACACTCCAACCTCCTCGATGGCTCACATTTGCATGTCCATAGAACTTGGGGGAGGGAGAGCTAGGGCTATTAAGCAAACCAGGCGTGCTTTCCTGGTTCTTCAATATCTTTTTTTAGGAAATATATTTTCCTGCCCTTTTAATTACTTCCTTCGCTGGGGAGCTGACTCCCCTCAGCAGGTTGGCCCTCAGTGGGGTGAGATTATTTGAAAGTTGGGGGTGACCAAGTGGGGTTTCCTTCTGCATTGGGGTTGGGACTCCCTTCTCCCCTCTCGGGAGCCTCCTCGGGGCAGAGACTGAGACATCTAGGGGAGCCTTGCTGGAAAGAGGCACATTTGAGGGGGGGGTCAAGTAGAGTTTGGGGGGGTCTACTCTTCCTTTGGCCCTGCTTTTCCTTCCCCTTCTCTCTCACCCCAAAGGTCTCCGCCCTCTAGCCTTTCAGTCCTCCCAAAAAGTGGCTTCCGTTTTTCACCCTCTGCCTCCTCTTCCTCTCGCATCACCTCCCCTTTCCTTTCCCCTTTCTTTCTCTGCCTCCCTCCCCAACCAGGTTTCTTCTTCCTCCCCAGACCCTAAGATGGAGCCAGCTGTGCCCCATAGGATCAGGGTTCCTGAGCGGAAGCCCCCTAACTTTGCTTCTCTGGATCCCTTCTAGGCTCCTCTTTGCATTCCCTGAAATATATCTACACCTCCATCTCGGACCCCAGTCAGGAATTGGCCCATTTTGCTGTTCTGGGGTACGTGGACGATCAGGTCTTTGCTCACTACGACAGCCACAACCAGACGTTCCAGCCTCGGGTCTCCTGGGTGGAGAAGGTGAAGAAGGAGCACCCCAATTACTGGTACAATTACAGCACGTTATTACGTAAGAATGAGAAGGACTTCAGAGAAGACCTGGGGAACCTGATGATTCGCTACAATCATAGCAAAGGTGAGTGATGGGTCAGGTGGCTCCTCCTGCCCCATATTCCCTTCCCCCCTGGAACCATGGGGGAGGGCGGTGGAGAAGTGAGATCCCTTCCATGAGAAAGGCCTATTTATGTGTGTGTGTGTGTGTGTGTGTGTGTGTGTGTGTGTGTATTTGTTTTCTGAGGTTTTCGCGGGTGTTTGTATGTAGATCTTTGGTCGTTTGGGTTTTTTCCCCACGTAGAATTGGAGGTATCAGGGCAACGTTTCGACGAAATCTCATCCGTCATCCTCAGGCTGGTGGCTTCAGCTTCGTTCTTCTGGGAGAAGTGTGTGGTAGTGGCTGTTTTTTCTTCTTTTTTAAACTGCCAGAGGGGGTAAAGGTAAAGGTTCCCCCGCACATGTGTGCTAGTTGTTTCCGACTATCTAGGGGCTGGTGCTCATCTCCGTTTGAAAGCCGAAGAGCCAGCGCTTGTCCGAGGACATCTCCATTGTCATGTGGCTAGACGCCAAAGGCGCATGGAGCGCTGTTACCTTCCCACCATAGTGGTTCCTATTTTTCTACTTGCATTTTTACGTGCTTTCGAACTGCTAGGTTGGCAGAAGCTGGGACGAGTAACAGGCAAAAGCTCGCACAAGCGCAAAGCCGAAGACACCAGCCTGAAGATGACGAGTGTGACCTCGCCAAAACATCGCCAAGACACCTTCAATCCTACACGGGAAAAGACCCAAATACGCCAAGACCTATATACCTGCACCCGTGTCTTTTCCCATGTAGGATTGAGGGTGTCTTGGTGACGTTTCGATGAGGTCCCACTCGTCATCTTCAAGCTGGTGTCTTCGGTTTCGTGCTTGTGCAAGCGAAGCGTGATCAGAGCTGCCGTCTCTCTATAAATTCTGGTGGGGATGTGTGGGGTGCTGGCTTTGTTGCTGTAAGCAGATTGGTTGGCTGTGTTGTTACATCTTGATTGGTTGATGGGGTTATTGTTAGGGGATTAGCCGGCTGATTTATAACATCCAGTGTGGCTGAGGTGCCAGCTGTGTGCTCGTTAGTCTTTTGTGTTGTAACGACCTGGATAATGGGCTATGTGATGACATCCTGAGCTCTATTGTAGGGATTTCCTGAGTTCGGTGTTGAAACATCCTGTGTGGTTTGCTGTGTTGTGATATCCCGAGCTTTAGCATTGTAACCTCCTGAATTTGTGATGTAATGTCCTGAGCAGAAGGCTGTGGTGTAACATCCCAGGCTTTGGTTTGACTTTGAGTTTGTGGTCTGGTCCTGTGTTCATGGTGTGTGTCATTTTGCTTTGTGTGGGGGTCTGGAGGGGGTGCAGCAGCTGGAGATGCTGCTGTGGTTTGGCTTCTGGATGGTGGTTGCATTTCGTCTATGGGGTGGGTGAGGGTGATTGGTGGTGGTGTCCTGTGTTATTGTGGGTCCAGTGTCGCTTTTCGTGGCTGCGACTCGTTTATTGACTAGAGCTAGTTTCCAGATGTCTGGTAGGTGGGAGGTGTCGTTGTCACGTTTATTCATGTTGTGGGAGTGTTTCTCTATTTCGATGACTTCCATAATTATTCTCTTGTTGTAGTGTTCAGTTTTGGAGATTAATTTCGTTCCCTCAAAGTCAATTTCATGTCCTGTTGCTTTAAGGTGCTGGACAGCCATTTGCCTGAAATGGTATAAGGTTTCCTGCCTGAGCAGGGGGTTGGACTAGATGACCTCCAAGGTCCCTTTCAACTTTATTATTATTATTATTATTATTATTATTATTATTATTATTATTATTATTAATTATTATTATTATTATTATTATTATTATTATTATTATTATTATTATTATTATTATAAGGGAGGAAGTTTTTTCTTCTTTTTTGACTGCGTTCTTGTGTTCTGCGATGCGTGCATTTATTCTCCTATTAGTTTGTCGAATGTATGTGATGGCAAATTTTGCATGGTATTTCATAGATTCCTTGGTTTTCTAGCTGGATCTTGTCTTTTGGGTTTCTTAAGATGTTGGCTATTTTTTGGTCAGTGCCGAAGGCTGTCTTGATATTGTGTTTGTGGAGAATTTTGCTGATTTTATGTGTGTTGCCTTTGATGTAGAGGAGGAGGGCTATGCCGTTGTCCTGTTCTGTGTCTCGGTTCTTGGGGGGGGGTGTCTTCCTTTGGATTAGGTTGGTAATTGTATTTCTTTGGAATCCGTTGGAAATTACTACGTTAGTGAGAATGTGTAATTCGGTTTTCAGGTGGTCTTTGTCGGCTAGGCGTTTGGTTCTGGAGATGAGGGTCTTGGCTACGGAGTTGATCTGTGCCGGGTGGTGATGGGATTGTGCGTTTAAGTAGCGGTTGGTGTGTGTTTTTTTCCGGTAGATGGTGTGTCCTAGTGAACCATTGGGTTTTTTGTAGATTAGGACGTCCAGAAAGGGGAGTTGGTTATTAGCTTCTATTTCCATAGTAAATTGTATTTTGGGGTGTAGGCTGTTGAGATGTGTGAGGAAGTTGTCTAGTTTTTCTTTCCCGTGTGGCCATATTGCAAAAGTGTCATCTACATATCTGAGCCAGAGTTTGTGTTTGTGTTCAGATTTGTCTAAGGCGTTGGTTTCGAAGTGTTCCATGTATAGGTTTGCGATGACGGGTGAGAGAGGTGATCCCATAGGTGCTCCTTCTATCTGTTTGTATCTTTGTCCATTGTGCCTGAAGTATGTGTTGGTTAGGCAGTGGTTGGTCAGATCTAGGATGTGCTTAGGGGGGTTGTATTTGTTTTGGATAGCTGTCAAGGCTTCTTTAATAGGCACTTGGGTGAAGAGGGATATGACATTGAAGCTCACGAGTAGGTCGCTGGGTTGCAGGTTTTGTTTCTTTATTGTTTCTATGAAGTGGAGTGAGTTTTATAGTGGAGTGAGTTGATGGATTCTGTGTAGGGCTGAAGTTGTTTGGCAAGGAATTTGGCAAGATTCTGTAGAGGTGAGCCTATGGAGCTGACTATGGGTCTGAGTGGTGTTCCTTCTTTGTGTATCTTTGGGGAGGCTGTAGAGCTTGGGGCATCTGGATGATTTCTCTCTGGGGATGATTCTTTGCTGGATCTCTTCACTGATGGGAGAGGCTTTTATTTTGGATTTGGTGGTTTTTTCCAGGTAGGTGGTAGGGTCCGTGTTTAGAGGTTTGTAAGCAGAGTCTTGGAGTAGGTTGGCTAGTTTGGCTTGGTAGTCAGATGTGTTCATCACCACAGTGGCGCATTACCTTTGTCTGCTGGGAGAATAATTATGTTGTAGTCTTTCCTCAGGTTGGTGAGTGCTTTTTGTTCTTCTTTATGTAAGTTGCTTCCTAGGTGGATTGCTGGAGAGGAGGACGTTGGTGACTTCAAGTCTGATTTTATTGGCTTCATCTGGGTTGATTTTGGTTAGGGTGGCTTCAACCTCGCATATGATGTTTTCAGTGGGGATGCGTTTGGGGGCAACTGCAAAGTGGAATCCTTTGGAAAGGACATTGGTTTCTGCTATGGTGAGGGTCCTGTCTCATATGTTATGTACTGTTCGTTTCATGAGTTGCTGTGAAGAGGGGTTGGGCTTTTGGCGTTTTTCTAGTCTGTGGAGTTTGTTGGTGTGTGTGTGTGTCTGCCTTGAGGGAGGTTTCTGTTTCTGCTCTCCAGAAGGCTAGTTGTTTGGATTTGGGTAGATTTTGAGTGCTGGGTAGATTTTGTTGCTGAGTTTGAGGTGAAGAGTGAGTAGGTCCCTGTTGGTTTGGACTAGTAGGAATCTTTTCCTGTGGAGTTCGTTTCTGATTAGGGCTAATTCAGTTCTTTTTAGGATCCTTTCTTGCGGCTGAGGTTTTAGAATGGAATTTTAGTTGGAAGCATGTGGGGATCACGTTTTTGTCTCGGCAGTTGCATAGGAATGTGAGGTCACATAGGATGGAGGTCACATAGGATATATATATAGGTTGGCAGTTTGGCGGGTGGAATCCCAAGTGCCATGTAACAGAGTGAGCGCCTGTTACTCGTCCCAGCTTCTGCCAACCTAGCAGTTTGAAAGCACATAAAAATGCAAGTAGAAAAATAGGGACCACTCCGATGGGAAGGTAACAGCGTTCCGTGCACCTTTGACGTCTAGTCACCACCGGCCCCTAGAGTTGGAAACGAATAGCACGCATGTAATTTTAAAGTAGAAGATAAAAACAAATACAAACTGAAAGAAAGAAAGAGATATATAAAACAGGCAAGAAAACAGTTGAAGAAAATGTGCAAAGAAAGAAAGAAAGAAAAAATCGTCTCCTGTAGGGAGGGAGGCTTTTGCATGTCCTGAGGACTCCCCAAACTATCCTTCTGTCTGTCTGTCTTTCAGGCCTGCACACTTGGCAGAGGATGGTCAGCTGTAAGCTCCAGGCTGGCAGCAGCAAAGGAGGACTTTGGCAATATGGCTACAATGGGATGACCTTCATCGCCTTTGATAAAAAGACCCTCACCTGGGAGTCTTCTGTCCCCCAGGCCCAGGTGACCCGGAGGAAATGGAATGCTTTTCCAGGACTGGAGCAGTACATTATCTCCTACCTGGAGGGGGAATGCATTGAGTGGCTGAAGAAGTTTTTGTGCTACAGGAAGGAGACGCTGAGGACAGGTGAGCATCTGGATCCAGGCCGGATTTTCCTCCTTTATGGTTGGATATTTTGGACACAGTCAGCTCCTTTGGGTTCCTGGTCTGCTGTCTGACTGCCCAGGAGGGAATCCTCCCCCTCCCCTTCCAGCCCCTCCCCATGACGCGGGAAGCCCTGTTTGCTTCCCCTTGCGGGGCCGCCATTCAACGGACCAGGAAACGCAGCCTCTGCCTGGCGGGTGCCTGGGTGGATCAAGCAGGAGAAGCACACGGGGGTGTCGTGTTCACGGCCCACAATGAGGCAATAGGAACACTTGGGGTTCTTCAGTGAAACCCCCATTAGCCAACCTGTAGCCAAGTGTGAGGGACACCCTTAATGTCTCCCCATTAACTCTCCCCACATCCCACAGGGGGCTCACTCCCTTCCTTGTACCCATGCCCACCACTGGGTGTCTCCACTTCTACCATTAACAAGACATTATCATTTGCCTTCCAGCACCTCTCTGGAATATGGGAAACCCTGTTTAGTTCCTGTTGCCAGGGAACCATTATATAAGTGGACCAGGAAGTACAGCGTTTACCTGCCAGGCAAAATCGATTAAGGGTGTCAGGAATTGTGCAGAGATCTCCTTGAGCTAACAAGAAGTTGCACAGACAAAAAAGGGTAGCAAAGTTCACACAGTAACCACACAGATACACTGAGGTGTGAAAAACAAAATACTTTACTTTGTGGTGTAATACAAAGCACAGTCAAAAATAAACAGTCCAGGTCATACTCGTGTAAAGAACAGATAAACAATAGTAACAGTCCAAGGAGTATTCCAAATACAAAGTCTTCTTACCGGTCCAAAGGTCAAAACATAGTTGTTCAGGTTTAACACAGTGGCAAACCAACAATAGTAGTAAGAGAGTAACTAACAGTGAAAAAACAGCGAGAGCAGAGAGAGAGAAACTACATCCCTAGCTCCCTCTTATGGCCGTTGGAAGGAAAACACACCCTTGGCCAATCATCACATTTAAAGTGATATCATACATCATGGCTTATATATTTCCAACCGAACCAGGTAGGCTTACACATATGCCTAACATTCTCCCCTTTGGGTAGGACAATATGTTGCTTCTTACAATCTGAGGCCATAAGTTTCACAACTGGCTTTGTGCTTAACAGCACCCTGAGCTTTGGTGAAATGGTCTGCGATATTAATATCAGTTGCGCAGTATTCCAACTGTATCAGTTTGTCCTTAATACATTGTCTAACATTTAGGTAATGTAAATCGGTATGTTTAGACCTTGTCCTGATGGCAGCATTGGTTGCCATCTTAATCGCAGCCTGGTTATCCTCATACACAAGAAATGGACTATTAACAGTTAGTCCCATGTCCAGTAATATCTGTTTATAAACCAGTAATTCAGTACACAAAACCGATAAACAAGAAAACTCGGCTTCCATCGTAGACAGGCTAATGTGCTTCTATCTAATGGATTTCCACCCTATGATCGAATCACCTAGCATTACAACGAAACCTGAGGTTGATTTTCGAGTGCTTGCATCAGAAGCAAAACTTGCATCTGCATATGCTGTGAGAACTAAATCACGATTGGGTTCCAGATACAATGAGTAGTGTATGGTCTGTTTTAAGTTTTAAGGGTGTCTTGTCCACAGCCCACGAAGAGAACAACAGGTCTCCCTTTCTGGCATCCGATGATGCACCTCCCACTCCCACCACTAGGGGGCACCTACAATGAAATAGGGCAGTGATGGCAAACCTTTTAGAGACTTGAGTGCCCAAACTGCAACCCAAAACCCACTTATGTATCATTGGGTGCTGGGTGGGCGTGGTCCTTTGGGTGGGTGTGGCCACTTGGGTGGGCATGGCCCATTGGGTGGGCATGGCTGCGGTGGTAACGGCAAACTGGAAGGGACTAAAAAGTTCAATCAATCAATTCCAACTTTATGAGATCTTTTTTTTTCCCCGCGAGAAGTTGAAATTGATTGATTGAATCTTTTCTCTTTTTTTGCACATGGCGGCGGAGGCCTAAAGCGAAAAGGTTTTATAAACGCCAGCTGAAGGCCTAGGACTGGGGCAACGGCGCGCATGCCCACAGAGAGGGCTCTGCGTGCCACCTGTGGCACGGAAATAGGGCATTATCAGCTCTTCCACGTGGGCAGAAATGGCCAAGGTTGAGGAGGGGGGAAAAAACCCCACAGATTCTGTGGGTCTTTCTCTTAAACCTCCAACAGCTTCCTTTTCTTTCACTTTAGTGACTTCCCCAGAAAACAACCCCTTCCTCGCCTTCAGGAACGCTCCGTCGGCCCACAGAATCTCTTTTCCACATTAACCAGGGTGAGATTCCAAAAGGCCTTGCAGCCTCCTGCTTTGATTCTCATTGTCCCTCTCTTGAAAGCGTTGCCATACGCTAAATAAAACAAATAATCCTGCAATTGCGATTGTGTCCCTTGGAAAGAAGAAGCCTAGAACAGTCTCAGATCTGGGGAAGTGAAAGTGGACCACAAAAGTAGGGAGAAACACCTGGGTTATTTTTAAGGAACCCCCTAAATAGCAGCTTCTGTTTCCCTCCCCTGAAGGAAACAATCCAAGATCACTCAGAGTTCAAAGCCGCCAGAGAGAATTTCCTTGGACCCTCAATTTGCTCCCAGAGGTTTTTCAGGCTGAGTCCCTGGGAAGGACTCAGAATCAGGAGTTCTTGTGGTTGAGCATTTTCCAGATCTGGAGCATTTCCTAAAACTCTTGGAGACGCTGCAGGTGTGGACTGGGAAGTAGTGGATGATTTTCCTGCCCCTCCAAGTTTTCCACTGACGTTCAGGCTCTGGAGGCGCTCAGAGTTAATTCCGGGGGTGCCGTTTCTGCAGAGCCCCCAGAGGTGACAGTGAGCATCAGGACAAAGGAGGTGGAGGATGGGATGGAGATGCATGTCTGCCGCCTGGATGGCTTCTACCCCAGGGAGATCGATGCCTCCTGGAGGAGAGACAGGGAGGTCTGGCTGTCGGACACCCTCCATGGCTCCGTGGCCCCCAACGCAGATGGGACCTACCACTACTGGCTCAGCATCCGGATCGATCCCAAAGAGAGGGGCCGCTATCGGTGTCATGTGGAGCACGACGGCCTGCAGAAGCCTCTGGACGTGGCCTTGGAGGGTGAGAGGCTGCAGGGAGGGAAAGGCTGGGCTCTTTGGCAGGCCGGAGCGCTGTGGGAGAGGAATCTCACCCCAGATGTGTCCAGATGTGAACATACTTGAGATTTAATCAGTTGCTTTTTCCAGTGTTGAAGCTTGTGGACCTGCAGTCCACAGAATTGACTTTAGTGGATTAAGCAAGCGACACATCCCATCGCAAGAGTTCTGATTATTAAATTTTATTTATTTATTTATTTATTTATTTATTTATTTATTTATTTATTTATTTATTTATTTATTTATTTATTTATTTATTTATTAATTATTGGGACTTATATGCCGCCCTATCTCCCGAAGGACTCAGGGCGGCTAACAACAATAAAATACAATAATACAGAAATTAAAAGAAAATTAAATTAATGGCCGAGTAGAATAAATTAAAATTAAAATTAAAATAAGTTAAAAATTAAAAACATAATTAAAATCCCTGTCAGTCCAGGTCAGCTTGATGGAAAAGGAGTGTTTTGAGGCCGCGGCAAAAGGACCGGAGATCTGGGGCCATCCGAAGCTCAAGGGGGAATTGGTTCCATAGGGCTGGCGCTCCTACAGAAAAGGCCCTCCCCCTGGGGGTCGCCAGCCGACATTGTCTAGCCGACGGTACCCTGAGGAGGCCCTCTCTGTGTGAGCGCACTGGGCGATGGGAAGTCATTCCTGGCAGCAGATGGTCCTGCAAGTATCCCGGGCCTAAGCCATGTAGGGCTTTAAAGGTAAGTACCAGCACCTTAAATCTCACCCGGAGGACAACTGGTAACCAATGCAGCTCACGCAGGAGGGGTGTAATATGGGAGTATCGGGATGCTCCCATCACTACCCGTGCGGCCGCATTCTGCACCAGTTGAAGCCTCCGGGTGGTCTTCAAGGGCAGCCCCATGTAGACAGCATTGCAGTAATCTATACGGGAGGTAAATGCTCTTAGATCCTCTTATCCTCTCTTCCTCCCCTGTTTCCTGCGTCCAGCAGGGGAGCAGCACCCTAAAAATTTTTTTCCTTTTGTTTAAAAGTCCTAAAGTCCAAAAATCAGGAGGTGTTTTATAGCCCCTTTTCTCAACCCCAAATTTCACTAAAAGTGATAAACTTCAGCCGACTTCAGGAAAATGTAGCATACCGGTCTGAGTTTTTACCAGCAGAGACTAACCACCACTGTCCTGTTGTAAATCACAAAACGTCACTGTGCATCACACATAATTTTATGATCAAGTGTTTATAGGAATTCCTGAGGGCTCAGCATAAAACTAACGCAGAAAAGCCCTCTGGCAAAGAACTCTGCACATGCTCCAGTCTTCTTGTTAAAGGAATCTTAATCACATATTTATGGCTTGTCTGTTTCTTTATCTTCCACCTTTGTTTTTACAAATAACGTAAGGTGGCCCACGTACGTTATACTCCTCCCTTCTCCTAATTTTCCCACAAAAACAACCCCGTGAGGTGGGCTGGACTGAAAGACTGACTAGCCCAGGGCTAGGCAACCTTGGCTCTTTTATGACTCATGGACTTCAACTCCCAGAATTCCTGAGTCAGCTATGCTGACTCAGGAATTCTGGGAATTGAAGTCCATGAGTCATAAAAGAGCCGAGGTTGCCTACCCCTGGACTAGCCCAAGGTCATCCAGTTGGCTTCCGTGGCTAAGGCGGGTCTAGAACACGCACGATCAATTTTGACTGGAAAATCCATTTCCAAAAGAAGGAGGTCTCCGAAAACAAACATCCGTAAATTCAGTCGGCGTTGATCGACTTGGAAGATTTTTCAGTGCCAATCATGCCGTGTTTTTTTTCCCTGCTGAATTGTGACTTTGACAAATAACAGAATCACAGAGTGGAAAGGGAGCTTGGAGGTCTTATACTCCAACCGCCCTGCTCAAGCAGGAGACCCTATACCGTTCTGGACAAGCGGTGGTCTGGTCTCTTCTTAAAAACCTCTAAAAATTAAGGGAGAAAAAAAAGATGACGAAGCAAACTGCCCAATTCTACCCGGAGTCAGGATGCATTGGGGTAGCCCAGGGGTAGGCCACCTTGGCTCTTTTTATGACTCGTGGACTTCAACTCCCAGAATTGATCTGGGCTGTTGTTCTGAGAGGAAAGGAAACTTCGTAAGGAGACGTCGAGGTGTCCTCATGCTACCACTGGGACAGCGACTCCCAGACTTTTCTGCGCCCCGCGTCCCTGGAACGCTTCGGATATATTCTCACACCCATTGCAAAAGTTTGGAATAACAGCAACGAATTATGCACGTGCACTATAATTTTGAAAACCCAAGTTTTCGCACCCCCTGGAAGATCATCTCCCACCCCCAGGGGTTGGGCACCCCTGCATTAAGAGGAACACGAAGTGGAGCCCCATAAACTGTTTAATTTGGGGACTTTCCAGTCCTTTGGCTGCATGTAGAGTCCCGGTGGCAGAGTGGTTGGAAGGCAGCCTTGCAGGCTAACTCTGCCCGCTGCCTGGAGTTCGATCCTGACTGGCTCAAGGTGGACTCAGCCTTCCAACCGTCCTTCGGAAGTCAGTTAAATGAGGACCCAAATTGTGAGGGGAAGTGGCTGTATTCTGAATCAAACTGTTGTACTGTGATTAATCCCTTTGTTAAGAATCCTGTGGTCTATATAAGCAGATGCCATCACTATTAACAGTTCTTTTCAGATAGCAGAACTCATGAAATACCTTGATCATCCAGAAATACCTTTATTTGCATGTAGAGTAGAATACAGCAAATGGGGTGAGTTAGGAGATATTGTATGATATTCCAAGGTCAGAAGATGGTAATAACTCACAGCGTCTGCACGTGAATCTGGAGCATATGTCTGCTGGTTATCACATGTCTGCCGATTATGGAGAAGGAGCATCTCTAGGGACAAAGGAGCAAGTCCGTCCCAGAAAGGGGGAAATACATCACAAGGGGGAGGGATTAACTGTCCCATTAGCATAATGTATAATTTCCCAAAACAGCCACGTGGTGGCAGCACAGGCTGACTGTAAACCAGAGAGAGAGAGAGTGCTGTAAAACATCACGGGGCGGTATATGAGTAAGTGCTATTGCTGTTGCTATTAAGTCTCTCCCCCAACGGGGATGAATGAGGTTCTCCTTCAATTATCTGCTTTTTCTCCCAATTCAGAACCAAAATCCACGGGGATCTCCATAGGGTACATCATCCTCTATGTTGTGGCTGGTCTTGTCCTGCTGGGTATGATTGGTTTTGGGATCTATGTATTCTTCAGTAAGTATCTTCTTTTATGGGTGAGGGAAGAAAGATGGGGAGGTTCCTCCCAAGTCTCCCCCTTTGGGGAGCTTCTTCAGGGCTTCCTCCTCTCCTGTTTTCCCAGCCCTCTTGGCGAGCCTCTGAGATCTCAGCCTCTTGCTGGGACTCCAGTCTCGATTCAGCTGAGGTTGGGACAATCCTGCCTTCTTCTGAGTTGGGAAGAGGCCTCATAGTTCTGTCCTTCTCAAAGTCTTTGGTCAAAGAGCAGCAGAGAAGGATTTCCATGAAAACCTTCCACCCCTCCCAGCTGCTGCTGCTTCCCCCATTTCCCTTCAACCCTCTCGGAGGCAGGAGGTCTCTCTTGGGGCAAATCAGGAGATACATTTGGTTTTTGAAGATCTTTCTGTCTTTATTGACGGGTCAAAGGGACTGTGAAATATCTCCTGGGGCTCTTCCT
Source organism: Vipera ursinii (assembly GCF_947247035.1). Lineage (NCBI taxonomy): Eukaryota > Metazoa > Chordata > Lepidosauria > Squamata > Viperidae > Vipera > Vipera ursinii. The sequence goes on from NC_139513.1 coordinate 5,814,058, forward strand.
CCTAGAGAGGGTGAGGTTGGGTGATCTCTGGTGGATTCTTTTGAGCTTTCACTGTTTTTTGTCCTTGCAGAGAGACGTCAAAATGCAGCACAAAGCGAGTAACTCATCCTCTTTACATGTAATCTCCAATTTAGAGCAGGGACCAGAGGCAACATCACGTGTGTGTGTGTGTGTGTGTGTGTGTGTTTAAACACAAAAGCACCTCATGAAGCTGCAGAGTTGTACTATGTCTTCCTCTTTCTCCTAGGATGTAGACCGGGCCAGGAGGGCTTCTTTTCATTAATGGCAGGCTGTTTTAGGCATGGAGACCCCCAAGGAGAAACATCTGGGACAAGGAACCCTCAAGAAGGTGAGAAGACCCAGCTGGGTGGAAGGTCCCTCTGACTGAGACGTGGCTCTGTTTTCCAAGTAGGCGGAAAGGAAGATATTGGCCATTATATAGTCCATAAAAATAATGATCAAAAGGAGGCATTTTGAGAGAAGAGCTTCCGTGGATGCCAGTTGGCTCTCCTCTTGGTCTCCCACTCAAAGGCTCTCTAAGTATGAACTGATTAGAAAAATGATTTTGGAGCTATCACATTGGCTATTCCCTCTGGCTGAACAATTGCTCTATTTGGAGATATACATACACATACACATACACATACATACATACATGTTGTTGTTAGCTGCAAAGTTGTGTCTGACCCATCGCAACCGCATGGACAAAGTTCCTCCAGGCCTTCCTATCCTCTACCATCTTCTGGAGTCCATTTAAGCTCACACCTACTGCTTCAGTGACTCCATCCAGCCACCTCCTTCTCTGTCGTCCCCTTCTTCTCTTGCCCTCAACCTTTCCCAACATGAGGCTCTTCTCCAGTGAGTCCTTCCTTCTCCTTAGGTGCCCAAAGTATTTGAGTTTCAACTTCAGGATCTGGCCTTCTAAAGAGCAGTCAGGGTTGATCTCCTCTAGGACTGACCGGTTTGATCGCCTTGCAGTCCAAGGGACTCACAGGAGTCTTTTCCAGCACCACAGTTCAAAGGCCTCAATTCTTTGGCGCTCAGCCTTTTTTTATGGTCCAGCTTTCACTGCCATACATTGCAACTGGGAAGACCATGGCCTTGACTATATGCAATTTTGTTGACAGGGTGATGTCTCTGCTTTTTAGTGTGCTGTCTAGACATACATACATATATACATACATACATACATACATTTCGAAAATTCTTTCCTATGCCTTTTAGCCAAAGCAGTTTGGTTTAAACTGTTATCCATGTATTTGTCTGTCTTTGATTGTGTGTGTGTGTGAGAGAGAGAGGGGGGGGAGAGAGAGAAGGGTAGGTGGAGTCAGAAAGAGCTGAGTTTTTTTTCCATCTGTAAGCCAAGAGAGCAACTTGCTCACCCACTTTTCTTTCCCTCTTTTCCAGGAAGTGAGGAAGGATCTAATAATTCAGATCAGGGTAAGTCGGAGGGAGCCGATGCCGTGGAAGCAATTCTGCCTCTTTGCAAGACTTTGGGTGGATGGGGGGGGGGTTGGGGGGCAAGAGGAAAAGTGGGAGAGTCCCCCCACTTTTTAAAGGCCCTCCTAATATTGCCTCCCTGCGTTTCCTCTGTGTCTGGATCTGGTGAAATAATTAGAATTGGAGCCAGTCTGGTTTAATGGTGAGGGCACCAAGAGAGACTAATTGGGAGACGGTGAGTTCTAGTCCCATCTTAGGCATGAAAGCCAGGCAGGGGTCACAAAATCCACTTTCCTTGCGCTGATTTGTTCCTGAGGCGGAGAGGGGGAAACTCTCCCTGTGGGATACACGCAGGGGAGGCAGCCCAGAGTCTGCCTGGTGGAGCCTGGCTGCCTTTGGAGGAAAGAGCCATCAATTCCTTGGTGGGAAATAGGGAAACCAACGGCAATGCCACCATCCCCAGTGGTTAGAGTCTCTTCCGGTGGCATAGCTGAGACCTGGCTGACTCTGGAAGATGGGGGATCCGCTCCGGAAAGGGTTTAGGGTTAGGAATCTCTTTTGGTTTTCAAGGGCCTTGCTCCCCAGGTTTTTGGTTGTAACACCCTGTTTCTGAGTCTGGTTTCTATTGGTTGTTTTAAATATTCTACATGGCATTTCATTGTAAGCCACCACCTTGGAGAGATGGGTGACGTAGAAGTTTAATACTAACTAAATAAAAGAGTCCCCCGAGAAGTTCATGAAGCTGCAGAGGTTTAATGGTGAAGAGAGAGAGAGAGATGGGGGGGACCTGGACAAAGCAAAGACTCACTCTGTGTCTTTCTCTCCAATGCAGGAAGCACTGAGATCATGTTGCAGTCCTCTTGCAGGTGAGTGGCCCCACTGGGAGTTGTAATGGGGGGAGAAGGAGGGAGGGACGGAAGAGCTTTGAACTCCAAGGACCAACTGACGGTGAAGATACTTTGGGAAATCACCGGAAGGGAAGGAATTTGGGGGAGAGGCAGTGGGGCTCTGAGGAAGGGTCTGCCCGCCCCCAAACTCTCCTCCTGCAAGGCCAGACTGTGGCCCTCTCAGGCTCTGACTGCCTCGGATCAGGAGGCTCAGAGACCTGCAGAAAGGAGATCTGAGTGTTCTCATTGCAAGGGGCGGGGGGAAAGGGGGCAGACGAGCGACTTCCTGAGGGTCCCGCAGTCATGGATGGAGAAGGGGCTTCTCTCCCCTCCTTGATCCCATCTGGGAATTTATTTATTTATTTATTTTATTCGATTTATATACTTCCCTTTTCCCGAAGGACTCAGGGCGGTTTACAGGGCAAATTAAAAAAGATACAATATACAGATTAAAATACAATTAAATTAATAGCCCCAAGACTTTAAAATTGAATTTAAAACCTTAAAAACCCCTCAGTCCAGGCCGGCCAGCTGAAATAGCCACGTTTTTAGGTCCCGGCGAAACGAACGAAGGTCGGGGGCGATCCAGAGTTCCCCCGGCAGCCGATTCCATAGGGCAGGCGTGCCCACAGAGAATGCTCTCCCCCTGGGAATCACCCACTGGCACTCCTTGACCGGTGGGACCCTGAGGAGGCCTTCCCTGTGAGAGCGCACAGGACCTCCTTCCAGATGCTGAAGGGAGACCTGGGATCTCTGGAGGCCATGAATCCATGTGCACTTGTCTGGGGGAGGGCAACATGGACTAGAATTGAATTTGTGTATTTGAGGGGAGGCATCCATACTTGTGGGGCAGGTTCTCGCCCACCTCAGGAGCCAGGCCCAGCCCTGCCCCTCCCCTCTTGTAAATCCCACCCAGCTGATCCCTCTCTTGAGGCTGCTGCTGCTGCTCCTTCCCATGGCTGATCTTCCCTGGATGGTGTGATTCCTCCTCTTGGCTCCCTCTTAAACTGACCTTGCCTCCTTTTTTGCAGCACGAATGGACACTCCCAGCATAAGGAAAGAGAAGATGAATACAAGCGCCCTCTGAATTAGGGCGGACTCTTTGAAGGGGCCCTTCCGGGCCCTTCTAAAATGCTGGGACCAGGATATATTTTGGGTCTTGCTCTTCAGGTGCCTAATTTCATGCAGTGGCCCAAGAGTGAGAAGACCCTTGACTGATGGGAAAGAAGGCCTCATATTACAACAGATGCTCTCTGAGCAAAGAAGTGAAAGTGAAAAGTGAAAGTGAAAAGGGTGGGGTCTTTCGCCTATTTCTTTTTGGGCTTCCCCGATGGCTTCGAGAGCTGGCCATCTTTGAGAGCCTATAGACTATTTATTTATTTATTTGTTTGTTTGTTTGTTTTATATACCGCCCTTCTCCTGGAGGACTCAGGGCGGTGTACAGAGCAATAAAGTAAGAATACAATAAAACAATAAAGTGAGAAAATTTTAAAACCCAAATCCATCAGGCCAGGCCGGCTTGTTGGAATAGATAAGTTTTTAGATCACGCCGGAAGGAGCGAAGGTCGGGGGCCATCCGGATTTCAGCTGGTAAGTGGTTCCAAAGGATTGGCGCACCCACCGAGAATGCTCTCCCCCTGGGGGTCACCAGCCGACATTCTCTGACCGGTGGCACCCTGAGGAGGCCCTCTGTGGGAGCGCACAGGACGGAGGGATGTTGACGCTGGCAGTAGGTGCTCCCGTAGGTAATCCGGACCCACGCCATGTAGGGCTTTGTATGTCATCACCAGCACCTTGAATTTCACCCGGAAGGCAACTGGAAGCCAGTGCAGCTCACGGAGCAGAGGTGTAATATGGGAGTATCGGGAGACCCCCAAAAGCACTCGTGCAGCTGCACTCTGCACCAGCTGAAGCTTCCGAGTGGTTCTCAAGGGCAGCCCCATGTAAAGAGCGTTGCAGTAGTCAAGACAAGAGGTCACAAGTGCATGGGTGACTGTATGCAAGGCATCCAGGTCCAGATAGGGTCGCAGCTGGCGCACCAGACGAACCTGGGCGAAGGCCCCTCTAGTCACAGCTCCTATATGATCTTCTAAGGAGAGCTGTGAATCTAAGAGGACACCCAGATTGCGCGCCTTATCTACGGGGGGGGGGGGTAATAACTCGCCCCCGATATTTAGAGATGGAATAATTTGAATATCCTGACATGCCGGTATGTACAGCCATTCAGTCTTGTCCGGGTTGAGTTGAAGCCTGTTCCTCCCGATCCATTCCTGGACCGCTTCCAGGCAACGGGACATCACGTCGAGGGCATCGCTGATGTGGTTTTGGGTCGAGATGAAAAGCTGGGTGTCATCAGCATACTGATGATAACCCACTCCAAAACCACGGATGATCCACATCCAGCCCGGGGCCTGTGGGCCACATGCAGCCTTGGACAGCTACTAATGCAGTCCCACAAAACCTTTATTGTTATAATAAAAATGTAAAGTTATTGATATACATTTATTTATTTATTTATTTATTCGGTTTATATACCGCCCTATTCCCAAAGGACTCAGGGCGGTTTACAAGGCAAAATTTAAAAACAATCCAATATAAAATTAAAATAAATTAAATTAAGTCTAGCCACAAAAATTAAATCACAATTTAAAAACATTAAACTCCTCAGTCCATATTATATATTTTATACGCGGCCTGGGACAATTTCTCCTCATTCACTGCAGCCCAGGGAACTTCACCTGGTTGCTAAGGAACCAGCCCTACACCAAGGACTGCTATTGAAACTTTGGGCCTGGGTCACACGTGGCCGTGGGGTGGGGATCTGGAGCAATTTCACCTGGTTGCTAAGCAACAAGCGCTATACTAAGGACTGCCATTGAAACTTTGGGCCTGGATCACTCGTGGCCCTGGGGGGAGCGTGTTTCAGGGCAACTTCACCTGGTTGCTAAGCAACAAACGCTATACCAAGGACTGCCATTGAAACTTTGGGCCTGGATCACTCGTGGCCCTGGGGACGGGTGGGGTGTTTTGGGGCAACTTCACCTGGTTGCTAAGCAACAAGCGCTATACAAAGGACTGCCATTGAAACTTTGGGCCTGCATCACTCGTGGCCCTGGGGGGGGTGTTTCAGGGCAACTTCACCTGGTTGCTAAGTAACAAGTGCTATACCAATAAAGAGGAAATGTATTAAAAGTCAATGTGTCAGCAAACGTAGTCTTGTCCTTAAGGCAGATGTTGATCAAGGTAGCCATAATCCTGTTAGTGTAACTACACGTACTCCCCGGTAATTGTCTTCTGCAATTTTCTTCTGTAAACTGTCTTCGGATAAGAATGTGTAACCACATAAGTAACAATGTATAACAATGTATAACTAGGAATTAGAGGTGTATAAATATGTCTGTCATGAGCCCTTCAGGGTTCAGACCTTTTAGCTCTCTGAACCTGCACAATAAACCTTTCCTTTCCTGAAGAGCTGGCATGAGTCTCTTCTTTCAACAACACCAAGGACTGCCATTGAAACTTTGGGCCTGGATCACTCGTGGCCCTGGGGGTGGGTTTTGGGGCAACTTCACCTGGTTGCTAAGCAGCTAGCCTTACGTGCCACTTCATGGATTACTGCCTTGTCGTAGCGAAGGGGCTTGCGTAATTCAATGAAGCTATGAGCTATGCCGTGCAGGGCCACCCAAGATGGACAGGTCATAGCAGAGAGTTCTGAAAAAACGTGATCCACTGGAGAAGGAAATGGCAACCCACTCCAGTATCTTTGCCATGAAAACCCTATGGACAGTACCAAAAGGCAAAACAATATGATGCTGGAAGATGAGCCCCTCAGGTCGGAAGGCGTCCAATATGCTACTGGGGAAGAGCAGAGGGCTAGTACTAGTAGCGCCGGAAAGAATGAAGCGACTGGGCCAAAGCCGAAAGGACGCTCAGCTGTGGATATGTCTGGTGGTGAAAGGAAAGTCCGATGCTGTAAAGATTTTTTCTCCATAGGAACCTGGAATGTAAGATCCATGAATCAAGGCAAGCTGGACGTGGTCAAACGAGATGACAAGACTGAACATTGACATCTTAGGTATCAGTGAATTAAAATGGACAGGAATGGGTGAATTTAATTCAGATGACCATCAGGTATACTACTGCGGGCAAGAATGCCTCAGAAGAAATGGAGTAGCTTTCATAGTCAATAAAAGAGTAGGAAAAGCAATACTGGGATAAGGTAAAGGTAAAGGTTCCCCCGCACATGCGTCCTAGTCGTTTCCGACTCTAGGGGCCGGTGCTCATCTCCGTTTTAAAGCCGAAGAGCCAGCGCTTGTCCGAGGACGTCTCCGTGGTCATGTGGCCGGCATGACTAGACGCCAAAGGCGCACGGAACGCTGTTACCTTCCCACCGTGGTGGTCCCTATTTTTCTACTTGCATTTTTACATGCTTTCGAACTGCTAGGTTGGCAGAAGCTGGGACGAGTAACAGGTGCTCACTCTTTTACGCGGCACTCGGGATTCGACCCGCCAAACTGCCGACCATCTGATCAACAAGCTCAGCGTCCTAACCCACTGAGCCACCACGTCCCTTCAATACTGGGATACAATCCTCAAAATGACAGAATGATCTCAGTTCGAATCCAAGGCAAACCATTCAATATCACAGTAGTCCAAGTTTATGCCCCAACCACCGGTGCTGAAGAGGATGAAATTGACCGGTTCTATGAAGCCCTACAGCACCTTATAGAACTAACACCAAAAAATGATGTCCTTATCATCATGGGGGATTGGAATGCTAAAGTAGGAAGCCAAAAGATAAGTGGAATAACAGGCAAGTTTGGCCTTGGAGTACAAAATGAAGCAGGGCACAGGCTGATAGAATTTTGTCAAGAGAATACGATGGTGATAGCAAACACTCTTTTCCAACAACCCAAGAGACGGCTCTACACATGGACATCACCAGACGGTCAACACAGAAATCAGATTGACTATATGCTCTGCAGCCAAAGATGGAGAAGCTCTATACAGTCAGTAAAAACAAGACCAGGAGCTGACTGTGGCTCAGACCATGAGCTTCTCGTTGCAAAGTTTAGGCTTAAACTGAAGAAAGTAGGGAAAAGCACTAGGCCAGTCAGGTATGAATTAAATCATATCCCTGTTGAATATACAGTAGAGGTGACAAATAGATTTAAGGAATTAGATTTGATAGACAGGGTGCCTGAAGAACTATGGACAGAGGTTCGCAACATTGTACAAGAGGTAGCAACCAAAACCATCCCAAAGAAAAAGAAATGCAAGAAAGCAAAATGGCTGTCTGAGGAAGCTTTGCAAATAGCTGAGGGAAGGAGGGAAGCGAAAGGCAAGGGAGAAAAAGAAAGATACGCCCAACTGAATGCAGAATTCCAGAGAATAGCTAGAAGAGATAAGAATGCCTTCTTAAATGAACAGTGCAAAGAAATAGAAGAAAACAATAGAATAGGGAGGACCAGAGATCTTTTCAAGAAAATAGGAGAGATGAAGGGAATGTTCAATGCAAAAATGGGCATGATAAAGGACCAAAATGGCAGGGACCTAACAGAGGCAGAAGAGATTAAGAAGAGATGGCAAAATTACACAGAAGAACTATACAAGAATGAGCTTAATATCCCTGATAATCACAATGAGGTGGTCACTGACCTCGAGCCAGACATCCTAGAATGTGAAGTGAAGTGGGCCTTAGAAAAGCTGAGCAACAACAAAGCTAGTGGAGGTGACAGTATTCCAGCTGAGCTATTCAAAATCTTAAAAGACGATGCAGTAAAAGTGCTACACTCAATTTGCCAGCAAATTTGGAAAACTCAACAGTGGCCACAGGATTGGAAAAGATCAGTTTACATTCCAATTCCAAAGAAAGGCAGTGCCAAAGAATGTTCAAACTATCGCACCATTGTACTCATTTCTCATGCTAGTAAAGTTATGCTTAAAATCCTACAAGCTAGACTTCAGCAGTATGTGGATCGAGAACTACCAGAAGTACAGGCAGGATTTCGAAGAGGCAGAGGAACTAGAGATCAAATTGCCAACATATGCTGGATCATGGAGAAAGCTAGAGATTTCCAGAAAAACATCTACTTCTGCTTCATTGACTATGCTAAAGCCTTTGATTGTGTGGATCATAACAAACTGTGGCAAGTCCTTAAAGAGATGGGTGTACCAGACCATCTTATTTGTCTCTTGAGAAACCTATATGCGGGCCAAGAAGCAACAGTGAGAACTGGACATAGAACCACTGATTGGTTCAAAATTGGGAAAGGAGTCCGGCAAGGCTGCATACTGTCGCCTTGCCTATTTAGCTTATATGCAGAGCACATCATGAGAAAGGCAGGGCTAGATGAATCAAAAGTTGGAATTAAGATTGCCGGAAGAAATATCAACAACCTAAGATATGCAGATGATACCACTCTAATGGCAGAAAGTGAAGAGGAACTGAAGAGTCTCTTGCTGCGAGTGAAGAAGGAGAGTGCAAAAGTTGGGTTGAAACTAAACATTAAGAAAACCAAGATCATGGCATCCGGCCCTCTCAATTCCTGGCAAATAGATGGGGAAGAAATGGAGGTAGTGACAGATTTTATTTTCCTGGGCTCCAAGATCACTGCAGATGAGGACTGTAGCCAAGAAATTAAAAGACGCTTGCTCCTGGGGAGGAAAGCCATGGCAAATCTAGACAGCACACTAAAAAGCAGAGACATCACCCTGTCAACAAAAGTGCGTATAGTCAAGGCTATGGTCTTCCCAGTTGCAATGTATGGCAGTGAAAGTTGGACCATAAGAAAGGCTGAGCGCCAAAGAATTGAGGCCTTTGAACTATGGTGCTGGAGAAGACTCCTGCGAGTCCCTTGGACTGCAAGGAAATCAAACCTGTCAGTCCTAGAAGAGATCAACCCTGACTGCTCTTTAGAAGGCCAGATCCTGAAGCTAAAACTCAAATACTTTGGCCACCTAATGAGAAGGAAGGACTCACTGGAGAAGAGCCTAATGCTGGGAAAGATTGAGGGCAATAGAAGAAGGGGACGACAGAGAATGAGGGGGCTGGATGGAGTTACTGAAGCAGTAGGCGTGAGCTTAAATGGACTCCAGAAGATGGTAGAGGACAGGAAAGCCTGGAGGAACGTTGTCCATAGGGTCGCGATGGGTCGGACACGACTTCGCAACTAACAACAGCCTTACGTGGGATTCATTGTCTAGTTGAAATAAACAATCACCAGCCAAAACTTCCAAGAGAAAACAATGGTAATTTATTTGTACTTGTAAAGGGGGTGCTCCTCATGCATGCAAGCACACAGTGGACACACTTTAAATCTTCAATATTCGTTCTTTATATTCCCCATTGCCGTTACAAATTTACCTCCCACCTCTTCTTCATTGTCTTAGTAATCTTGCTGTAATCCTGTCCTCACAACCTATCCAAAACTTCTGAGGTGAATACATTATCTCCGTCCCTCATTACATCTCCCACTCCCCTAATTCTATCGCCCCTGGCCCTTATATACAAATAACCTTTTATGACTGTTAGTTCCTAGGGGTTGTCTCTAAAGTTGCTATCATATCAGTAAATTCTGGTTAGGACCAGTTTTCAGCTAGCAGAGACCTTCCTAGATACAATTCTCAAGCTTCAAGCTAGGGGTAGGCAACCCTGGCTCTTTTATGACTCATGGACTTCAACTCCCAGAATTCCTGAGCCAGCCACGTTGAGGGGAAAGTGAGGTTTCCAAGCTGAGCCATGCTGGCTCAGGAATTCTGGGAGTTGAAGTCGATGAGTCATAAAAGAGCCAAGGTTGCCTACCCCTAGGCCCATTTTGCTTCACAGGCTAGCATGTCTTCATGTTAGTTTATTGTGGGAAAACCAAAGAGCTTGCTAAAGATTCATGGCTTTGCCTGAGAATAAAAGGAAATAGGGAATTTATATACTGTATTTGATACTTCTGACATTTTTCCATGGAAAAACATATCTTCGTGCTTGAAGATGCCACAAAAGCTTTTGAGCATTTTCATCCAGAGTGAAGACCATTTGGGGTTTCTTGGCCTAAAATACAGAATCATAGGCCTAGAAAGAGGTCTCCCTAGTCCAATCCTCAAATCCAGGCAGAAAACTTAACACCATCCCAGTCTAACAGTTCTCCTGTCTTACTTTTGAAAACTTCCAGCAATGGAGCACTCACAATTCCAGGATGAAAATTATTCCACTGATTCATTGTTCTCAGTGTTAGAAAGTTTCTAGGTTAGGGTCTCTCTTTAAAAAGCTTCCACCCAGTATTTCATGTCTGACTGCCTTGTGCTTTGGAGAAGAAGTCAATCCCTTCTTCTCTGTGACAGCCCCTCAAGTGCTGGAAGAGGGTTATCATGAAATCTCTCTCCCCCCCTTCCCCCCCCCCGCCGCTGAATTCTTCTATGAGATAGCCTGGGCATACCTGCTCTCTCAGTGGTTCCTCATACCGTTTAACCTTCCTTTATCGCCTTTGTTGCTCCTCTCTGACTCTTTCTGGGGTCCCAGAATCGAGTCGTGGGGACCAGAAGTGGACCCGGCATTCCAAGGGTGGCATCACTAGTGCAGGATAAACTGACATGATCTTTTCTTGTCTTCTCTTGATGTTGCCCCTCGGTTGATAATGATGATGATAATAATAACAATAACAACAAAACACCACCAAAATCAACAACAACAACAACAACAACAACAACAACAACAACAACAACAATAATAATAATAATAATAATAATAATAATAATAATAATAAATAAAGTTGGAAGGGACCTTAGAGCCTTGGTGGAGCAGTGGGCTAATGCCTCCTTAAGTAACACCAGCTGCCTGCAATTAGTGCAGGTTTGAGTCCCACCAGGCTCAAGGTTGACTCAGCCTTCCATCCTTCCGAGGTAGGATGAGTTGTGCTGGGAGTTTCCCGATACTCCCATGTTACACCTTTGCTCTGCGAGCTGCATTGGCTGCCGGTTGTCCTCCGGGTGAGATTCAAGGTGTTAGTAATGACTTACAAAGCCCTACATGGCATGGGTCCGGATTACCTACGGCAACACCTGTGGCTGGCGTCAACTTCCCTCCGTCCAGTGCGCTCCCACAGAGAGGGCCTCCTCAGGGTGCCTCCGATCAAAGAATGTCAATTGGTGGCCCCCAGGGGGAGAGCGTTCTCTGTGGGCGCGCCAGACCTACCGCTTGCCGGTTGAGCTCCAGATGGCCCCCGACCTTCGCTCCTTCCGGCGCGATCTAAAAACATATCTATTTGAGCAGTCTGACCTGGTCTGATGGGTTAGGGTTTTAATATATCTTAATTATTGTTTTAACTTTGGGCATTTATTTATTTAATTCGCTTTTAACTTTTGTATCCTGTTTTTTGTATTTATTGCCCTGTACACCGCCCTGAGTCCTTCGGGAGAAGGGCGGTATAAAAATGTAATAAATAAATAAATAAAATGAGGACCCAGATTGTTGGGGGCAATAAGCTGACTGTGTAATAATGCCGCTTGGGGGGAGGGGCGAAAGCCCTAATAAGCAGGCATATACATAGAATGAAGGCTATTTGCTAAGCACATTGACTTGTGCTTTAGATTGTAAGCCGCCCTGAGTCTTCGGAGAAGGGCGGGATATAAATGGGATTAAAAAATAAATAACATTTAGTTGATGCTGCCCAAGACTGCACTGGCTTTTTCAGCAGCTGAACCTGATCCCCTCCCCCCACTGCCAGGGGCTGTGCGGGGTCTCCCCTCCCCCTCCCCCTCGCCCCCAGGCCCAGATATCCCTCCTGCTTTTCCCAGCCCCCCATTTCTGCCCCTCCCCCCAAGAGGCGGAATGCCTGGAAGGGGATTTCCTGATGGAACTTTCGCTTTCCTTTCCACGCCTGTCCAGCCGGTTGCGCCTGGACGTCTGCCTAGCAACAGTGACGACACAAGCATACCTTTTTTTTCCTACTGGCTGAGATCGGCCAATCACCAGCTTTTGCTCCGGGTTGTTGCGTTGTTGATCAGCCGGAGCGCGTCTTTCTAAGCCTGCGAGTTCGAGCCATCTGGCTGAGGATCGCGGCCAGGATGGCTCTGCGCTCTCTGTCTCCGTCGCTCCTTCTGTGGGTGGCGGTCGCTTTGCGGGAGAGCTGCCTCGGTGAGTGCCTTGATCTCCCGGTGGGAATCCATCCAGGGAATCTCTCTCTTGTCTCTCGACTCCCCCCAAAGTTTATTCCCAGGAATAGAATCCTGATGCGGTCCTCTCTCTAGTCCGCTCGCCCTCTGGTCCCTCTCAGAAGGGACCCCAAAGCGTGGATGGGACTTTGCTGCCTCTCCCTCTCCCCTCCCCCCCGGGAGACCCCCCTCTGGGAACAGGACAAGGGTGGCTCCTCCAGATGTCAATCAAGTCTACCTGGGCGCCCCCGAGCGCAACCCTTTCCCTCCCTGAAAATGAAAGTTGTGGGAAAGCGGCCTTTGCAGGGACCGGGTCAGTTCACAAACTTCCTGGCTGCCTTCGCACAACCCCCTCCGCCTGGGTCGCCTCTTTCCTGCCTTGGAGGGTGGGGTGGGATGGGGGGGGCTTGGTGGCTCTTTGTGGCTTCTGGTGCTGGGAGGACCCGGCTTGTTTCCCGATTCGCTTCCGTGTATTGGCCGACGCGGAGGCTGCTGCAGGTGAGCCATGTGAATGCAAAACAAGAGAAGAGTCTGGAGAGAAACGCTGCTTTGAATAAGCTTCCTGAAGATCGGTCCTTTTGATTTTCACTCTCTCCTCGATCCCCCACCCCGTCCTAAACCCCAAAATCCCCAGAGCTGTTTTCTAGGACAGGCGGGAATTTTTCCACCCCAAATCCTCCTCCTCCCATTTCAGGAGCCCCCAGCAAGGGAGAGTTTGCAGACTCAAAAATATTTAAAGTTTACTCTTATTCCTTAGTAACCGGATGGGAGGTCTTGGGGAGTCCCTCGTGGTTCCCCAGCGAAACTCTCAAGGCAGCAGCTTTTCCAAAGGCATTTCCAAAACTCTGAAGGATCTAAAGGATCAGATAGTCTGGGCTGGGGGCGGAAGGAGAGAAGCCCCCCTGGATGGACGGAGAGCCTGAACTGAAGGGCTTGCTTGGACACAGACAGGCCCAAACTGAGCAGCCCTTCCTGACCTGAGGAGGATTCGTGATTGTGAGGACGCCCAACCTGCGTTGCATTCACACGTTTCTCCTCTCAGGCAGATTCAGACTCCCTCACTGTTCAGCCTCACAAGGGGAAGAAGCGGGTTCTGGATCACGGAGGGTCCGATCCCCCCCTCCTTCTGTCGGAGAAAAGCTCTGATCCCTTTGAAATCTCCCCAGAGCAGGAAGTGGACCTGGGGATCCCTCTCCCCAAAAGCTCTGAGAAGCCACTGGAATTGTGAGGAGGAGGAGGAGGCCAAGGCCTTTACCTTGGGAGACTGGGAAGGACTGGGAGACCATACTGGAGGCACTGGGCAGTGGGTGTTCAGGTAGTCCTCGAGTTACAGCAATTCATTTAGTGAACGTTCAAAGTTACAACGTCATTGAAAAAAGTGACTTATCACCATTTTAAAAACCTATGACCATTTTAGCATCCTCATGGTCACGTGACCAGGATTTGTACGCTTGGCAACTGATTCATATTTATGACGGCTGCAGTGATCCCATTTTGTGACCTTCTGACAAGCAAAGTCAATGGAGAAGCCAGATTCACCTAAGAACGGGGTTATTAATTTAACATCTCCAACGATCCACTTAACAACTGTGGCAAGAAAATTCGTAAAATGGGGCAAAGCTCACTTAACAAATGTCTCACTTAGCAGCAAAAAATGTGGACTTGATTATGTTCGTAAGTCGAGGACTGCCTGCATTTATTTCCCTGGGGGGCTTTGGAGGTCCTGCTCTTTTCCATGCAGACCCAGTTTCTGCCCAAATAAGATCCGTGAAGTATCCTGAAAATGATCTTTAATCTCTTTGGTGCCCCGGATGAATTTCTGACCTGAAGAGATTTCAGAATGGAGACCAAGAAGGGGCCTTGGAGGATTTTCCAGCTTAATCGATTTCCCAGCAGCATTTTATTCATTTTATTCATTTATTTTTATTCTTTTAATCCACTTACAAGCTGTTGTTTTTCTGTTCATTGGGCAGCCCCAGAGTCTCTTCCGTGTTTCTATTTTGACAATGAAAACTAAATGGTGACTTAATATGATTTTCTTTTGTCATTGTTACTGAAGTTTACCATAGTTTTATGTCTTGTGAATTTAGTCTCTCCTCCAATCCAAGGAAGGGCCGAAAAAAATTAGATGCTCCTTGGTTGGGAGTTTGCACGATAGAAACTGAAATAATGTTGTATGTTTATCTTGGATTCCTCAGTGGGGCTTTAAAGGTGACAGGACCCTCCCCACAGAGGCTGAGTTTGGGGGAGAGGACCCCAGCAGAGCCACCCCCCAACCCCACCCAATATGGGAGTTGGCAGCAGGAACTTCCAATCAGACTCAGTGGGGGGTGGGGCCAAGGGTGGAAAGGTCCAATGGGGTTCTTCCGGGTGAGGGGAATTCTGGGAATTGAAGTCCAAATGGCTGAGTTCTGAGAAACTCCTGGCCTTTTGGAGGCCTGGTGGCCAGAATTGCACACAATATTCCAGATGTGGTAAGGCTTTGTGACATTAGCCTCCATGTTTTCAGTACCATTTTAATGATCTCTGATATCCTGTTCGCCTTTTGAATTTTTTTATATAGTTTTATATAATTTATCTTTTCAACAAAAGATAAAAATGAATAGAAAATAACATAAAGGAGATAAAAGAAAGAAATCAAAGAAAAATCAAAAGCTACAAGAAAAGAAAACAAGTTGAAGAAAGTAAAGAAAAAAGACATATTCTTCATTTCATTTCATTTCATTTATTATATTTGTATACCACCCTTCTCCGAAGGACTCAGGGCGGTGAACAGGGCACATAAAAAATACAGAATACAAAAATTAAAAAAGAATTAAATAAGAGCCCGAGCTAAAATCAGTAAAATAATATAAAAATCCCCAATAAAAACCCCAGCACATCCCCCATCAGGCCAGGCCGGCTTGTTCAAATAGATGGGTCTTCAGACCGCGTCGGAAGGAGCGAAGGTCAGGTGCCATCCGGAGCAAAACCGGCAGCTGATTCCATAAAGCCGGGGCGCCCACAGAGAAGGCCCTCCCCCTGGGGGCCACCAGCCGACATTCTCTGACCGGTGGGACCCTGAGGAGGCCCTCTCTGTGGGAATGCACAGGGCGGAGGGAAGTTGCCGCCGGCAGCAGGTGATCCCCGAGGTACTCCGGACCCATGCCATGTAGGGCCTTAAAAACCATTACCAAAACCTTGAACCTCACCCGGAAGACAACCGGTAGCCAATGCAGCTCGCGGAGCAAAGGTGTAACATGGGAGTACCGGAAAACTCCCAAGACAACTCTCGCGGCTACATTCTGTACCAGCTGGAGCCTCCGAGTGGTCTTCAAGGGAAGCCCCATGTAGAGAGTCTTCACAGCAGTTACAAATATAAATATATTTTAGCCTCTCTAAAACTGTACTTACAGGAGGTTTTCTCTTAGATTTGAGAGTTTCTGGCTGCCTTCCTCATTCTCAAGCCCAACCACATGTAATAACATTTCAACGTTTCCTTTTGGTTTTTTTCAAACATTCAGTTTACTTTTAAATCCAAGAATTTAGTCCCTTGCGGTTGAAACATCTTCTCTAGGGCCTTGCAGAGACGGTAAATATCAAACTCATTTCAAAGGTCAAGAACATTCTGAGTTTGCAGATCAGATTGGGCCACTTGCTGCTCTTGTTAAGGCAAATAGTCCTTTGTGGCCCTTCAAGGCTTCATTCCCATATGGCACAAAGCCATGGTTTGTTTCTGGTTAGCCCAAAAAGTCTTTCCCCACCCCAAGAATCTCCCCAACAGAGGAGCAGCAGAAACCAGCTTCGTCTCCCTCGGGATATTATAGTGGATGCTTTCTGGATGAGGAGGAGTGGAAAGCTTTGGGACTTTCCCCCCAATTCCTTTCGGGCTTCCCAGATGCCTTCAGGAGCTGCCATCTTTAGGAGCCTAAAAAGTGGGCTTCAGGTGTGCCCAACCCCCAGCTCATAGACTACATCCAGCCCTGGCCAGCTAGTAATGTGGCCCCACAACATTTTTGATGTTATAATAAAAATATATTTAAAGGGAAGTATGTACTTGCTTCGAAAGAGCGAAACCTTCTTAATCCCACCATCGTCAAGAGTTTTTCTGCTGCAGGTCTGTAGTTTTGTCAATCTCACAAGGAAGCTGGCAAAGTAAAGATGAGCTTAGACAGTCTGGGAAGTAATTTAATCAGTTCTGTTGCTGGCTTGACATTACACAGTTTGATTACGGTAACTTCTGGCTGATTTTGGGATTGTTTTTCCTGACTGCCTTTGAGAATTGGGAGGAGAAACTGCAAAGCCACGAACCAGCAGGGGGCACCAATCTCCAGTTCATCCGTGTTTACGGAAATGTTTAGGCCCCGCCTGGCTGAGACTCTCTGGATCTGAAAGATTTTATATTCTGTTTGATATTCTGTTATGTTCTATATTTTATATTCCTGAGCTATTAGCTTATCCCCTCCTCTTCCCCACAGACAGGGCCGAATTTCCACTCTGTACATGCTCAGAGGAAAGGTGACTGCAGAAGAAAGCAGATGACTGAAGCCCGGAAAATACTTTGTTCATCACAAGAAATGGGAAATCAACTCAGCCTCTTGCACAGTGTGAGATTTAAAAGCCCCAAATCTGATACTCACAACTCAAAGACAAGTCTGGTTAACAAAGGCAAAGATTTATTGAAAAGAAAATTGAAAATAATAAAGAAAATAATAAAGAAAGAAAGGGTTTGCAAACGCGGCCTCTTAGACCCTTCCCAAATTGGATTGGGTTCAAAGAGCGCCCTGAGCAAGTTTCAAACCAGGCATTTATACTTTCTTTTCTCCATACATGCCCCCCTAAGAAACTTAAGTTAGTCTTTGAAGTCATTTACATTTCTAAAAGTTCTTCTTTGAAGCTTTTTACACTCAAGAGACTTATTGTAACAACTTCCTTACATCCGTCACTATCTTATCTTGTTTACTTGCAACCTTGGGATGTTCCTATCTTCTTTGAAGCTTTTTAACATTTCAAAAGAACTTTGTTGATTACCATTTGTGAGTTCCCTGCCTGAGCAGGAAATAGATAGCCCCACATCTTAGTGTTACATTTGATACAATTTATTGGTGTTACATTTTATACAATTTATAAAAGAATAACCTTTATTTATTTTCCTTTAACAGCCACACTTCTTTGTGCTTAAATGCTTCACCGGTGGAGATGGTTACCAGTATCAAATTCCTGGGTGTGCAGCTAACAAGTAGGCTGGCTTGGTCGCTCAACAGTGAGAAAGTGGCTGCATTTTCTGCGTCGCATGAGAAAAGCACATCTTCCTTCCCCTGTCCTGACCACTTTCTAGAGGGGGACGATCGAGAGCATCCTGTCATACAGCATCACAGTCTGGTTTGGAAGCATCACTGCTTCAGACAGGAAGGCGGTGCAGAGAGTGGTGAGGATGGCCGAAAAGATCATTGGCTGTTCCCTCCTTCCCATCCAGGACACGGCACAGAAGCGTTGCTTGAGCAGGGTCCGTAAGATTATCTAGGATACTACTCATCCTCTTCGCGACCTGTTTTCCTTGTTCCCTTCTGGGAGGAGGAGGCTTCGTGGTATCCGTAGCAGAACATCCAGATTCAGCCACAGTTTCATTCCCTACAGCATCAACCTTGTGAACTCTCAGACTTCCACCTTCCGTTATATATTCAAGATGGACAGTATTTAATATTTATTTGTTATGTATATGTAGGGGTGTGGGTCTATACATATGTGTATATAGTATGGTTAGGTGTGTGTCATGTATGTGTTCCACTTTGAGAGCGGGCAACTAAATTTCATTTTTGATGTGTGCCGTTGTGCCCACAGTAAAAAAAAATGACAATAAAGTTTATCTTATCTTATCTTATCTTATCTTATCTTATCTTATCATCTTATCTTATCTTATCTTATCTTATCTTATCTTATCTTATCTAAGTTGGGTCTCTCTTTACCAAGCCTCCAGTCCTTATTTCTTGTCCTCACCTCTGGGGCTTTGAAGAAGAGGTCAATCTCCTCTTCTCTGTGACAGCCACTCAAGAAAAGACAGTTATTATGACACACAGAGACACACACACACAGAGAGAAAGACAACTCCCCCCCCCCAAAAAAAATTCTTCTGTCCGGTTGGCTGGGCATACCTCCCTCTCTCAGTGTTTCCTCATGCCGTTTAACCTTCCTTTATCACCTTTGATACTCCTCTCTGACTCTTTCTGGGGTCCCAGCATCTCTTTTGAGTCGTGGGGACCAGAAGTGGACCCGGCATTCCAAGGGTGGCCTCACTAGTACAGGATAAACGGACATGATCATATCTTGTCTTCTCTTGATGTTGCCCCTCGGTTGATGCAGCCCAAGATTGCACTGGCATTTTTGGTAGCTCCACCTGATTTCCCCCCCTCCCCCACTGCCAGGGACTCTGGGGGGGTCTCCCCTCCCCCTCGCCTGCGCCCCTCCCCCAGGCTGCCACCCTCCCGCTTTTCCCAGCCCCCCATTTCTGCCCTTCACCCCAAGAGGCGGAATGCCTGGAAGGGGATTTCCTGATGGAACTTTCGCTTTCCTTTCCCCGCCTGTGCAGCCGGTTGCGCGTGAACGTCTGCCTAGCAACAGTGACGACACGGGCATCCCTTTTTTTCTACTGGTTAGGATCGACCAATCACCGGCTTTTGCTTTGGGTTGTTGCGTTGTTGATCTTCCGGAGGACATTTTTCTGTACCTGCGACTTCTTGAAGAGCGGATCGCAGATTGAGGATCGCGGCCAGGATGGCGCTGGGCTCTCTGTCGCTCCTTCTGTGGGTGGCGGTCGCTTTGCCGGAGAGCTGCCTCGGTGAGTCCCTTGATCTCCCGGTGGGAATCCATCCAGGGAATCTCCCTCTTGTCTCTCGACTCCCCCCAAAGATTATTCCCAGGAAGAGAATCCCGATTCGGTCCTCTTTCTAGTCCGCTCCCCCTCTGGCCCCTCTCAGAAGGGACCCCAAAGCGCGGATGGGACTTTGCTGCCCCTCCCCCCCCAGGAGAGCCCCTCTGGGATCAGGACAAGCGAGGCCCCTCCAGAGATCAGTCAAGTCTACCTGGGCGCCCCCGAGCGCAGGTCTTTCCCTCCCCCCAAGTGGAGGTTGTGGGAAAGCGGCCTTTGCAGGGACCGGGTCAGTTTCAGAAACTTCCTGGCTGCCTTCGCACAACCCCTCCGCCTGGGTCGCCTCTTTCCTGCCTCTGGCGGGGCTCGGTGGCTCTTTGTGGCTCCTGGTGCTGGGAGGACCCGGCTCGTTTCTCCACTCGCTTCCGTGTATTGGCAGAGAAGGAGGCTGGAGCCCCGGAGCCCTCGGGTTAAGGCTGTCCTGGGAATGCAGCAGGAGGAGAGTCTGGAGAGAAGCGCTCCTTGAATTGTCTTCCCAAAGATCACCCTGATTGATTGTCACTTTCCCCTGGATCCCCACCCCTCCAACCTGTCCTAAACCCCGATATCCCCAGAGCTTTTCAAGGACAGGCGGGGATTATTCCACCCAAAATCCTCCTCCTTCCATTTCAGGAGCCCCCAGCAGGGGAGAGTTTGCAGAATCAAAAAGATTTAAAGTTTACTCTTATTCCTTAGTAACCGGATAGGAGGTCTTGTGGTGTCCCTAGTTGTTCCCCAGAGAAACTCTCAAGGCAGCAGCTTTGCCAAAGGCATTTCCAAAAGTCTCCGGATCTGAAGGATCGGATAGTCTGGGCTGGAGGCGGAAGGAGAGAAGCCCGCCTGGATGGACGGAGAGCCTGAACTGAAGGGCTTGCTTGGACACAGACAGGCCCAAACTGACCAGCCCTTCCTGACCTGAGGATTCCTGATTGTGAGGACGCCCAACCTGCGTTGCATTCACACGTTTCTCCTCTCAGGCAGATTTCAGACTCCCTCACTGCTCAGCCCCAGGAGGGGAAGAAGCGGGTTCTGGATCAGGGAGGGTCTGATCCCCCCTCCTTCTGTTGGAGAAAAGCTCTGATCTGTTTGAAATCTCCCCAGAGCAGGAAGTGGATCTGGGGATCCCTCTACCCAAAAGCTCTGAGAAGTGGCTGGGATTGTGGGGAGGAGGAGGCAGAAGGAGGCCGAGGCCTTTGCCTTGGGAGACTGGGAAGGACTGGGAGACCATACTGGAGGGACTGGGCAGTGGGACTACAGTTAGTCCTCGACTTACAACTGTTCATTTATTGACCATTCAAACTTACAATGTCATTGAAAAAAGTGACTTATCACCATTTTAAGCACTTATGACCATTTTAGCATCCTCATGGTCACCTGAGCAGGATTTGGATGCTTGGCCACTGGTTCATATTTATGACGGTTGCAGTGATCCCGTTTTGCGACCTTCTGACAAGCAAAGTCAATGGAGAAGCCAGATTCACCTAAGAACGGGGTTATTAATTTAACATCTCCAACGATCCACTTAACAACTGTGGCAAGAAAATTCGTAAAATGGAGCAAAGCTCACTTAACAAATGTCTCACTTAGCAGCAAAAAATGTGGACTTGATTATGTTCGTAAGTCGAGGACTGCCTGTATTTATTTCTCTGGGGGGCTTTGGAGGTCCTGCCCTTTTCCATGCAGACCTGGGTTCTGCCCAAATAAGTCCCGTGAAGGATCCTGAAAATGATCTTTAAACACTTTGGTGCCCCGGTAGAATTTCTGACCTGAAGAGCTTTCAGAATGGAGACCAATTTCCCAGCAGCATTTTATTCATTTTGATTATTATTATTTGTTTAATCCACAGATGTTTTTCTGTTCATTGGGCAGCCTCAGAGTCTCTTCCGTGTTTTGACAGTGAAAACTAAATGGTGACTTAATGTAATTTCCTTTTGTCATTGTTACTGAAGTTTACCATAGTTTTATGTCCTGTGAATTTAGTCTCTTCTCCAATCCAAGGAAGGGCTGAAAAAACTTAGATGCTCCTTGGTTGGGAGTTTGCACGATAGAGCTTCCCAAGATCACCCCCGCTGGGGGAGGGCATTTCTGCCTTTCTTTCTGCTGAGAAAGTGCAGGATCAGAAGCAGAGGAGGAGAAGTTTCTGATCAACTTCTCTGGAAAGCGAAGGGGGAGATTCAGAGTAAATCTGGTGCATTGAAATGGTCTGTGAATGACGGTTTTTGTGCCCTAACTGGGTTGCTGAGAGGAAGAAATGTTTGGATAATCACAGTGGGATTTTCTGTGGAATGAGGGTGAGCCCCCCTCTGAGTCCCAGGCTCCAAGCCGATTCCTGCTCAGATGCCTGGGAAAGGAGGGGGAATTTTCCAACTGGGGGGGCTACCTAGCTTCATTGCTGCTCCCTTCCCTCCCCCCCCCTTCCCTCCTCGTATCTGAGTTCCCCCTTTGGCTTCCACGGCTTCTGGTCTCACCTGGATTCCCCCTTTTCTGTTTCCCTCCCCCGTCGTATAAAAGGACCCCTCAAATCTGCATCTCTTAACAATCCATATTGGCTCTCAGTGAAGTCAGAATTTGTTTTTTCCCCCCTGTGAATGGAAATTTGGGGTGATGGGGGGTTTCCTGCTGCTTTTGAGCTTCTGGGGGTGGAATCCCCCCTTTTCTTCCTGTGGGGAGAGACTGAGCAACCCAGAAAGGGGGTCTGAGGGAAGCCTTGATGGAAGGGGGGAGGGTACAGTTGGGGCAGGTAAAGTTGAAACTTGAAACTCAGCATTAAGAAAACCAAGATCATGGCATCCGGCCCTCTCAATTCCTGGCAAATAGATGGGGGAGAAATGGAGGTAGTGACAGATTTTATTTTCCTGGGCTCCACGATCACTGCAGATGGGGACTGTAGCCAAGAAATTAAAAGACGCTTGCTCCTGGGGAGGAAAGCCATGGCAAATCTAGACAGCACACTAAAAACCAGAGACATCACCCTGCCAACAAAAGTGCTTATAGTCAAGGCTATGGTCTTCCCAGTTGCAATGTATGGCAGTGAAAGCTGGACCATCAAAAAGGCCGAGTGCCAAATAATTGAGGCCTTTGAACTCTGGTGCTGGAGAAGACTCCTGCGAGTCCCTTGGACTGCAAGGCGATCAAACCGGTCAGTCCTAGAGGAGATCAACCCTGACTGCTCTTTAGAAGGCCAGATCCAGAAGCTAAAACTCAAATACTTTGGCCACCTAATGAGAAGGAAGGACTCACTGGAGAAGAGCCTCATGCTGGGAAAGATCGAGGGCAAGAGAAGAAGGGGACGACAGAGAATGAGGTGGCCGGATGGAGTCACTGAAGCAGTAGGCGTGAGCTTAAATGGACTCCAGAAGATGGTAGAAGACAGGAAGGCCTGGAGGAACGTTGTCCATGGGGTCGCGATGGGTCAGACACGACTTCACAACTAACAACAACAACAAAGTCTGGGGGACCTGACCTTCCCCTCCTCTCTCTCACCCCACCCTCCCTGCCCTCCAACCCTTCAGCCCCCCCAAAAGCTGCTTCTTTCCCTCTCAGTCGCTCCCTCCTTCCACCTCCTGCCTCCTCTTCCATCCTCTCCCCATTTCTCTCCCCCCTTCCTCCTCGCCTCCTAGCTATCCTTCTCCTCCTCCTCTCCTCCTCCCTTCCTTCCTTCCTTCTTTCCCCCCAGAGCCTCAGATTGAAGCCTCCATAGGATGAGGGTCCTTGACTGGAGGCCCCTAACTCTGCCCCTCTGGGTCCCTTCCAGGTGCCTCTTCACACTCCCTGAAGTATTTCTACTCCTCCATC
Source organism: Vipera ursinii (assembly GCF_947247035.1). Lineage (NCBI taxonomy): Eukaryota > Metazoa > Chordata > Lepidosauria > Squamata > Viperidae > Vipera > Vipera ursinii. Next base: position 5,837,206 of record NC_139513.1, read on the forward strand.
TCGGAGCCCAGTCAGGGGCAGCCCCATTTTGTCTCTGTGGGGTCCGTGGACGGTCAGGTCTTTGTTCACTACGACAGCAACAACCGGAGGATGGAGCCTCGAGTCTCCTGGATGGAAAAGGTGGGGAAGGAGGACCCCCAATACTGGGACAGAGAGACCCAGATATCACGTGGCAGTGAGGATTCGTTCAGACAAGGTCTGGAGATTCTGAGGCTTCGCAACAATCAGAACAAAGGTGAGCGATGGGTCGGGTGGCTCCTCCTGCCCCATATTCCCCTTCCCAAGAACAGAAAGGGGAGGGAAGGGAGGGGGGTCCCTCTCTGTGGGGGAAAAAGGGAATCACAGGCCTCCCCCCCAAAAAAAGCAGGCTGATCCTAAGGAGATCCACCTGTGGTTGACTAGATCCATTTCCTTCACCCCCTTTTTGAAGATACGAGGGGGCCCAAAAGCTTAGGAGCTTGTCCTGCTCCTCCGGGTGGAAGGATATGCCAGGAGGCCAAACTGGGGGGGGGGGTGTCTTACTGGGGACACAGGATCACTTCCAGGATCCTCTCAATCTTGATTGGGAAAAGGAGAGAAAAGAAAGAAACCCCCATTTGGGGCCCTTCCTGAGTCGCTCAGAGCCATCATGGCTTCCCATCCTTGATCCCTCAGGCTGGACTCCTGCGCTGCCCTCTTGGTGGGGCTGCCCTGGAGGGGGGAGACCTCCTTCTGCAGCCCCCCCTTCTGCCATCTTTGGGGCACAAGATTCACCTTCAAGGGAGCTGATTTAGGGGAGAGATTGCAAGCAAATATCTGCATCACCAGAGGCTGCTTTGGGCTGAGAGAAACTTTCTCCACAAACATCTGCCATTTTCCCTCCTTTCAGCCCAAGGAGGTGCAGCCCCCCTTCTTCTGCCCTTTCCTTGCCCATCCCCCCATAGACAGACACCCCAGAGATCTGCCTGTTCTGCCCCTGATCCCCGAGGATCTCCTCAGATCCCTCCAGGCCCCCTGCTGGCCTCTCAGGGGAGCAGAGCTGGTCCCAGAGGGCTCCCCCTGGTGGAGGAAGGAGAGCGGCCAGAGTGGAGGGGAAGCTCTTTTCCAGGCCAAACAGCCCAAAATGTCCCAACCTTTCCTCAAAGCGAGGCGGCTTCCACCCTCCCGTCCTCTGGGTCTCCCCCTCTAGACCTTCCCCAGATCCCTCCTGTCCTCTTTTGTAGGTCTGGTGGCCAGAACTGCACACAATATTCCAGATGTGGTAAGGCTTTGTGACATTAGCCTCCATGTTTTCACTACCATTTTAATGATCTCTGATATCCTGTTCGCCTTTTGAATTTTTTTATATAGTTTTATATAATTTATCTTTTCAACAAAAGATAAAAACTAATAGAAAATAACATAAAGGAGATAAAAGAAAGAAATCAAAGAAAAATCAAAAGCTACAAGAAAAGAAAACAAGTTGAAGAAAATAAAGAAAAAAGACATATTCTTCACAGCAGTTACAAATATAAATATGTTTTAGCCTCTCTAAAACTGTACTTACAGGAGGTTTTCTCTTAGATTTGAGAGTTTCTGGCCTCCTTCCTCACTCTCAAGCCCAGCCAGAAGGAGAAACATTTCAACATTTCCTGTTGGTTTTTTCAAAAATTCAGTTTCCTTTTAAATCCCAGAATCTGGTGACTTAAAGCCAAAATATTTTCTGCAGGACCTTGCAAAGACTGTAAACTTCATTCATTTCAAAGGTCAATAACCCTTTTGGGGTGCAGATCAGATTGGGCCACTTGCTGCTGTTGCTAAGGAAAATATTCCTTTGTGGCCCTTCAAGGCTTCATTCCCACATTGCACAAAGCCATGGTTTGTTGCTGGTTAGCGCCAAAAAGTCTTCCCCCCCCCCAAAGAGTCTCCCCAACAGAGGAGCAGCAGAAAGCAGCTTGGTCTCCCTCGGGATCCTCCGCTGGCTTTTCCAGCTTCCCTTCTCCTGGGGAGTTTCGGGGGCTCCATCCTGGGGGGGGGGAATGGAGGGAGGGAGGTCGAGGGAGGGGAGAAGGGCAGGGAGTGATGGGGGCTTTCTTTCCCTTGATTGCTAGGGAGGAAACAGGGGTGTCAGTGCCTGTGTCAAAGTCCCTGGAGGGAACGGGGTCTCTGTCTCTCCCCAAACCATCATCTTTTTTCCTATTCCAGGCCTTCACACATGGCAGCAGATGGTTGGCTGTGAGCTCCAGGCTGATGGGAGAAAAGGAGGCTTTAATCAGTATGGCTACGATGGGAGGACCTTCATCACCTTCGACAAGGAGAGACTCACCTGGGTGGCTCCCGACCCCCAGGCCTGGATCAGCCAGAGGAAATGGGATGCTATTCCAGGATATAATCAGGGTAGGAAGTTCTACCTGGAGGAAACCTGCATTGAGTGGCTGGAGAAGTACCTGTCCTACGGGAATGAGACACTGCTGAGGACAGGTGAGCAACTGGATCCAGGTTGGACTTTCCTCCTTTATGGCCGGATTTCTTGTGCAAATTCGGCCCCTTTGGGTTCCTGGTCTGCCATCTGACTGCCCAGGAGGGAATCCTCCCCCTCCCCTTCCAGCCCCTCCCCAGGATGCGGGAAGCCCTGTTTGGTTCCCCTTGCCAGGCCGCCCTTTAATGGAGCAGGAAATGCAGCCTCTGCCTGGGTGGATCAGGCAGGAGAAGCACTTGGGGGCATCTTCTTCACGGCCCACAATGAGGCAATAGGAAGACTTGGGGTTCTTCAGTGAAACCCCCATTAGCCAAACTGTAGTCAAGTGTTCGAGGCACCCTTAATTTCGCCCCCATTAACTCCTTCCCCCCACATCCCACAGGGGGCTCCTTCCCTGCCGTGCACTTGATGGTGCACCTCCCATGCCCACCACCAGAGGGCTCCACTTCTTTCATTAATAACACATCCTCAGGGCCCCAATTGGGCAAAAAAGGCCAAGGTTGAGGGGTCATTTTCTTCCCAAAGTTTCTGTGGATCTTTCCCTTAAACCCCAAACAGATTCCCTCAATTCTGACTTACTGAATCTTTCCTCAAAACAGCCCCCTCCCCACCTTCAGGAACACCCCCTCACCCCACAAGGGGGACTCACAGTATAATCTTTTCCTGTGAATTGTTATTATGTTCCCATCTAGACAACCTCTCCCCACTGGATCGACCCCTTCCCCTCTGGGCTCCTTGATCCCCCCCAGTATTAGCTGGGTGAGATCGGGGTTCACGGGGAAATCCCCCCCCAATTGCCAGCAGCCCTTCCCTGCCCTGGGAGGTCTCTCTCTCTCTCTCTCTCTCTCTCTCTCTCTCTCTCTCTCTCTCTCTCTCTCTCTCTCTCTCTCTCTCTCTCTCTCTCTCTCTCCCCTCTCTCTTTTCCCTTGGCATTACCTCTCTCTGTCTTTGAGGGATAATATCTCTTCTCCAAATTAATCAGTCAGAAATTGCAAAAGCCCTGAGCTGCTTTGTGCTTTGATTCTGTCTCCCCTCTTCTTGAAACTGTGGTTGTGTCCCTTGGAAAGAGGCCTGGAGCAGCCTCAGATTCAGGGGAGCAGAAGGAAACCACAAAAGTAGGGAGAAAATTCCGTGTTGTTGTTGTTGCCTTGAAAGGGAACTTAAAAGAGCAGCTCCATTTTCTCTCACCTGAAGGGAGCAGCCCGAGATCGCTCAGAGTTCAAAGCAGCCAGAGAGGAATTTCCTTGGACCCTCAATTGGTTGCTGGAGGTTTTTCAGGCTGAGTCCCTGGGAAGGACTCAAAATCCAGGAGTTCTTGTGGTTGAGCATTTTCCAGATCTGGAGCATTTCCAAAAACTCTTGGAGACGCTGCAGGTATGGATTGGGAAGTAGTGGGAGACTTTCCTGTCCCTCCAAGTTTCCCACCCACCTTCCAGGCTCTGGAGGGGCTCAGAGTTAATTCTGGGGGTGCCGTTTCTGCAGAGCCCCCAGAGGTGACCGTGAGCAGAAAGATGGAGGTGGAGGATGGGATGGAGATGCACGTCTGCCGCCTGGATGGCTTCTACCCCAGGGAGATTGATGCCTCCTGGATGAGGGACGGGGAGGAATGGCTGCAGGACACCTTCCGTGGCTCCGTGGCCCCCAACGCGGATGGCACCTTCCACTACTGGCTCAGCATCCAGATCGATCCCAGAGAGAGGGGCCGCTATCGGTGTCACGTGGAGCACGACGGCCTGCAGGAGCCTCTGGACGTGGCCCTGGAGGGTGAGAGGCTGCAGGGAGGGAAAGGCTGGGCTCTTTGGCAGGCTGGAGGGTTGGGGGAGGGAAATCTCACCCCCAGATTTGTCCAGATGTGAGCATACCTGAGCTTTGATCCATTGGTTTTTCCAGTGTTTGGGGTTGGTGAACCTGCAGGGACCAGACCATAGAAGTGTCTTCAGGGGATGTAAAGGAATCTACAGAATCCCATCAGAAGAGTTGGTGGATCCTGATGAAATCCTCTTAGATCCTCTCTTAGCTTCTGTCTCACCTGTTTCTTCCCTCCAGCAGAAAAGCAGCAGTTGATCTGAGCAGCAGAAACAGATTTGCTTTTCTTTAAAATTCCTAAAGTACAAGAATCAGGAGGTGTCTGTTAGCCCCTTTTCTGAAGGCAAATTTTGATTAAAATTGATGAACTGCATCTGACTTCAGGAAATGCAGACAGTGGCTGGACTGATGCACCAGGAGTCAGAAAAGGGGCTACCAAGGCTGAGTTTTTGCCATCAGAGACAAACACGGCTTTCCTGCTTTAAAGGTCAAAATATAGTATGTTGCCGCTTTTTGAAAGAAATTACATATTGTTTTATGATATGATATGGGAATTCCTGAGGCTCAGCATAAAACCCCGGGGGAAAAGCCCTTTCTCAAAGAATTCTGCACATACTCATGTGTCCCTGATGTTTTTTTACACTGGCGTTCCAAAATTGCAGAATTTAAGTTTAAATCTTTTATTAATGATTGTTACCACAGTACAAAGAAAATGTTCACATTTAATGTTTATGCTGATACCCCGGGCAAAATAAAATATTCATTTATTTTTGTTGTTTTTAGCAAGCATTAACTCACAAATGGCACGATAGCTCTTCAGTAGGAGTCCTGAGTATTGTGCAAGAGAAAATTAAATTTAAAGTTCCCCTCCTCAGTCCTGACTCCCAAAGCAATGCCACTTTATAAGACCCTACTTTGATTATCTGCATCCAGTTTTAGTCGCCACGATATACAAAAGATGTTCAGGACTTCCGGGTGGCAAGGCGACGCCGGAGGCAGCCATTTCCAGGCTGTCAGCTCCGCGGCTTCGTAGAACCGCCGAAAACAGTGCCGATCAGCTGTTTTGGCGGTTCGGAAGCCCCCTTCTCGGGAGAAGAGGAGGGGGCAAGTACCCAGGTAGGGGTAGAGCTCTCCGGGGCCGCCAGAATCTAAAGTTCTGGCGGCTGAAGGATTGAGCCCCCCCGAAGCCTGGGTTGCTCCGGGCTGCGCGGCATTTCTGCTCCGTGCTTTTAGGAGCAGAACAGGGCGTTCGCAACCATCCCTGCCAGCAGGAAAGAATTTTGGAGAACGAGGATGCAGGCAGAGCGATACAGGAGATTCAGGTGAAAGTGGACTTTTGATCTTTAGCTCAGTGGACTTTGCAGACTTTGAAAGTGAAAGTGCATAGCAGGCAATAGTGGGTGAAAATGGCGGCTAAATCTTCCAAAGTTCTTAGAAGTGCGGGGGCTTCTCCGGTGCAGCAGTCTTCGTTGCAAACTTTATTGCCCCCTGCACCTGCACCTACGCCAGCCCTGACAGTTAAAGATTTGCAGAATGTGATGCAAGAAGCTTTGGAAAAGCAATCGCAGCAATTAGCTGAGATTATAGATGAAAAGCTGGATGAGAAGTTAACAGAAAAATTAGCTGAGGTTATGGATGAAAAGCTGGATGAGAAGTTAACAGAAATAAGGGCGGACATTTTACTTGCATTTCAAGGCATGGCTATATGTATCGAGCGTTTGGATGAAAGAGTGGAAGATCTCAGCCAAAATAACATCAGATTAGATGCAAAAATGTCAGAGACTGAGAATACGGTGGATAAAATTGACAGTGACTTAACTTTGGTGCAGTATCACGAGATGGAGTTTGCTGTGAGGATCAGAGGCTTAAAAGAGAATCCTAAAGAAAATTTGAAGGAAATAGTCTCTGAGGCTCTGGAAGGGGTGCTGGGGCGGCCAGCAGATGGAATTGTGGAAAACTTAGATAAAATTTTCCGTGTTAATTCGTGGATTGCAAGACAAAGGAAATTACCCAGAGATGTGGTGGTTTATTTTACAAAGAGAGCAATCAGAAATGAGGTTATTCAAGCTTCTTATAACACTAAACTTGTAATTGCTGAGCAAGAAGTCCTGGTTTTAAAAGAGATCCCTCCAAGAATTTTAAGGAGAAGAAAGGAGTTTGCTTTTCTAGCACAAGAACTAAGGCGACGTGATATCAAGTTTAGATGGGAGATACCAGTGGGTATGGTGGTGATGCATGAAGGTACGAGACATCGTCTTACTACAGTGATGCAGGCACGTGATTGTTATAGTAATGTTTTAAAAGCAACCCCCATACCACTTTTGGAATCTACAAAGAAGAATGGCGAGGGAGAGCCTCAAGGTGCTGAAGGGACAACGCAGACAGATGAGAATGCTACAGGAGTGGATCAAATTTCAGTATCATCGGAAGAAGCTAGAGACCAGAGGATGACGCGTGCTGCTCTGAGACGAATGAGACGAGAGCAAGAACAAGATCAGCAGAAAGTTATGGAACCTCCAAAGCGTACCTATAGTGAAGCTGTGGGAGGGGCGCGACCTAAGAATGTAAAGGGGATTCTGGAAGAAGCGCTCCAAAAGCTTTTAATGGCGACTAAGCTTTTAACGTGGAATGTTAATGGCTTAAATTCACCACAGAAGAGAAAGAAAATTTTTCAATATTTAAAACAATTTAACATTGATGTTATTTGTTTACAAGAAACACATATTAGATTTACTGATCAAAAGTACTTATTAAACTCAAGACTGGGAACACAATTTATTGCCTCTGCAATGAACAAGAAGAATGGAGTGGTTGTTTATATTAAGAATACTTTGACAGCAGAGTTAATTGAAGCAGATAAACAAGGAAGATATGTAATAATAGATTTGTTAATAGAAGGCAAAAAAACGCTCCTGGTTGGATTATATGCTCCTAATCAACAACAAGCTGACTTTTATAGTTTATTACACAGCAAGATTACTCAGTTGGATTATAAATCTTTTATTTTTATGGGAGACTGGAATGGTGTCTTGGATGTACAATTGGACAAGAGTGGTTCTTTTAGAAGTACTCCAAGTCATGCTAAATTGCCTAAATCTTTTTTTGAGATGAAGGATGATTTGGAGCTGCGAGATATTTGGAGAGAAAGGAATTTGCAAGAGAAGGATTATACTTTTTTTTCTGATAGACACCAATCTTTTTCTAGGATTGACTTTATATTAATTACCAATGATTGTTTTTCTAGGATTAAGAAGATAAAGATCTGTCCAAGAACTATGTCGGACCATAGTCCAGTCTGGCTAGAGATTGATAAGGATAATAGAGATAGGCGCTCCTGGCGTCTAAATGAGAACCTGTTTAGAAATCAGGAAAATGTGGAAGAATGTAAAAAACAGATGAAGGTTTTTTTTTGAAACCAATATGAATAAGGGTACTTCTATGGAAATGGTTTGGGATGCTAGTAAAGCTTACATGAGAGGTGTGTTAATATATTTGAACAACAAATATAGATGTAATCTGGAATTTAGGAGGAAAGAATTAGAGAATGAAATTAGGGAAAAAGAAAAAGCCTTACTTTTGAATCCATCGGATGTGAAAATTAAAGAGGTTATTAATTTACTAAGGGGACAGTTTGATAAGTTGATGGCTGATCAGGTGGCAACTAATCTACGGTTTGCTAGACATAATACTTTTTGTAATGCCAATAAACCAGGTAGATGGTTAGCCTATTTGTTAAGGAAGAAGCAAAGGGTTTCTAATATAGATAAAATAGAATACAAGGGTAAGGTAGTGTATCAACAGAACCTTATTAAGGAAACTTTTGTTGATTTTTATTCTAAGTTATATGCTAGAGACAAGATTAACGAAGCAGATATTGATGTATATTTGAGGAATGCTAGTATTCCGGTTCTTACACAAGAACAAAAGGAAGAGATGAATCAATTGATAACTGAGGAAGAAATTCTTTTAGCAATTAAACAATTGAAAGTGGGCAAAGTGCCAGGAACGGATGGATTGTCTGCTGTGTATTATAAAAATTTACAGCTTGAGATGATAAAGCCATTAAGGGAATTGTTTCAGACAATTCAAATGCGAGGAGGGGTGCCCCCGTCTTGGAAAACTGCTTTTATTTCTCTGATTCTGAAGGAAGATCAGGATGTCACTCAAGCAAGAAATTATAGACCAATATCACTTTTGAATACGGACTACAAGATATTTTCTAAGGTTTTAGCTAACAGATTAATGAGGGTACTGCAACAGGTAATTCATGGTGATCAAACTGGGTTTATAAGTGGTAGACAAATGAAAAATAATGTGAGGCATATAGTTGATTTGTTGGAATTTCTGGAAAGGAATAATCAGATCCCTGCAGTGATGGATGCTGAAAAAGCCTTTGATCAATTGGATTGGCAATTTTTGATGAAAGTATTAGATAAAATGAATTTTGGGGATAAATTTTTACGACCACTTAGGGCATTATATCAAAAGCAAACAGCCCGTATAATAGTAAATAGTAGTTTGACTGAAGTATGTAATATTGAAAAGGGCACAAGGCAGGGTTGTCCGTTGTCACCTTTATTATTTGTTTTAACATTGGAAATATTGATTAAAATACGGGATTCGGAGAAAATTAAGGGAATTCATATAAGAGATCAGGATTATAGATTGAGGGCGTTTGCAGATGATCTGGTGGTTACGGTGACCCAGCCAGAAAATTCTGTTGTAGAATTGATGGAGATAATAATGCAATATGGGAAGGTTTCTGGATTCAAGGTTAATATACAAAAAACTAAAATGTTGTCTAAGAACATGACAGTATCACAAAAGGCTATTTTAGAAGGTTTAACTGGATTTGAAATTGTCAAAAGGGTTAAATATTTGGGGGTATATTTGTCACCCTCAAATGCAAAGTTATATAAAAATAATTATGAAAAGTTATGGGGAAAAATTCAAAAAGAATTGGATAGCTGGAAAAAATTACAACTGTCTTTATTGGGAAGAATTGCAGCAGTGAAAATGAATGTCTTGCCGAAATTTTTATTTTTATTTCAAATGATACCTATTCTTAAAAAGGATTCAAACTTGGAGGAATGGCAAAAGGGTATTAATAAATTTGTCTGGGCAGGGAAAAGGCCACGAGTTAAATTTAAGATCATGCAGGATACGTGTGAGAGAGGTGGTCTCAAAATGCCTAACTTTAAATTATATTATGAAGCTGCTGCTTTGTCAGCGATAAGTGATTGGATTAATTTAACACAAGGAAGACTACTAAATCTTGAAGGTCATGATTTGTTATTTGGCTGGCATGCATAACCTTCTGTATGATAAGAAGATGGATAATGTGTTTAAAGTGCATATTTTAAGACATGCTCTGTTGCGAGTTTGGAAAAAGTATAGACATAAGTTAAATTATAAGATACCTCTATGGGCAATACCGAAACACGCAATAGAAAATATAAATGTTGGGTTTAAACATGATGTGACTACATATAAAGAAATTTTAAGTTTGGAAAGGAATGTATGGTATTTGAAGCCGTATAATCTCCTACGAGGAGAAAAGATTGTTCAAACATGGTTTCAGTATAGGCAACTACAGGCCAGGTGGAAAGAAGATCAGAAAATTGGTTTTTCAATGATCGATGAGAATCTGGTAAACCAAATTAGAAATCAGGGTCAAGAACATATTAAGATATAAACATATATCTTGCGCTGATAGAAATTGACTCAGAGACAGAACTTGTTAAAGATTGTATGATAAAATGGTCTCAGAATTTTCAAGAGGTTATTACAATGGATACCTGGGAAAAGATTTGGGTGAGAAATGTAAAATTTACGCAAGCTCAAAATTTAAGAGAGAATTTTTATAAAATGTTTTATAGGTGGCATTTAGATCCTAAAAAATTAGCAAGTATGTATTCGAACTGTCAGCCTAAATGTTGGAGGTGTGGTGGTGAAGATGCAACGTACTTTCATATATGGTGGACCTGTAAAAAGTTTAAAGCTTTTTGGATCAAAATTTGGTGGAATATGCAGAAGATATTTAAGAGAAGGATAAAGTTTTGTCCGCAATTGTTTTTACTGGGTATTATTACTGATACTACTGTTGTGGACACTAAGTTGATGTTGAATTTAATTATGGCAGCAAGACTTTTAGTAGGGCAATATTGGAAGAAGGAAGAACTGCCGACTATAGAAGAATGGACTTTAAAAGTTTCTAACCTGGCGGAAATGGCAAAGATATCAGCGTATTTGAAAGACCATTCGCAACAGAGATATATGGTGGAGTGGAAAAAATGGATTGATTATATCCAGAATAAATATGGGACTAAAAAGTTTCATTTAGCATTTGAATAAGTATTGATGTGATACTTATATTGCTTGTAGTCATTTTACATGAGTTAAAGTGCGATAGGCTTAATAATTTATTGTTATTTGCATATGGTAGATTAAGTTTGTTTTTATTTTTATACCTTGTATTTAGCTCTGGGAAGTCGGGGAGGGGGGAAGGGGAGGGAGGGAAGGTTGGGGTGGATTGGGAAGGGGGTGGGTGGGTTGGGAGGGGTTTTGTTTTGTTAAAGATAAAATGTATTGAAAAACTTTTCAATAAAAAAAAGATGTTCAGACTCTAGAACAGGTGTCTTCAAACTTGGCCCTTTTTTGACTTGTGGACTTCAACTCCCAGAATTCCTCAGCCAGGCATGCTGGCTGAGGAATTCTGGGAGTTGAAGTCCACAAGTCACAAAAGGGCCACGTTTGAAGACCCCTGCTCTAGAAAGAATACAAAGAAGAGTGTTGTGATTCAGTGTCAGCCTGTGGTTTCGGCAGTTGGGTCGGACGATTCGGAGGAGGAGGAGGAGGGGTTTGGAGAGCCTGCAGAGGACAGTTCTGAGGCATCGCAGAGCTCTCAGCCAGGCCCCTCCCATCTGGTTACTACTCAGACCCAGCTGTGTGAGCCTGACAGCTTGGAGGAAGATGACCCACAGCTGGCCTTGTTCAAGGATGCCCGAAGCAGGAGGCAGTCAAGCAGGAGTAAACAGAGGAAGGCAATGGGGCACCTCGGAAGGAGGCAAAGAGAAGCCACGCCTTGAAACTGTTTAAAAGGGGGATGTGTGGGAGGGCTGGTTTGCTGAAGGCAACCGTTTGAACAGCTTCTGTTTTAGTGGTTCGTATTTTGTTTTGTTCAGTTTGCTCTGTTTTGGATCTGTTTTGTGTAAATAAATTTGGCGGGCTTGCTTCCAGCCTTTTGCCTTTTGTAAAGGGGTTGTCCCTGCCTTTTCTGCAGGGCCGGTAGTAGGCTGGAACAGAACAAAGAGCAACAAAGATGATCAGGGGACTGGAGGCTAAAATACATAAGGAACAATAGGTGGAATTGGGTATGTCTAGTCTAATGAAGAGAAGGACGAGGGGTGACATGATAGCAGTGTTCCAGTATTTCATGGGCTGCCTCAAAGAAGAGGGAGTCAAGCTATTCCCCAAAGCACCTGAGAGCAGAACAAGAAGCAATGGATGGTAACTAACCAAGGAGAGAAGCAACCTAGAACTAAGGAGAAATTTCTGACAGTGAGAACAATAAACCACTGGAGCACCCACAACAAAGTGCAACTTGGAGGCAGTTTTGGTCACCACGTTACAAAAAAGATGTTGAGATTTTGGGAAAAAGTGCAAAGAAGAGCAACTAAGATGATTAAAGGCCTGGAAGACCAAAACATATGAAGAACAGTTCCAGGATTTGGGTTTGGCCAGTCTAGAGAAAAGAAGGACTTGGGGGGACATGATAGCAGTACTCCAGTATTTGAGAGGCTACCACAAAAAGGAGGGGGGTCAACTTAATTTCCAGAGCACCAGAGGGCAGGACAAGAAACGATGGATGTAAACTAATCAAGGAGAGAAGCAATGTGGAATTAAGGGAGAAAATTCCTAACATTGAGAACAATTAACCAGTGGAACAATTTGCCTTCAGAAGTTGTGGGTGCTCCATCACTGGAGGCATCTAAGAAGAGGCTGGACAGCCACTTGTCTGGAATGCTTGAGGAGGGGGTTGTGCTAGAAGACCTCCAAGGTCCCTTCAAACTCTGTTATTCTGTTTCTGCCATTTGTGGAACAATCCAGAAGTTGCATATCACCGTATTCCACTTTTTATGCTGAGGTTCTGGAAGGACAAAATATAATTTTTTTGCTATTTCTGGACTGACCAAGGAAATAAAAGTGCATATTTTAGGTGATATGAACTCTTTTACTTTAAATAATAAAACGCAAACACTCAAACTGAAGAAAAAACATAACGTACAGAGCTGCCCAAATTACGACAAACTGGGGCAGCCTCTAAACAGAACAAAAACTCTTGTTTAACAAATGTTACTGCATTGTTCACCAGTATTGTGTTGGTGAACTTTTTGTTTTGTAAGCCGCTGAGGGTCACAAGATGGCAAAGGGCTGCTTTTGAGTGGAAAAGCTAAATACGAATCCAGCTGCCTTCATGCTGGGCTGGGGAGAGACGAAGGCAGCATCAGGAGGACATGTCCTCTTAACGGTGGTGAGCAAGGAGCCTTCATGCTGCCCTTAGAGGGACACGAAGAGGAACCCATAGAAGTTTTTAATTTGGGGAACTTCCAGCTTTTGCTATTTTAGGTCTCTCCCCCAATTGGGATGAGTGAGGTTCTCCTTCAATTATCTGCTTTTTCTCCCAATTCAGAACCAAAATCCACATGGAACTCTATGGGGATCATCATCGGCTGCGTTGTGGCTGGTGTTCTCGTCCTGCTGGGTGCGATTGGTTTTGGGATCTATGTGTTCTTCAGTAAGTACCTTCTTTTCTGGGAGATGGAAGGAAGATGGGGAGGTTCCTCCCGAGTCTCTCCCTTTGGGGAGCTTCTTCTGGGCTTCCTCCTCTCCTGTCTTCCCAGCCCTCTTGGGGAGCATCTGAGATCTTGGCCTCTTGCTGGGACTCCAATCTCGATTCGGCTGAGTCTGAGGTTGGGACAATCTTGTCTTCTTCTGAGTTGGGAAGAGGCATCAGACTTCTGTCCCTTTCAAGGTCTTTGGTCAAAGAGCAGCAGAGAAGGATTTCCATGAAAATCTTCCTACCCTCCCAGCTGCTGCTGCTGCTTCCCCCGTTTCTCTCCATCCGTCTCGGAGGCAGCAGGTCTCTCTTGGGGCAAATCAGGAGATGCATTTGTATTTTGAAGATCTTTTTGTCTTTATTAATGAGACAAAGTGACTGCGAAATATCTCCTGGGGTTCTTCCACTTAAGAAGAGTTTGAATGATCTCTGGTGGATTCTTTTGAGCTTTCACTGATTTTTGTCTTTGCAGAGAGATGTCAAGATGACTACAAAAAAGCACCAAGTGAGTGACTTGTCCTCTTTACATATAATCTCCAACTTAGAGTAGTTACCGGAGACACCATTAGTTGAGGAGGGTGTGTGTGTGTGTGTGTGTGTGTGTGTGTGTGTGTATGTTTGCACGTGCATGCTCTCTTCCTCCTAAGAACCAGGCTGGGGAAGATGGGCCCCCTTTTCAACCCAGCCAGGCTGTCCTTGGAAGTGGGGTCCTCAAGGAGAAACATCTGGGATGAGGAACCCTCAAGAAGAGGAGAAGACCCAGCTGGTGGAAGGTCCCTCTGAGTGAGAAGCTGCCCTGTTTCCCAAGTGGGCGGGAAGGAAAGGTTTGGTCAAATGAGAGTCAGAAGCTCCATAAAATTAGGGATCAAAAGGGGGCATTTTGAGAGAAAAGCAGCTTTGGGGGATGCCAACTGAATCTCCTCTTGGTCTCCCATCACAAGGCTCTACAGTCTGGTTAGAAAAAGGGACTTTGGAGCCATGTGGATCTTTTGAGGTCAGCTCTGCCCTCAGGCTGAAGAATTGCTGAACTATTGCTCTCTGTTGATGTGCATATAAATTTTAGGAATTCTTTCCTATGCCTTTGAGCCCAAGCAGTCTGGTTCAAACTCCCTCCAGGTATTTGTGTGCCTGTGATTGTGTGTGTGCGAGAGAGGGAGGGAGCTGGAACTAGGAAGAGCTGAGTTTCTCCCTCTGTAAGCCAAGAAAGCGACAGATTCACCCTTTTTTTTTCTTTCCTTCTTTTCCAGCAAGTGACGGAGGATCCAGCAGTTCCAGCCTGGGTAAGTCGGAGGGCGCTGCTGCCGCCCTGAGCCCTTCGGTCCTTTTGCAAGGCTTTGGGCACCTGGGGAGAGTAAAAGAGGGAGAGGCCCCCAGTTTTTAAAGGCCCCCTCCTCCTCCCCCCATTAATTCACCCTCCCTGTGTTCCTCTGCGTCTGGTTCTGGTGAAATAATTAAAATAGAGTCAGTTTCTTTGAGTGGTGAGGGCACCAAGTGAGACTAATTGGGAGACGGTGAGTTCTAGTCCCACCTGTAAGGTTTTTCAGCTGAGATCCCAAAGAAATCCCAATGAGACTCTTGAACTGGAGGCCTCTGAACACGGCCTTATTTTCTTTGATGAAAGAATATATGCTGGGCACTCCACTCTCCTTTGGACAGCAGAGAAGATGGAGAGCGGAGAGGAGAGCACGTAATCAGTAACTTTTTTGCTTTTTATAAACCAACAAACATCACGAGGTTTCTGGGCTTCTAAAAAGTTCCTTTGAACCTCCTCATCTATCCAGGCCTTACATTTTTGCATCTCTAAGCTTGAACACACAACAGCATAATAGGCTGGCAATTAGCCCATTCACTTTGTTACTTTGCAGGACAGTAGAGAGCTGTTAGAGGGACGGCGGTGGCTCAGTGGGTTGAACGCTGAGCTTGTTGATCAGATGGTTGGCAGTTTGGCGGGTCGAATCCCGAGTGCCGCCTAACAGAGTGAGCGCCTGTTACTCGTCCCAGCTTCTGCCAACCTAGCAGTTCGAAAGCACAAAAAATGCAAGTAGAAAAATAGGGACCACTACGGTGGGAAGGTAACAGTGTTCCGTGCGCCTTTGGCATCTAGTCATGCCGGCCACATGACCACGGAGACGTCCTCGGACAAGCGCTGGCTCATCGGCTTTGAAACGGAGATGAGCACCGGCCCCTAGAGTTGAAAACGACTAGCACATATGTGCGGGGGGACCTTTACCTTTACCTTTAGAGAACTGTTATACTTTAAAGCCACAGCAGAGGATCGAGAAGGGAAAGATTTACCATCCAAGGAGAGACCAGCGAAGTGTTGCAATTTCTTAGCTAGGCTTTCCCTTGGAACAACACAGTTTAAAGTAACAGAAACATTTTCTTTGGTCAGCACAATTTAGAACACAGTGGAGCACATGCAGGAAGCAAGCAAAAATAAACGGACAATAGCTGTTATACATGAGAGATTGATTATACATAAAAGCTGATATTTTGAAAGATTATACTTGGCTTGATCTCTACACACCTTAGGCATGAAAGCCGGCTTGGTGGGGAGGTCACAAAATCCACTTTCCTTGCACTGCTTTGTTCCTGAGGCAGAGAAGGGAAACTCTCCCTGTTGGATTCAGGCAGGGGAGGCAGCCCAGAGTCTGCCTGGTAGAGCCTGCCCCCTTTGGAGGAGAGAGCCCTCAATTCTTTGAGAAAACGGAAACCACCACCGATGCCATGATCCCCAGTGGTTAGAGACTCTCCTGCTGGCATAGCTGAGACCTGGCTGACTCTGGAAGTGGGGGGGGGGTCCCCTCTCAGAGACCTGCCCAGCTGGGTTTAGGCTTTGGCCCCCACCGAGACCCCAGGGCAGGGCAGGTGGACTGGCAGTGTTATTCCTCTGAGAATCCCTCTGGGCACTCGGGGGGCCTTGATCTCCACGTTTTTGGTTGTGACTCTCCATTTCTGAATCTGGGCTCACGGGATCAGTTGGGCCTGTTGCTGCTGTACCAGCCTCCCTGCTGCGTGGCCACCGCGCCCCCCTCCTTCAGCCGCTGGGGGCCATCTTGGTGTTGGCAGGGAGTTCCCCGGGCTTCTGGTCCTGGGAGACGTCCATCTGCCCTCCCCGGGTTTGGCCTCGGAAGGGGCCCAGGAGTTCATGGCTGCCACGGGCCTCACCCAGACCGTCCTGGGCCTGGCTCAGGACAGAGGTCACACTCTGGATATGATCCTCTTGTCGGAGCAACGGCAACGTGATCTGGTGGGGGAATCTGGTCTTTCAATTTACTGTTTTAAACGTTCTATACGGCATTTTATTCAATTTTACCGGAAGCTGCCTAGAGTCACCTTGGGGAGAGAGATGGGTGACACAGAAGTTGAATAATAAATGAATCAAAAGCCTGATCTCCTCTGAGAGCTTCGTAAAGCTGCAAAGGTTGAATGGGGAAGAGAGAGATTTGTCCTCCTCACAGGGCAAGGAATAGTAGATTCATTCTGTGTCTTTCTCTCCAATGCAGTTAGCAACCAGACCGCTTAGCAGCCCCCTTGCAGGTGAGTGGACATGTGGGGGCTCTATGGGGGGGGAGGGAGGGAGGAAGGGAGATGAAGGCCTTCAGGTCCCAGGACCAATTGATGGTGAAGATACTTTGGGAAATCCCTCTTCTCTCTCCTATTCATCTCAAACACTGGAAGGGATGGAATTTGGGGGAGAGGCATTGGGGCTCTGGGGAGGGGTCTGCCTGCCCCCCCAACTTTTATCCTCTGGCACCTCTCTGGCTCTGACTCTCAATATAACTAACCCTTGGATGCTTTTTCCCCTCTTCTTTGCAGCGCGATGGAGACTCCCAGCCTAAGGAGGGAGGAAAGAATTGGGAATCAACCTTCTTCTGAATTAGACAGGAGGGTCCCTTCAGGGCCTTCCGGCATTCTGGAACCAGGATATATTTGGGGGTCTTTCATCATGGTTTTTATCACTGTATCAGTTAATTATTTTTTTATTATGATTGAGGAATGGAGGAGAAAAGAATAGTATGTGTTACTAATTGTGGAATCAAAAGATTTTAAATTGGCTTTTGTAGACAATAGTTTTTAATAAGTAGTTTGTATAACCCTTCATGGGCTTTTGCTGATTAATCCTGATGGATTGAGATTAGAGGTTAGAGATGAGGTTTCAGAGATGGGTTTATAGGGAATGGGGTGAGGGATAGGATGAAGAGTTTCTTGGTTTTACTTTAAGAGAGATTTATAAGTTGTTAATTTTCATTAGACTTGGGGATAAAAATGGGGGGTTTCTTTTTCTTTCTTTTTTCCCTTTGTTTTAGTTTTGTAAATTTAAAAGTTGCCTTTGAGGAAACTCTTAGTAAAAGAAGAAGTGTACATTCTGAGATGTTTGTCGCTAAAATCGTTGATGCATTTTTAATTGATTGCTTTGTTTTAGTTTTGTAAATTTTAAAGTTACCTTTGAAGCAACTCTTAGTAAAAGAAGAAGTGTACATTCTGAGATGTTTGTTGCTAAAATTGTTGATGCATTTTTTAATTGATGATTGCCCAGTTAATTGAGCATACATTTGATCATTCAAAGTTTGACAGATAATCAGTATAACGAGTGAAACATTCAGACACTGATTTTTTATACACTCACACACACACACGTTAAATGTTTGTTAAGCATTCAGAATACACTTGCTTAGTCCCAGACAAATCTTATTTCCTGTTTCAGCCTAGCCCAAGGCCATCTACAGGCAGCAGTGGCAGCTCATATTTGTGTAAATTTCATCAGTCTCCCTTTATTCTTTGTTAGCAAGCCAAAAAAATTTACATACATACATATATATATATGTATGTATGTATGTATGTGTGTAAATTTTTTTGGCTTGCTAACAAAGAATAAAGGGAGACCAATGAAATTTACACAAATATGAGCTGCCACTGCTGCCTGTATGTTTTCTGAGGTTTTCGCGGGTGTTTGTATGTAGATCTTTGGTCATTCGGGTTTTTTCCCATGTAAAATTGGAGGTATCAGGGCAACGTTTCGACAAAATCTCATCCGTCATCCTCAGGCTGGTGACTTCAGCTTCGTTCTTCTGGGAGAAGTGTGTGATAGTGGCTGGTGAAGAAAAAAACAGCCACTATCACACACTTCTCCCAGAAGAACGAAGCTGAAGTCACCAGCCTGAGGATGACGGATGAGATTTCGTCGAAACGTTGCCCTGATACCTCCAATTCTACGTGGGGAAAAACCTGAATGACCAAAGATCGATCGATCTATCTATCTATCTATCTATCTATCTATCTATCTATCTATCTATCTATCTATCTATCTACACACACACACACACACACACACACACACACACACATATTGCCATTTATGGATTTTAGAAAAATGGAGCACTTAGATTGTAAGTTTCTCAAAGTGGTTTGCTGAAAATAAATGGTTTTGTTTTCCTCTTACCTGAGTTGCTGCCTGTTTGGAGACGTTGGAAATAGCAAGGAATTTACGGTCCTTGTTCATCAGAGACCCCAATTTCGCTTTCAGTGGCAGGAAGGGGAGAGGAACCAAGGCAAAACCTGGAAGGAGCAAGAATTGGGGGTGAGGGGGTGGTTCCTGTGTGCTCCTTGGGGAGGAGGCAGCCATTTTGTTCCTGGGTCCGGATCTTTCTCCAACATCTCCAGCTGATCTTCCGCAAAATGGCCGTTTGGTCTGGGCTTGGTGGGGGCAGCAACAGAGGCAGCTTTTCCCTCAGATCCACCTTTGCCTCAGGCTGAGGGCCGAGTGGCTGGTCTCTGGGCCTCATCCAGGGGCCCTTCGGGAGACGGGAGCTCAGTGACCGGCCGGAGCCCTCCGGGTCCCCTGGCAGGAGGGCAGCTTCTCCTGCCTCTGAGAGGTCCTCTCTGGGCTCTCCAGGGGCCCAGTAGGAGGCCCTGGCCCAAGAGTGGGGAGACCCCAGATTGATGGGAAAGACGTTCCCCCATATTATACTGGATGCTTTCTGGGTGAGGAGCAGTGTCAAGGATGGGGTCTGTTATCCCCCTCCCTCTGAACTAGCCCTCTTTGAAAGCTTAAAAAGTCAACTTCAAACCATTTTGCAAGAATTCAGTGGATATTTCAGTCTGTTCTACTGATTCAAAAGTTTTAGAAATTTATTGATTAATTAGAATATATGACCAGCCAGCTCCCATAAGCAGCTCTGGTCCGGCGCCAACACAATAAAAAAAATATCAATACAAGAACAAAAGACAGAAATTCTTAGGCCCCGCCTGGCTGAGACTCTCCGGATCTGAAAGATTTTTATATTCTGTTATCTTCTATATTTTTATATTCCTGAGCTGTCAGCTTATCCCCTCCTCTTCCCCGAAGACAGGGCTGAATTTCCACTCTGTACATGCTCAGAGGAAAGGTGACTGCAGAAGAAAGCAGATGATTGAAGCCCCGAAGAGACCGTTGAATGTTTCTCATACTTTGTTCATCACAGGAAATGGGAAGTCAACTGAATTTGGCAATCCTAATAAGAAACCAGAAGAGGGGTTTATAATTTTAGTCCAAAGATCCCCCAGAAGAAGCACCAAGGGAGAGAGCAGCCATCTTAGTTTACTGTGGGGGAAACCAAAGACTTTGAAGCTTCCTAAAGATTCGCGGCTTCCCCAGAGAAGAAAATATCTCTGACATTTTCCCCTAGAAAGACACAACTTTCCTTTGAAGATGGGAAAAGAGCCTTTGAGCATTTCTCTCCAGAGCGAAGATCACTTGGGATGTCATGAGCTAAACACAGAATCATAGGCCTAGAAAGGACCTCAGAGGTCTTCTAGTCCAACCCTCAGATCCAGGCAGGAAATTTTAACACCATTCCAATCGTAACGGTTCTCCAGTCTATTCTTGAAAACTTCCAGCGAGGGAGCCCTCACAATTCCAGGATGAAAATTATTCCACTGATTAATTGTTCTCACTTTTAGAAAGTTTTTCCTTCTAGGTTGGGTCCCTCTTTAACAAGCCTCCAGCCCTTATTTCTTCTCCTACCCTCTGGGGTTGGAGGCCTTTGAACTCTGGTGCTGGAGAAGACTCCTGTGAGTCTCTTGGACTGCAAGGCGATCAAACCGGTCAGTCCTAAAGGAGATCCACCCTGACTGCTCTTTAGAAGGCCAGGTCCTGAAGCTAAATCTCAAATACTTTGGCCACCTAATGAGAAGGAAGGGCTCACTGGAGAAGAGCCTAATGCTGGGAAAGATTGAGGGCAAGAGAAGAAGGGGACGACAGAGAATGAGGCACCTTAGTATATAAGAGAGGGCTCAATGGCTGTTAGCCAGTTGACCCATGTGCATTCAATAAACGCTCTCTTGTTCAACCTCGCTGTCTACGCTCGTCATTCCGGACTTAACAGTGGCGACGAAGGTGGGATTGACGGCGGAACAGCGAAGGAGCCGCGGAAGCCAGCTGAGCGAAAAGTGGGAAATTTGAACTACTGCCGCGTCTAACTCACAGAATGGCGCAAGTCGGATCCTTGAAGGAGTTCGACCCGAACTACCCCGAAGACTGGGAGGAGTACGTCGGCCAAGTCGAGGGGTTCATGCTGGTCAACAGAATAACGGAGGACCGGAAGAAAGCGGCGGCGCTCCTCACCATTAGCGGCACGCCGGTTTACCGGGTTGCCGTCGACCTGTGCCAGCCCTTGCCGGTCTCCAGCGTGTCGTACGCCGACCTGTTGGCCAAGCTAAAGGTCCACTTTACTCCAAAAAGGTCCGAACTGTTCTGCCGAAGGATATTCGAAAAACGGAACCAACGGCCGGGCGAATCCATCACACAGTTTGTGGCGGCAGTCAGAGAAGCGGCCCTGCGTTGCAAATACAACAACCTCGACATTCGCATCAGGGACCGAGTAGTTTTGGGGCTGCGAGACGAACACTTGCAAAACCGTATAATCGCAAAGCCCACGGGTACACTGCAAGAAGTCTTAGACGAGCTACTCACGTACGAGTCTACAGGCAGACGCGACCCACCCACAACAGCATGGCTGCCTCGGCCGAAATAAACCTCGAGAGCCATGTGGATGGTGGGGAGGTGGACTACCAGTGGGAAGCCGACGTCGCAGAGATTGCCCGAAGGTTCGGGAAGATGGCGGCGAGACCCTCACGCTCCGACGGACCCGACCAAGGAAGAAGACAGCTGACCCCAGCACCACAACAACCCCAGAGGGACAACCAATTCAGGCCACGAGACCCCGAAGCGAGGTGCGGCAGCTGCGGCGGAAACCATCTCCGAGCAACTTGCAGGTTCCGAAACGCGAAATGCCGAGGGTGCGGAAAAATGGGCCACATCCAGGCCATTTGCCGAAGCCGACCGCGTGACAACCGTCTCCATGAGCTCGACGCATGGGCCGCAGGTGAGGTAACCCTCGAAGGGAACGGCGGAGAAACCCCAAGACCTAAGGCACGCACTTCCAACCCTGGGGCGGGGGTGAGGGTCAACCACGTGGGAACCCCTAGGATTAATCACATTCTGAGGCCTAAATTAAAAATTGGAGTCCAACTACAGGGCATTCCCTGCAAGATGGAAGTGGACTCAGGGGCCTCAGTATCTATAATTTCTAGCGACACCCTCAAATACATCGAAAATAAAAGCGGCCGTAGAATTCCCCTAAAACCCACTAAACTACAGTTAGCCGACTTTCAAAAAAAACCCATTGAACTAAAGGGCGAGGCCACTATTAAAGTAAAATACAAGGGGGTTCATAGATATTTAGTCCTTTTAGTCACCGAGGGCCAGAGAACCAGCCTAGTAGGCCTCAATTGGTTCCCGGCCCTGGGGATTTGGGTAGGGGGAATTAACACAATCACTAGTAAAACCCTTAAGACTGTCTGCGATAACTTTGCAGACGTGTTCGATGGGTCGTTAGGGAGATACAAGGGACCCCCCATTACATTTAATTTAGACCCCGCTGTTAGGCGCATCAGGCTTAAGGCCCGGAGGGTGCCTTTCGCCCTTAAACAAAAAATCGAGGCCGAACTAGATAAGCTAGTAGGCTAGGGCGTCCTAGAACCCGTAGAGGGAGGCCTTAAACCGAATGGGGATGTGAGGATTTGTGCCGACTATAAAGCCACCCTAAATTTAGCAATGAAAAAGCATGCTTACCCGGTCCCGACGGTGAAGCAGGTCCTCGCGACGATCCAGGACGGCGCCATTTTCGCCAAGCTCGACTTGGCGCAGGTGTACTTGCAACTCACTGTGTCTAAGGAAGCCCCCGAGGCCCAAACGATAGTTACCCACAAGGGGGCGTTCCGCGTTCACAGACTTCAATTCGGAATAGCAGCAGCTCCAGGCATCTTCCAGGAGGTGATGGAGAGGACCTTAAAGGGCATACCAGGTGTATGCCCTTACTTCGATGATGTCCTAATTGCTGGAAAAACTGAAGACATCCTAGCAGACAGGCTGGAACGGGTACTGGGGAAATTTAGGGATGCAGGGCTTAAATTAAAAAAAGACAAGTGTTGTATAGGGGTAAGATCAACTGAATTCTTAGGATTCAGAATTGATGCCCAGGGCATTCACCCTACTGAGGGAAAAATTAAGGCAATCAAATTGGCACCTGAACCCAAAAATAAGGCGGAACTACAAGCCTTCTTAGGTCTAATCAATTTCTACCACACCTTTTTGCCTCACAAAGCAGCCATTGCTGAACCTTTACACAGGTTGTTAGATAGGAAGACACCATGGCAGTGGCAGGACAAGCACAGAATCAGTTTCCAAACATTAAAGGACATCTTGTCCAGCAACTCCACAGTCACCCATTTCATTGAAAACAAACCAATCTTCCTAGCATGTGACGCCTCTCCTTATGGAGTAGGGGCAGTCATAAGCCACATGGACGACCAGGGTCAACAGAGGCCTATTGCATATTATTCCAGGACTTTGACTAAAGCAGAACGGAATTATGCACAAATTGACAGGGAAGCCTTGGCCATCGTGGCCGGCGTAAAAAAGTTCCATGATTACCTGTATGGTAGGAACTTTACAATTTACACAGACCAGACCTTCGAACTTTCCGTCGGGGCCTGAAGACCCATCTGTTTGAATTAGCTGGTCTGGCCTGATGGGGGATTATGGGCTTTTAATTGTTTTTAATCTGTACTTCTGTTTTTAATTGGGCATGGATTTAATTCTTTTTTAATTTTTGTATAGTGTTTCTTATGTATGCCCTGTGAACCGCCCTGAGTCCCACCAAGGAGAAGGGCGGTATATAAATCAAATAAACTATAACTATAACTATAACTATAACTATAAACCCCTCCTAGGGCTATTCACCACAGATAAACAGACACCCCAAATCATGTCCCCAAGTATGCTGAGATGGTCAATTTTCCTTTCAGCTTACACATTCTCTATTAAACACAGGCCTGGCAAAGAGATGGGGCACGCAGATGCCCTTAGCAGATTGCCACTAGCAGACACTGGCACTGACCCAGCACCTGTGGGCCAAATCCTGTCTCTACAGGAACTCTCAGAATGCCCACTGACAGCCAAAGACATTGCAGCAGCTACCAGAAAAGACCACATCCTTAGGAGAATAGCAGCGAGGGTACAGGGGGGGTGGCCTAACAAGAATCCTGACCCCAAATTCACGCCATACTTTAGAAGGAAGGATGAATTGTCCTCACACCTGGGGTGTATTCTGTGGGGAAATAGGGTTGTCATTCCAGAGAGTCATAGGAATGCAGTGATGGGGGAATTGCATGAGGGACATCGAGGGATTGTCCAAATGAAAGCCCTGGCAAGAAGTCATTTATGGTGGCCAGGGTTAGACACAGCAATCGAGGACAGAGTAGCCGGGTACTATCTGTGTCAACGTTCTAGGCCAGAACAAGCACACACACCTGTACATAAGTGGGAAGTGGCTAGGAACCCTTGGTCTCGCATTCATATTGATTTTGCAGGCCCATTCCAGGGCCTCACATTCCTAGTTGTCGTGGATAGCTACTCCCGGTGGTTGGAGGTCGTGCCTGTCAAGTCCATGACTTCAGCCAAAACCATACAGGTCTTGCGGGGACTCTTTGCCACCCATGGGTTACCTGACAATGGGCCCCAATTCACATCCAATGAATTTCAGGACTTCCTCAAGGCCAACTGGATTAGGCACACGACATCGGCACCCTTCCACCCTTCCTCCAACGGATTGGCTGAATGAAACGTCAGGACAACCAAAGACGCCTTAAGAAGAATCATCCAGGGGAATTGGCATCAGAGACTGGCTCAGTTCCTGTTGGCCCAACACACGACACCTTGTACGGCCACAGGGAAAAGCCCAGCTGAAATGAGGTGGGGCAGACGTCTAACTACCAAATTGGACAGATTACACCCTGACAGGTTACCTGCGGAACCTGAAAGAGACATTCCGCTTCTTCCCTTCAGCAGAAACTGAACCTCGTTCACAGGGCAGCCCAACAGAGTCCCCTGAACAGCCCAGTGAACCCCAACAACCCATAAGTGCGGCCTTGCCACAGTCAGTACCACAAACCACAGGGCCTGAAGCAGAGTCTAACAACAGAACAGTAGACACCCCAGTTGTGGGCACAGCTGGCAGATACCCAGCCAGGAATCATAGGCCACCTAGTTACCTAAAGGACTTTGTTAAGTAATTAACATTCATCTTGGGGGGAAGGGGTGTTGTGTCCATAGTTAATGGGAGTGGTTTCCCAAGGCGGGAAAACCGGGTGCAGTTATTGGGTGTTACATTCTTGGCGGGAGATTCTGGGCCGGGGATTGGTTATGTTTAAAGGCACCTTAGTATATAAGAGAGGGCTCAACGGCTGTTAGCCAGTTGACCCATGTGCATTCAATAAACGCTCTCTTGTTCAACCTCGCTGTCTACGCTCGTCATTCCGGACTTAACACTAGTCATGCCAGCCACATTGAGGCAGGCCATAAGGAAAGATACAAAGAATACATATGAATGCTGTATGTCATAAATGTGAGGTAGGACACAAAAGTGAGGCATAAAGAAAAATGCGTGTATTAGTTAGGAGAAGAACAAGGAAATGGAAAATGTCAAACCACACATTCACCCAGGGACACCTTTAATATAGCTGACACAGAATTCAGTTGCAGCTAACCACATGTGTCTCACTTATAGCTAACCACAGGCATAGCACAGGAAACTTAGACACTAGGAAGACACCTGTGACCATTGTTAGAAGCAAGGTTGCACGATATTTAGCTAGAATTTTTGCACTGCAAAGGGGGGATAGGGATGAGCTAGAAGGGGGCTGAGAATCCATGTAATCAATCAGAATTCATAAGTTACATTTCCGTGTTCTGTGACTTTTGAAGACTATAAATGTACTTGCTCGTTCCCTGGCAAGTTGTTCAGCCGTTGCCGTTGCTTTCTAATCTGAACCTTTTGCGGGCAAAATAAAGCAAACTTCTTTTGATTCCGAGGTCTGAGTCTCTTAATTCTGCAACAACATGACCACGGAGACGTCCTCGGACAAGCACCGGCTCTTCAGCTTTGAAACGGAGATGAGCACTGGCCCCTAGAGTCGGAAACGACTAGCACACAAGTGCGGGGAACTTTTATCTTCTTAACGATTGTTTTAACCATTTAAAAGCCAATCAAGCCACTCCCTTGTCCCCTTGCTTGTCTCCTGCTGTTGCAATTGGGCACGACTGTGTGTGCGTGTGTGTGTGTGTGTGTGTGTGTGTGTGTGTGTCTCTTTTCAAACTTGGACTGGTGGACTTCAACTCCCAGAATTCCTCAGCCTGGGCACGCTTTCCCCTGACCTTGATGTTCTCTCTCTGTCCATGCAGCCCAGGACGGCATTGGCTTTTTTTTGTCAGCTCCACCTGATCCCCGGCTGTGAGGGGCTCTGGAGGGGGGTCTCCCCTCCCCCTCCCCTGCTTCCCTCCCCCCAGGCCCAGATAACCCTCCCTCTTTTCCCAGCCCCCCCCCATTTCTGCCCCTCCCCCCCCAAGAAGCGGAATGCCTGGAAGGGGATTTCCTGATAGAACTTTCGCTTTCGCTTTCCTTTCCACGCCTGTCCAGCCGGTTGCGCCTGGAGGTCTGCCTAGCACCAATGACCGAGATACGGATACCTTTTTTTCCTACTGGTTGAGCTTGGCCAATCGCCAGCTTTCGCTCTGGTTTGTTGCGTGGGTTGATCTCACCCGAAGCGCCTTTTTCTCTGCCTGCGACTTCAGGAGAGGGGAGCGCGGGTTGTGTGGATCGTGGCCGGGATGGCTCTGCGCTCTCTGTCGCTCCTGGTGTGGGTGGGGGTCGCCTTGCCGGAGAGCTGCTTCGGTGAGTCCCTCTTGGGAGGGGGGGGGGCGTGGGGGGTTCCGCCCCCTTTTTCTGCTGGTGGGGATCCATCCAGGGAATCTCTCTCTCTCTCTCTTCTCTTCTCTTCTCTTCTCTTCTCTTCTCTTCTCTTCTCTTCTCTTCTCTTCTCTTCTTCCCCCCCCCAAAGATTATTCCCAGGAAAAAGGATTCTGATTCGGTCCTCTTTCTAATCCGTTGCCCCCTTTCCTCTCTGGCCCCTCTCAGAAGGGACCCCCAAAGGGTGGAAGGGACTCTGCTGCTGCCTCTCACCCCAACCCCCAGGGAGACCCCCTCTGCGGGCAGAACAAGGGTCGTCCCTCCAGATCTCAGTCAAGTCTACCTGGGCGCCCCCCCCCCGAGCGCAGTTCTTTCCTTTCCCCACAAAGTGGAGTTTGTGGGAAAGCGACCTTTGCAGGGACCGGGTCGGTTCACGAACTTCCTGGCTGCCTTCGCACAACCCCTCCGCCTGGGTCGCCTCTGTCCTGCCTTTGGCCGGGGCTCGGGGGCTCTTTGGGGCTTCTGGGTGCTGGGAGGACCCGGCTCGTTTCTCGACTCGCTTCCGTGTATTTGGCCTAGGGCGGAGGCTGGTGCAATGGAGCGAACGGGATAAGGCTGCCGTGTGAACGCAGCAAGGGGCAAGAGTATACAGAGAAGCGCTCCTTGAACGATCTTCCTAAAGGTCCCTCCTCCTTGATTGTCACTTTCTCCTCGATCTTGCCCCCCCCCCATACCATTCCCAACTGCCTTCCTAAGGCCCCAGTATCCCCTGGGCTTTTTTTTTTCTAGGACAGGCAGGGCTTCTCCTTCCATTTTAGAAGCCATCAAGGTGGGAGGCTTTGCACAACTAAAATATTTAAAATTTATTATTCTTTGTAATAGGAAAGGGTTTGTTGGGCTGTTCCTAGTTGTTTGTTCAGAGAAACTATCAGTGAAGTTTCTTAGCATGGGCCAGTTTGCAGAATCAAAATAATAATAATAATAATAATAATAATAATAATAATAATAATAATAATAAGAAGAAGAAGAAGAAGAAGAAGAAGAAGAAGAAGAAGAAGAAGAAGAAGAAAACAACAATAACAATAAATAATAATAATAATAATAATAATAATAATAATAATAATAATAATAATAATAATAATAATAATAAAGTTGGAAGGGACCTTGGAGGTCATCTAGTCCAACCCCCTGCTCAGGCAGGAAACCCTATACCATTTTAGACAAATGGCTGTCCAGTCTCTTCTTAAAAACTTCCAGTGTTGGAGCATTCACCACCTCTGGAGGCAGGTTGTTCCACTGGTTAATTGTTCTAACTGTCAGAAAGTTTCTCCTTAGTTCTAGGTTGCTTCTCTCCTTGACTAGTTTCCATCCGTTGCTTCTTGTTTAAAAGGCTGTCCTGGGAATGCAGCAGGAGAAGAGTCTGGAGAGAAACGCTCCTTGAATTGTCTTCCCAAAGATCCCCCCTGATTGATTGTCACTTTCCCCTGGATCCCCACCCCCACCTCGTCCTAATCTCCAATATCCCCAGAGCTCTTTTCTAGGACAGGCATGGATTATTCCACCCCAAATCCTCCTCTTTCCATTTCAGGAGCTCCCAGCACGGGAGAGTTTGCAGAATCAAAAAGATTTAAAGTTTACTCTTATTCCTTAGTAACCAGATGGGAGGTTTTGGGGTGTCCCTACTTGTTCCTCAGAGAAACTCTCAAGGCAGCAGCCTTTCCAAAGGCATTTCCAAAACTCTCAGGATCTCAGGGATCAGATAGTCTGGGCTGGAGGCAGAAGGAGAGAAGCTCCTCTGGATGGACGGAGAGCCTGAACTGAAGGGCTTGCTTGGACACAGACAGGCCCAAACTGACCAGCCTTTTCTGACCTGAGGAGGATTCGTGATTGTGAGGACGCCCAAGCTGTGTTACATTCACACGTTTCTCCTCTCAGGCAGATTCAGACTCCCTCACTGCTCAGCCCCAGGAGGGGAAGAAGCGGGTTCTGGATCACAGAGGGTCCGATCCCCCCCCTCCTTCTGTCGGAGAAAAGCTCTGATCTGTTTGGATTCTGAAACCTGGGATTGCAGGGAGGAGCAGGAAGGAGGCTGAGGCTTTTGCCTTGGGACTGGGAATCGCTGGGAGACCAGACTGGAGGGACTGGGCAATGGGACTATTTATTTATCTGGGCTTTGGTGGTCCTGCCTTTTTCTGTGCAGACCCAGATTGTGCCCAAATAAGTGCTGGACCCCAAGAATGGACCCCCAAGAAGCAGCCTTTGACATCTTCCAGCTTAAGTGATTTCTCAGGAGTATCTTAGTTTTTTATTCTTTTAACCCACTTACAGCCTGTTGTTCTCCTGTTCATTGGGTAGCCCTGGAGTCTCTTCCATGTTTGTATTTTGACAATTAAAACTAAATAGTGACTTAATGTGATTTTTTTTAAAAAAAATCATTGTTACTAAAATTTGGCATAGTTTATGTCTTGTGACATGGTTTATGTCTTGTGATTTCAGGAGTTTGCATTGTAGTGTATGTTTATTTAAAGTGTTCTCTGGCATAAAAAAAATAAAATCTGAGAGTATGATCCAATCAAGAAACTCAGACAGAGGCTTCCATAAACAGTTCTTTAATGCCGGCATCAGGCTCCCTGCGCCCTGTGCGTTCCCACAGAGAGGGTCTCCTCAGGGTGCCACCGATCAGAGAATGTCGACTGGTGGCCCCCAGGGGGAGATCCTTCTCTGTGGGCGCTCCGGAGCTGTGGAATCAGCTACCGGTAGAGCTCCGGATGGCGCCCGATCTTCGCTCCTTTCGTCGCGATCTCAAGACGTTTTTGTTTGTACAAGCCGGCCTAGCCTGATGGGGATTGGTGGGGTTGTTTTTATTTCTGGTGTTTTAATTTTATTTTGGGGTTTTTAGAATTGTATTCCTATTGTTTTAACTTGGGCAACTATTTAATCTCTTTTTAATGTTTGTATTTGGTATTTTTTTATTCTGCCCTGTGAACCGCCCTGAGTCCTCAGGGAGAAGGGCGGTATATAAATATTATTAAATTAAATTAAATTAAATTAATCAGCCGAGTGAAGCAGCTGAGTGTATTTCCTCCACTTGCAGGCCGCAGCATGAAAAAGGAAAGCCACAGCCCTTGTTTGCACAAAGCTTTCTTTTATAGTGTTATTTTAACCAATCAACTGTCAACACCACTTTCTCCTTATCTCTCTGTACGTGCTGTTCTCGCCTTGGGCTAATGGAGGTTTCTGCGCAAATGGAGGTTTCTGCACAAGCGTAGTATACAAAAGCAAAACAGCTTCGCTTTGATTTCTCTAAATCCCCTTCATTCCTCCCTTTTAATTTGTTACTTGGTAACCAATGAACTATAATCCTTTGGTATTGCAGTGAGAGTCAGGACTTTGGCTGGCTTATGGGGTTAGTCACTCCTTACAGAGGATGCTATGACCGTCATTCCCGAGATGGTAGACATAATTGTTCTTTAGATAACAGGAATCAAACATGGCAAAACCAGAAGACACCCCCCCAAGTTAATACAATCAGAAAAACCTGTTGTTGTTAGTTGCAAAGTTGTGTCCAACCCATCGCGACCCCATGGACAACGTTCTCCAGGCCTCCCTGTCTTCTACCATCTTCTGGAGTACATTTAAGCTCACGCCTACCGCTTCAGTGACTCCATCCAGCCACCTCATTCTCTGTCATCCCCTTCTTCTCTTGCCCTCAATCTTTCCCAGCATTAGGCTCTTCTCCAGTGAGTCCTTCCTTCTCATTAGGTGGCCAAAGTATTTGAGTTTCAACTTCAGGATCTGGCTTTCTAAAAGAACAGTCAGGGTTGATCTCTAGGACTGACCGGTTTGATCGCCTTGCAGTCCAAGGGACTCGCAGGAGTCTTCTCCAGCACCATAGTTCAGAGGCCTCAATTCTTTGGCGCTCAGCCTCTCAGAAAAACTACCCTTCGCCAATCACCAAAGATCTCTCCAAACCAGCTTGTGTCCGTGACACCTGTCCAGGTTGGAACCGGGACATGTGGTATTTTCCTGATATGATCAGTGATCTCAATTGCTTTTCCCTGGTCATCAGTCTGGAGGCAACAGTTTGTCCAACTGAATTCCATAAATGCCTCCTTTTGCTGGTAAATAATCCAAAGCCAGGCAGTGTTGATACACTGCTGTACGTAATTGGGTGTTGGTTTTAGCAAGCAAATTTAAAGCCAAGGCTGTCTCGTTTGTAATTATTTCTAATACAGCTTGCAGTCTAATAATTCTATTAAGCATATAAACAGGAGTTCCATACCCACACATCCCATCTTCTGCCCAGGTTGCAGGTACGTACACCTGTATAATCCTTTCTGGGGACCATTCTTCTTTGTTCCATGTCTTTTGACTTGCTATTTGGAACGTGTTATGATTTGTCAATGGCAGACCTTGCTTTTGTTTATACCTAATCACATAAAACAACTGGTACACATAGTCTTTCCCTTTGATAGGGAATAAAAAGAAACTGGGTTTGGGGCTTTGTCTTACTTAAAAATATCACGTGGGGTTAATTGCTGGAAGGTTGCTCAAGCAGGGAAGCTGGGGCTCCCAGCTTCTCAGACAACCCGTCTCCAGAGCCGCT
Organism: Vipera ursinii; assembly: GCF_947247035.1. Classification (NCBI taxonomy): domain Eukaryota; kingdom Metazoa; phylum Chordata; class Lepidosauria; order Squamata; family Viperidae; genus Vipera; species Vipera ursinii. The sequence continues at coordinate 5,868,183 of NC_139513.1, forward strand.
ATTGGTTGCCTCTAGGGTGGCGATAGGTTGCTTTAAAGCTATTGGCCACCATCTAGAAGCCAGGGTATAAATTGCTGCATTCACAGCCCTGGTTCTCAGTTCAGTTCCTGCAAAAAGAAGAAGAAGAAGAAGAAGAAGAAGAAGAAGAAGAAGAAGAAGAAGAAGAAGAAGAAGAAGAAGAAGAAGAAGAAGAAGAAGAAGAAGAAGAGGAAGAGGAAGAGGAAGAAGAAGAAGAAGAAGAAGAAGAAGAAGAAGAAGAAGAAGAAGAAGAAGAAGAAGAAGAAGAAGAAGAAGAAGAGGAGGAAGAAGAAGTTGGAAGGGACCTAGTCCAACCCCCTGCTAAGGCAGGAAACCCTATAACATTTCAGACAAATGGCAGTCCAGTCTCTTCTTAAAAACTTCCAGTGTTGGAGCATTCACCACTTCTGGAGGCAGGTTGTTCCACTGGTTAGTTGTTCTAACTGTCAGGAAGTTTCTCCTTAGTTCTAGGTTGCTTCTCTCCTTGACTAGTTTCCATCCATTGCTTCTTGTCCTGCTTTCAGGTGCTTTGGAGAATAGCTTGGCTCCCTCTTCTTTGTGGCAGCCCCTGAGATATTGGAACCAAATAAAGAATGATTCTTGCTGAACTCAGCTCGCCTCGTCTCATCAATCAAGCAACGAACCCATGATCCCACAGAGCCACGCTTCTTTCTGTGGGGCCAGTGCAGCCTCCTTGGGGCAGAAACTGAGCAATTGCAGAAGTGGGGGTTGATGGAGGCCTTGCTGAAAAGGGGGAGGAGGCACAGTTGGAGGGGAGCACATAAAGTTTGGGGATCCCGCTCTCTCTCTCTGGTCCTGCTTTCCCTTCCCTTCCTCTCTCTCCCCCAACCTCTGTGCCCTCCAACCCTTCAGGTACTCCAGAAGATGCTGTTTGGTCTCTCGGTGGCTCCCTTTTTCTACCTTTTGCTTTTCCCCCCCCTCTTCCATCATTTCCCCCTTCCCCCTCTGCCCTGCCCAGGTCTTCTTTTTTTCTTCCTTCCAAAACTGGAAAAGGGGGCCTGCTGTGGCCCATAGTATCAAGGTCCCCAAGCAGAAGTCCCCTAACTCTGCCTCTTTGGGTCTCTTCCAGGCGCCTCCTCGCACTCCCTGAAGTATTTCTACAACTCCATCTCGGAGTCCAGTCAGGCGAAGCCCCATTTCATCTCTCTGGGGTACGTGGATGATCAACTCTTCAACTACTATGACAGCAACAGCCGGAGGTTCCAGCCTCGAGTCTCCTGGATGGAGGGGAAGGAGGGCCCCCAGTACTGGGAGAGATGCACCCAGTTCAATCGTGGCGAAGAGGAGTTGTTCAGAGATAGCCTGGAGGTTCTGAGGACTCTCTACAATCATAGCGGTGAGTGATGGGTCAGGCGGCTCCTCCTGCCTCCCCAGGAACCAGACGGGGGGGGGGGGGGAGAAAGGGGAAAGGTTGCTTCCACACATTTTAAAAAGGTTTTTTAAAAAAATAATAATAATGTGTTTATTCCTTTTTTAAAATCAGCACAAACTTGTCCTTCTCTCCGTAGCCGATGTTTTCTGCCGATTGCAGTTAGGATGCGGAGATGGATATAAACTGAGAGAAAGAGAGACCAAAATCTCCCCTCACCCCCCCCCCCATGAAAGTTGGGGGTGTGTGTTCCTGGCCTTGGTGGACCTCCTGCTGTGGGGGAGGAAGGGAATCCCAGGTCTCTCCCCTCCCAGGAAAAAAAAACCCAGGTGGATCCTAAGGAGATCCTGGTGAAAGCAGGCCCGCATCCTTCCGTCTATTTCCATTCTAGAGAAATGAGGAATCAAGTGCAGATCCACCTGGGGGGGACTAGCTACCTTTCCTTCACCTCCTTTTAGGAGGGACGAGGGGGGCCCAAACGCCAGGAGCTTCTCTTGCTCCTCCAGGTGGAAGGAGAGGCCAGGAGGCCAAATGGGGGGGGGCTCTTGGAGGGGGGGCACAGGATCACTTCCAGGATCTTCTCAATCTTGTGGAGGGAGGACAAAAAGAAAGAAACCCCCATTTGAGGTTTCTTCCTGAGTCGCTCAGAGCCGTCATGGCTTCCCATCCTTGGTCCCTCAGGCTGGACTCCTGTGCTGCCCTCTTGGTGGGGCTGCCCTGGAAGGGGGAGGCCTTCTTCTGCAGCCCCCCCCCCTGTTCTGCCATCTTTGGGGCACAAGATTCACCTTCAAGGGACCTGATTTAGGGGAGAGATTGCAAGCAAATATCTGTGTCACTTTCTCCGCAAACATCCGCCATTTTCTCTCCTTTCATCCCAAGGAGGTGCAGCCCCCCCTTCTTCTGCCCTTTCCTTGCCCATCCCCCCCCCCAGGCAGACACCCCAGAGATCTGCCTGTTCTGCTCCTGATCCCCAAGGATCTCCTCAGATCCCTCCATGCCCCCTGCTGGCCTCTCAGGGGAGCAGAGCTGGTCCCAGAGGGCTCCCCCTGGTGGAGAAAGGAGGAAGGAGACCGGCAGAGTGGAGGAGAGCCTCTTTTCCAGGCCAAACAGCCCCAAATGTCCCAAACTTTCTGTTAAGTCGTGGGCTCTTGGGTGCAGGAATGACGACACGAGGCCGAGTACAGGATAACTCATACTTTATTCTTGCTGGAACTGTACTGAAACTTGGGCTGCAGCCAGCCACAATATATAGTCTAGCCCCTAGGTGGCAGCCAATGGGTTTGAACCCACTCTTGCCTCCTAGGGCTAGCCAATTGCAGGACCGGAGACAGCTAGTCTGGGTTTCTGGAGAGCCGTTGGCTGCTCCAGCAACGCACGTGGTGTATTACCACAAGCCCAGTACATAACACTTTCCTCAAAGGGAGGCTGCTTCCACCCTCCCGTCCTCTGGGTCTCCCCCTCTGGACCTTCCCCAGATCCCTCCTGGCCTTTTGGAGGTGTGGTGACCAGAACTGCACCCAATATTCCAGATGTGGTGGCATCCTTGATTTACGCAAAGGCTTTATCACATTAGCTTCTGTGTTTTCAACACCATTTTAATCCCACTGGCCATTTTAATTTTTTTACATATAATTTTCACTAACACATTTCAACAAGAAGATAAAAACTAATAGAAAGTAACCTAAAATAAAGGGGACCAAAGAAAGAAATCAAAGAAAACTTTAAAAAAAAGTATAAGAATAGAAAACAAGTTGAAGAAAATTAAATGAAGAAAAAGACATAAAGCCTTCTGATATTCTTCACAGCAGTTATAAATATAAATATAATTTAACTTCTCTAAAGCAGCCATTCTCAACCTTTTGACCCAGGAGGAAATATTTTTCAGGCCTCAGGGAACCCCTGAACATCCAGGCTCAGAAATGCACTAACAGCATTCTTACACTGATCATAAAAAAATGAAACTTGCCTTTTCAGTGTGATCCCTGCACAAATATTCAGTTCTGTGCCAAACGTGAGATGAGGACACACAGATTTCATCTGCAACTGAAACGAGATGAGCTTATTTCTTAGCTTTTGATGCTTGGGAAATAAGACATAACTTGCTCACCCGTGTCAGAAGTTGAAAACTGCAGCCAAATTTTCAGTGCCTTCCTGTGAATGGCAGGAGACTTTTCTTGGGCAGAAATCCAGAACCTTTTTTTTCCCCTGGGCAGATCAGGGAATCTCCTCTGGAGGGCAGGATCAGACTGCAGCTCGTGAGGATCTTCCTGTTCCTCCGAAGGGAAGGCTAGCAGAAGATGCCGAGACGTCATTCCTGGGTGTGGGACTGGTGGGACTAATTCATTTTGTTCTGCAGGATTTCCAGGGTGGTTTTCCCTTAGATTTGAGACTTTCTGGCATTCTTCCTCATTCTCAAGCCCAAGCAGAAGTAGAAACATTTCAACCTTTCTTTTTCATTTCCCCCCCCCCCAAAACATTCAGTTTCCTTTTAAATCCAAGAATTTGGATTTAAATCCAAGAAGTTAAAACTTCTCCAGGGCCTTGCAGAGACTGTAAAGGTCATTTCAAAGGTCAATAACCCTTTGGGGGTGCAGATCAGCCTGGGCCACTTGCTGCTAATGCTGAGGAAAATATTCTGTCAACGCTGCAAACCTCAGATGTTCTTGCTTTGACAATATGTGGAGAGGCAGCTTTGCTTCTTTAAAACTTGTGTGTTACTTTTAGAGCTAGAACTGGTTGATGCTGGGGGGAGTAGGAAGAATGTCTCTCGAGGCTGTTTTGAAATAAGAGAAGATAAGAATTTGGCGGGTTGTTTAACAGGAGGGAAAGCTTACAGTTCAAACTAATTGGAGAATGTGATTTATGACGGTTCATTAGAGGGAGGAGCTGTGCTTTGATACTCTGCGCTTAAGGGAGGGGAATCCAGATTTCGGCTTGACCATGTACATGCCGAAGCTATGCTCTTTTGATTAAAGACTCCTTAAGGTAAACAAGGCCTCGAGGTTCTTTGAAGAATTGCATCTGTCGGAAGCATGACATTAAGCCGAAATTATATTCCTTTGTGGTCCTTCAACGCTTCGTTCCCACATTGCATTAAATCATGGTTTGTTTCTGGATAGCCCAAACAGGGAGCCAGCCCTTGAGACTTGGTGCTATTTGTGAATGCAGACCGTGATTTACGATCACAGGGATCCCTGCAAGCTTCTTTTCAGATGGATCCTCTTTGAGGCCATGAGATTCTTGGTCCCTCCTTGCAGCCAGATACAGGCCCCCTTCCCCCCCCCCCGTTCCTGCTCTGGGATCTCCCCAAGAAAGTAGCAGAAAGAAAGACGGAGGAGGCTCCGTCCATTCCTACGTTTCCTCTGTGCCTCCATCTTTCCTTGGCCCTCCCTGGGATCCTCCACTGCCTTTTCTGATCCTGTGAGATTGAAAGGGGGCTTTGCCAGCTTCCCATTTTCTGGTGAGGTCCAGGGGCTCCATCCTAGGGGAGATGCAAGCCAACCTCCAGGCAGTGGGCAGGTGGGACAATTGGAGGGAAGTGCTGTGGAGGAAATTGGGGTGTCGTTGCTTCCCTTCAGTCTCAAAAGTCCCTGTTAGGGAGGGAGGTCCCTGTGTCTCTGGGGATTCCCCAAACCATCCTCCTGTCCGTCTTTCAGGCCTGCACAGATCCTCTTTGAGGCCAGTCCCTTTTTGCAGCCACAGATTCAGGCGACTGTTCCCTCTCTGGGATCCCTTCCTTTCCCCCCCCCAAGAGTCTCCCCAACAGAGGAACGGCAGACAGAGGAGGCTCCGTCTCTCCATCTCTTCTGCGACTCCTCCTTTTCTCGGGATCCTCCGCTGGCTTCTCCAGCTTCAATTTTCTTGGGGAGGTTCAGGGCCTCCATTCTGGGGGGTGGGGGTGGGTGGGAAATGTAGGGACCCAGGTCGAGGGAAAGGAAAAGGGCAGTTAGTGATGGGGGTGGGGCTTTTTCTTGGGGGAAATGCGGGTGTCAGTGCCTCCTTCCAGTGTCAAAGACTCTGCAGGGACTGGGGTGTGTGTGTATCTCTGTCTATCTTGAGGACTCCCCAAACCGTCCTCTGGTCCCTATTTCAGGCCTTCACACGTTGCAGAGGATGATTGTCTGTGAACTCCGGGGAGACGGGAGCAAAGGAGGGTTTCTGCAGTACGGCTACGAAGGGAGGACCTTCCTCACCTTCGACAAGGAGACCGTCACCTGGGTGGCTTCTGAACCCCAAGCCCAGATCATCCAGAGGAAATGGGACGCCATTCCAGGATATAATCAGAGAAGGAAGGCCTACCTGGAGGACGAATGCATTGAGTGGATAAAGAAGTACCTGTCTTACAGGAAGGAGGCGCTGCTGAGGACAGGTGAGCATCTGGACACAAGCTGAGCAGGCTCCTTTATGGTCGGATTTTTTGGGGGGTCCCTTTGGGTCCTTTGTCTAGAGCCTGGTTGTTCAGCAGGGACTCCTGCTCTTCCCTTCCAGCACCTCCCCAGAATATGGGAAGCCCTGTTTAGTTCCCATTGCGAGGCAGCCATTAAATAAACCTACCACTAGGGGGTCTTCCCAGTTGCAATGTATGGCAGTGAAAGCTGGGCCGTAAAAAAGGCTGAGCGCCAAAGAATTGAGGCCTTTGAATTGTGGTGCCGGAGAAACTCCAAGGCTCTTTATAAAAAATTATAGGAGGCCATATTCTGAAGCTAAAACTTCAGAGCCTTGGTGGAGCAGTGGGCTAATGCCTCCTTAAGTAACACCAGCTGCCTGCAATTAGTGCAGGTTCGCATCCCACCAGGCTCAAGGTTGACTCAGCCTTCCATCCTTCCGAGGTAGGTAAAATGAGGACCCAGATTGTTGGGGGCAATTAAGCTGACTTTGTAATAATGCCGCTTGGGGTGTGTGTGTGAAAGCCCTAATAAGCAGGCTTATACATAGAATGAAGGCTACTGCTAAGTTTGTAAGCCGCCCTGAGTCTTCGGAGAAGGGCGGGATATAAATGGAATTAAAATTTAAAAAATAAATAAATAAATACTTTGGCCACCTAATGAGAAGGAAGGACTCACTGGAGAAGAGCCTAATGCTGGGAAAGGTGGAGGGCAAGAGAAGAAAGGGACGACAGAGAATGAGGTGGCTGGATGGAGTCACTGAAGCCGTAGGCGTGAGCTTAAATGGACTCCAGAAGATGGTTGATGTTCTGTTGTGGGTGGCATACACAAAGGCCTGGAGGAACGTTGTCCATGGGGTCGCGATGGGTCAGACACGACTTCGCAGATAACAACAACAACCACCACCACTAGGGGGCACCTGCCATTAATAGGACATTTATCAGTGCCTCCACTTGGGCAAAAATGGCTGAGGTTGGGGGAGGGGGGGGAAATACCCACAGATTCTGTGGATGTTTCTCTCAGACAGGTTTCTTATTTTTGATTTTAGTGATTTCTCCAGAAAACAGCCCCTTCCCCTCTTTCAGGAACACTCCCCTCACTCCAGAAGGCTTCCTGCTCACAATGTCATATTTCCCCCCGCCCCCTCTTTCTTTCCTCTCAAGACTATCCTTGCCCCACTGGTCCTGCCCCTTCCACTCTGGGCTTATTGATTCCTCCAGGATCAGCTGGATGAGATCAGGGATCATGGGGGAATCCCCCTCCCCACAATTCCCCACAGCCCCTCCCTCCCCTAGGGGGACTGTCTCTTGTCTTCCGTAGGCCTCACCTCTCTCTCTCTGCCCCCTCCCCCCCCTTGAGAGGCGGAATCTCATTTCCAAATTAACCAGGGTGAGATTCAAAAAGTTGCAGAATCAAGAGACTCAGACCCCAGAATCAAAAGAAGTTTGTTTTATTTTGCGCAAAAGGTTCAGAGCGAAAAACAATGTCAATGTCTGAACACGTTTTCAGAGAAAAGCAAGTGCATACATATAGTCTTCAAAAGTAGCAGAACACGGAAATGTGACTTATGAGCATGGATTGGTTACTTGAATTACAGCCCCCAACTCCCCTTGTCGTACAGCCCCCAGACCCCTTGTTGCTATGCTGAACTTAGCTAAATATCTTGCAACCTTTTAACTGATCGAGGTCACAGGTTCCTAGTGCTTAAGTTTCCGGCACCATGTTTGTGGTTAGCTACAAATGAGACGATGGTAGAGAAGATGGTAGAGGACAGGAAGGCCTGGAGGAACATTGTCCATAGGGTCGCGATGGGTCGGACACGACTTCGCAACTAACAACAACAAATGAGACATATGTGGTTATATGTATCACAGCTCTATGCTTGACTAAATAGGTGTGAGAGACAGATGGCATTTGGCATTTTCCATTTCCTTGTTCTTTTCTAACTAATACAAACGTTTTCTTTATGCCTCACTTTTATGTCCTGCCTTCACTTTGTCCTGTCTCATTTGATTCTTATTCTTCCCCCACCCAGGAAAGCATTGCCATATGCTAAATCAAACAAACAACCCTGAAATTGTGGTGGTGTCCCTTGGAAAGAAGCCTAGAACAGCCTCAGATTTGGGGAAGTGGACCCTAAAAGTAGGGAGAAACATCTCTGCTGCTCTTTTTTTTTTGAAAGGGTACCCCTAAATAGCAGCTCCACTTTCCCTCCCCTGAAGGGAGCAGCCCAAGATCACTCAGAGCTCAATTTGCTGCTGGAGGTTTTTCAGGCTGAGTCCCTGGGAAGGACTCAAAATCCTCAAAATCCAGGAGTTCTTGTGGTTGAGCATTTTTCCAGATCTGGAGCATTTCCTAAAACTCTTGGAGACGCTGCAGGTGTGGAGTGGGAAGTAGTGGGAGATTTTCCTGCCCCTTCCAAGTTTCCCACCCACCTTCCAGGCTCTGGAGGGGCTCAGAATTAATTCCGGGGGTGCCGTTTCTGCAGAGCCCCCAGAGGTGACCGTGACCATCAGGACAAAGGAGGTGGAGGATGGGATGGAGACGCATGTCTGCCGGGTCCATGGCTTCTACCCCAGGGAGATCGATGCCTCCTGGAGGAGAGATGGGGAGGAATGGCTTCAGGACACCTTCCGTGGCTCCGTGGCCCCCAACGCGGATGGGACCTTCCACGCCTGGCTCAGCATCCGGATCGATCCCCAAGAGAGGGGCCGCTATCGGTGCCACGTGGAGCACGACGGCCTGCAGGAGCCTCTGGACGTGGCCCTGGAGGGTGAGAGGCTGCAGGGAGGGAAAGGCTGGGCTCTTTGGCAGGCTGGAGGGTTCGGGGAGGGAAATCTCACCCCAGCTGTGTCCAGATGTGACCATACCTGACCTTTAAGCCATTAGTTTTTCCAGTGTTTGGGGTTGGTGAAGCTGCAGGGACCAGACCATAGAAGTGGCTTCAGGGGATGTAAAGGAAACTCCAGAATCTCATCACAAGAGCTGGCAGATCCTGATGAAATCCTCTTAGATCCTCACTTAGCCTCTTTCACTGCCTTCTTTCTTGCCTCCAGAAGAAAAACAGCGGTTATGCTGAGTACCAGAAACAGATTTACTTTAAAATCCTAAAGTTTGAACATCATCTCAAGGCAAATTTTGACTAAAATGGATGAACTACATCTGACTTCAAGAAATGCAGAGTGGTTGTATTGATCCATGAGGAGTCAGAAACCAAGTCTGAGTTTTTGCCATCAGAGCTTAACACGACTTTCCTGCTTTAAAGGTCAAAATGTCACTGTATGTGGCTGCTCTAAGAAAGAAGTTGCACATTATTTTGTGATATGGGAATTCCTGAGGCTCAGCATAAAACCCCAGAGAAAAAGCTCTCTTTCAAAGACCTCTTTGTATGCTCATAAGTGTTCCTGACATTTTTTTACACTGGACTTCCAAAGTTGCAGAATCCAGATTCAAATCTTTCATTGATAATAGCCACCATGATACAAAACATGTTCAACTTTAATTTTAATGCTGATATCTCAGGCAAATTAAAATATTCCCCTTACTTTTGTTGTTGTTTTTAGCAAGCATCAATTTAGAAGTGGCATGACTGGTATTCAGTGGGAATCCTGAATTATGTGGAAGAGAAATTTAAATTTAAAGATCCCTCAGACCTGATTCCCAAAGCAATACCACTTTACAATGCCTTGGTAAGGCCACACTTGGAATACTGCATCCGCTTTTGATCACCATGATGTAAAAAAGATGTTGAGACTCTGTAAAGAGTGCAGAGAAGAGCAACAAAGATGATCAGGGGGTAAAGGTAAAGGTAAAGGTTCCCCCGCACATGCGTGCTAGTTGTTTCCAACTCTAGGGGCTGGTGCTCATCTCCGTTTCAAAGCCGAAGAGCCAGCGCTTGTCCGAGGACGTCTCCATGGTCATGTGGCCGGCATGACTAGACGCCAAAGGCGCACGGAACGCTGTTACCTTCCCACCGTAGTGGTCCCTATTTTTCTACTTGCATTTTTACGTGCTTTCGAACTGCTAGGTTGGCAGAAGCTGGGACGAGTAACGGGCGCTCACTCTGTTACGTGGCACTCGGGATTTGACCAGCCAAACTGCCGACCTTCTGATCGACAAACTCAGCGTCCTAACCCACTGAGCCACTGCGTCCCTTCGATCAGGGGACTGGAGGCTAAAACATACAAAGAACAGTTGCTGGAATTGGGTATGTCTGGTTTAATGAAGAGAAGGATGAGGGGTGAGGTGATAGCAGTCTTCCAATATCCCAGGGGTTGCCACAAAGAAGAGGGAGTCAAGTTATTCTCCAAAGCACCTGAGGGCAGGACAAGAAGCAATGGATGGAAACTAATCAAGGAGAGAAGCAACTTAGAACCAAGAAGAAATTTTGTGACAGTGAGAACAATAAATCAGATGGAAGGGTTTGCCTTCAGAAGTTGTGGGTGCTCCATCACTGGAGGCATTTAAGAAGCGACTGGACAGATTTATTTGAAATGGTATAGGGTCTCTTGCTTGAGTAGGGGGTTGGGACTGGCAGACCTCCCTTCCAACTCTGTTATTCCCTTTCTGCCATTTGTGCGATTGTCCAGAATTTGGATGTCACCATATTCTATTTTTTATGCTGAAGTTCTGGAAGCCATTTCTGGACTGGCCAAAGAAATGAAAGTGATACACTTTAAAAAAAGGCTAGGTGATATGAACTCTTTTTTTTTTACTTTAAATAGTAAAATGCAAACCCTCAAACTGAAGCAAAAGTATAGCGTACGGAGCTGCCCAATTCCACTCAGAGTTATGACACGACATATTGGAGCAGCCTTTAAAAAGAACCAAAATATTTTTCTTTACAGTAGTGGCCAACATTGTGGAAACCTTTTGGGAAAAGTGTATTTTTGAGGTTTGATGGCTAATAACACCACTTTTTTTTTTGGAGTAGTACCATAAAATTGTATATCAGTGGAAAGATAATTTAATCAAGAATGTAATGCAACAAAGTTTGTTCAATTGTCTGTACCGTATTCTGTGAAAAGTTATAGCCAAATAACCAGAAAAAGGAAGCAGAACTTGCTTAGGTTGGTATCAGGTAGCTTTCCTTCATCTGATTGTAGCGAATCAGCACGAGTGTTTAGAGAGCCAATCAGGTGTCACCTGATTGGCAATGAGCCAATCAGATCACAGTAGATTCAGTTATTGATGTCATGTATTGAAGCTGAGGGACGCGGTGGCTCAGTGGGTTAGGACGCTGAGCTTGTCGATCAGATGGTCGGCAGTTTGGCGGGCCAAATCCCGAGTGCCGCGTAGCAGAGTGAGCACCTGTTACTCGTCCCAGCTTCTGCCAACCTAGCAGTTCGAAAGCACGTAAAAATGCAAGTAGAAAAATAGGAACCACTCCGGTGGGAAGGTAACAGTGTTCCATGCGCCTTTGGCATCTAGTCATGCCGGCCACATGACCACGGAGACATCCTTGGACAAGTGCTGGCTCTTTGGCTTTGAAACGGAGATGAGCACCGGCCCCTAGAATCGGAAACGACTAGCACGCATGTGCGGGGGAACCTTTACCTTTACCTTTATTGAAGCTGAGAGGAGGACATTTGTCAGTGATCGCTATGAAGTTGGTTGGGGTTTTTTGTGTTCTTTCATTTAGTGAGCTTGTAAAACGTAATAAAATTAAAGTAATGGTGCAAAGAGTTGACCGGTCGCCCAGAAAGCGATGTAAAATAGAATTATTAAGTGAACAAGGCTGCACTTGTAAAGAAATTAGAAGAAAAATTGGTGGAAACTTAACCAAAGGTGGCATTTCTACTATACACTTTTCCCAAAAGGTTTCAACAATTTTGGACACTACTGTGATGGTGAAGTTTTGTTTTGTAAGCTGCTGAGAGTCACAAGGTTACAAATTGCTGCTTTTTGAGTTGGAAAGCCAAAGATGAATTCAACTGCCTTCATGCTGAGCTGTTGTGAGAAGAAGGCAGCGTCATGAGGACACGTCCTCAATGTTTAGCAAGGCGTCTTCATGTTACAGTTAGAGGGACACAAAAATGACCCCATAGAGTTTTTAATTTTGGGAGTTTCCAGCTTTCACTGCTTTAGGACTCTCCCCTAATTGGGATGATTGTTTGGGGTTCTCCTTCAATTATCTGCTCTTCCTCCCAATTCAGAACCAAAATCCAACCTGGGGCTCATCATCGGCTGCGTTGTGGCTGGTCTTGTCTCGGTGTGTGCGATTGTTGGGATCTTGGCTTGTGTTTACATTCTCAGTAAGTATTCTTTTTGAGGTTCTTATGGGAAGATAGGAACATCTCTCCCAAGTCTCTCCCTTTGGGGAGCGTCTTCCGGGCTTCCTTCTACCCAGTTTTCACAGCCATCTTGGGGAAGCATCTGAGATCTCAGCCTCTTGCTGGGACTCCAGTCTTGACGTGGCTAAGTCTGAGGTTGGGACAATCCCGTCTTCTTCTGTGTTGGGAAGAAGCATCCCAGTTCCGTCCCTTTCAAAGGTTTTGGTCGAAGAGCAGCAGAGAAGGATTCCCATGAAAATCTTCCTCCTCTCCCAGCTGCTGCTGCTCCTTCCCCCATTTCCCTCCATCCCTCTCGGAGGCAGCAGGTCTCTCTTGGGGGAAATCAGGAGATACATTTGTATTTTAAAGATCTTTCTGTCTTTGTTGAGGGGTCAAAGGGACTGTGAAATATCCCCTGGGGTTCTTCCTCCTAGAGAGGAGAGATTGGATGATCTCTGGTGGGTTCTTTTGAGCTTTCACTGATTTTTGCCCTTGCAGAGAGACGTCAAGATGACTACAGAGCAGCACCAAGTGAGTGAATTGTCCTTTTTACAAGTAATCTCCAATTAGAGCAAGGACCAGAGGGACCGTCACTTGAAGGGTGTGTGTTTGTGTGTGTGTGTGTGCTATCTTCCTCTTCCTCTTAAGAACTAAGCTGTGGAAAGAGGGCCCCCTTTTCATCCCAGCCGGGCTGTTCTTGGAAGTGGGGTCCTCAAGGAGAAACATCTGGGACAGGGAATGTTATGTATCCAGGTGCAGGCATCTGCATAGCAGCGGCCACTAGGGGGCGTTGGCCTGGACGGTTTGGCGGGAAACCTAGGGCCAATCCCATTGGCTGGCCACCTACCTGGCCAGGTATTTAAGGAGGCCAGGTAGCCCTTGTTCGACAGTACGGACCCCCACACACAATAAAGTGCTGAACACGTACTCCGGCTGGCGTCTCTTCCTTGCGTCGGACCCACTACGTTACAGGGAACCCTCAAGAAGAGGAGAAGTCCCAGCTGGTGGAAGGTCCCTCTGACTGAGAAGCTGCTCTCTTTCCCAAGTGGGCGGGAAGGAAAGGTTTGGTGAAATGAGAGTCAGAAGCTCCATAAATTTAGGGATCAAAAGGGGGCATTTTGAGAGAAAAGGAGCTTTGGGGGATGCCAGCTGGATCTCCTCTTGGTCTCCCATCACAAGGCTCTCTTGAGTACAAACTGGTTAGAAAAAGAGACGTTGGAGCCATGTGGATCTTTTTAGGTCAGCTGTGCCTTCTAGCTATGTTTGATATACGTACAAATTTGAAGAATTCTTTCCTGTGCCTTGAAGCCAAAGCAGTTTGGTTCAAACTCTCTCCATGTATTTGTGTGTCTTTGATTCTGTGAGAGAAAAAAGGGAGGGAGGGAGGGAGATGGAGTCAGAAAGAGCTGAGTTTTTCCATCTGTAAGCCAAGAGAGTGACTTTCTCACCCACTTTTCTTTCCCTTTTTCCAGAAAGTGAGGAAGGATCCAACAGTTCAGACCAGGGTAAGTCGGAGGGAGCCGATGCTGCTGTTGCATGATCCATTCTGTCCTTTTGCAAGACTTTGGGCAGATGGGGGGGGGACGAAAAGAGGGAGAGCCCCCCCTTTTAAGGTAAAGGTAAAGGTTCCCCCGCACATGCGTGCTAGTCGTTTCCAACTCTAGGGGCCGGTGCTCATCTCTGGTTCAAAGCCGAAGAGCCAGCGCTTGTCCGAGGACGTCTCTGTGGTCATGTGGCCGGCATGACTAGACGCCAAAGGCGCACGGAACGCTGTTACCTACCCACCGCAGTGGTCCCTATTTTTCTACTTGCATTTTTACGTAATTCATCTTCCCTGTATTCCCTCTGTGTCCAGTTCTAGTGAAATAATTAGAATAATTAGATCCGGTTTGTTTAGTGGTGGGGGCACCAAATGAGACTTAACTGGGAGACGGTGAGTTCTAGTCCCGCCTTAAGCATGAAAGCCAGCTGGGTGTCACAAAATTCACTTTCCTTGCCCTGGTTTTTTTTCCTGTAGAGAAGAGAAACTCTCCCTGTTGGATTCAGGTAGGCAGCACAGAGTCTGCATGGTGGAGCCTGGAGGAAATTCTTTGCGGAGGAACAGGGAAACCACCGGCAATGCCGTGATCCCCAGTGGTTAGAGACACTCCTGCTGGCATAGCTGAGACCTGGCTGACTCTAGAAGAGGGGGGGGGTCCCCTCTCAGACACGGCCCCAGCTGGGTTTAGGCTTTGGCCCCCACTGAGACCCCAGGGCAGGACAGGTGGGCTGGCAGCGGTCCTCTGAGAATCCCTCTGGGCACTCGGGGGCCTTGATCCCCATGTTTCTGGTTGTGACTCTCCGTTTCTGAATCTGAGCTGACGGGATCAGTTGGGCCTGTTGCTGCTGTACCAGCCTCCATGCTGCGTGGCCACCCCCCCTCTCCCCCTCAGCTGCTAGGGGCCATCTTGGTGTTGGCAGGGAGTTCCCCAGGCTTCTGGCCCTGGGAGACTTCCATCTGCCCTCCCCGGGTTTGGCCTCGGAAGTGGCCAAGGAGTTCATGGCTGCCACGGGCCTCACCCAGACCGTCCTGGGCCTGGCTCAGGACAGCGGTCACACGCCGGATATGATCTTCTTGTCAGAGCAACGGCAACGTGATCTGGTGGGGGAAATCTGGTTTTTTCTTGTTTTAAATGTTCTACATGGTTTTTTTATTGAATATTACTGTATGCTGCCTGGGCGAGATGGGCGACATAGAAGTTTAATAATCAATGAATCAAAAGCCTGGTCTCCTCTGAGAATTTGGGGAAGCTGCAGAGGTTGAATGATGAAGAGACAGATTTGTTGTCCTCAGAGGATCCAGACTCAATCTGTGTCTTTCTCTCCAATGCAGGGAGCAACCAGGTCATTTAGCAGCCCCCCTGCCCTCGCAGGTGAGTGGCCGCCATGGAGGCCGAGTTGGGGGAGGAGGGAGGGAGGGAGGGAAGGGAGGGCTTTGAGGCCCAAAGACCAACTCGTGAAGAAATTTTGGGAAATCCCTCTTCTCTCTCCTCTTCATCTCAAACACTGCAAGGGAAGGAATTTGGGGGAGAGGCCTTGGGGCTCAGGGGAGGGGTCTGCCTGCCCCCCCAACTCTTATCCTGCAAGCCAAACTGTGGCCAGACCCCTCTCAGGATCTTGGGTCAGGAGGCTCAGAGACCTGCAAAGAGGAGATTTGTCAAGGAATCACGTGTGCCTATAACATTTATAGTTAAAGCAAGATAGTCAAGAATACAGGAGGATCGTGAGGTAAATCACAAACAGCATGCAGAGCCCAGACAAGAAAAAGGCAAGGGGAAAAAGGGAAACTCCACCTTTACCCACACTATCAACCAATCACATTTTGGATTGCCTCATGCAGGAGCCGTCACTCACCAGTGTGTCCTGGCCCAGGGGTAGGCAATCCTGGCTCTGTTATGACTCGTGGACTTCAACTGGGAGTTGAAGTCCACGAGTCATAGAAGAGCCAAGGTTGCCTGCCCCTGTGTCCATTGTGCAATTTTACTGTTCCAGCTACTGAATTTAAGATCCTGATGAGACTGGAGGGTCCCCAGTGCGAGAGGGAAAGAGGGGCAGATTTATTTATTTATTTATTTATTTTATTTAGATTTATATACCGCCCTTTCCCGAAGGACTCAGGGCGGTTTACAGGGCATTTAAAAAACAGTCAATACAAACGTTAAAACAAATTAAAAGAGATTAAATAGAGCCCTGAGAAAATTAAAACCCAGTTAAAATTAAAATTAAAAATATTCTCAGCCTGGGCCAGAGAGCTCAAAGATCCCAGGTCTTCAGGTCCCGGCGGAATGAACGGAAGGGTGGGGGCGGTCCTAAGCTCCGCAGGCAGCTGGTTCCACAGGGCAGGCGCACCCACTGAGAAGGCCCTACCCCTGGGTCTTACCCGCCGGCAGTCTTTAACCGGTGATGAGGGATCTCCTGAAGCTCTTGCAGTCCTGGATGGGGAGGGGGCTTCTCTCCCCTCCTGGATCCCATCTGGGAATCCCTCCCTCCAGATGCTGAAGGAAGACCTGGGATCTCTAGAGGCCATGAACCCATTTGCATTTGTCTAGGGGGGGCGCAACATAAATTAAAGTTGGATTTGCATATTTGAGGGGAGGCATCCATACATGTGGGGTGGGTTCTCAACCACCTCAGGCGCCAGTCCCAGCCCTGCCCCTCCCCTCTTGCAACTCTGAAAATCCCACCCGGCTGATCCCTCCGTTGAGGCTGCTGCTTCTGTTCCTTCCCTGGGCTGATCTTTGCTGATCCCTCAGCCTGGATGGGGTGATTCCTCCTCTTGGCTCCCTCTGAGACTGACCCTGCCTGCTTTTTCCCTCGTCTTTGCAGCCAGACTGGACCTCCCAGCATAAGGAGAGATGCGAGAAGAGGGGATCGGCCTGCTTCTGAATTAGGACCGACTCTTAAGAAGACCCCTTCGGTCCTGCTAGGATGCTGTAACCGGGTTGAATTTGGGGTCTTTCATCATTGCTTTTTTTCGGCGAATCAGTCAACCTTTGTATTTTGATTGATGAGCAGGGGTGAAAAGAAAATCTTACGTGTTTATAATTGTGGAATCAAAAAGGTTCATACTGGGTTTAGTAGATATTATTTTATTTATCTGTATCCTATTGAAGGCATCGAAGATATCCAGCACACCTTTCTCCTCCTATTTTCCCCACAATAACAACCCTGTCAGGTGGGTTGGATTGAAAGAGGATGACTGGCCCAAAGTCACCCAGCTGGCTTTCATGGCTAAGGAAGTACTTGAACCCAGAGTTGCTTTCTAGCCTGGTGCCTTAACCACTAGTCCAAACTGCCTTGTGTAGCTTGTAATAGCTTTGCAATAGAACGAATGGAATGGAATGGAATGGAATGGAATAGAATAGAATAGAATAGAATAGAATAGAATAGAATAGAATAGAATAGAATAGAATAGAATAGAATAGAATAGAATAGAATAGAATAGAATAGGGGAATGGAATGGAATGGAATGGAATAGAATAGGGGAATGGAATGGAATGGAATGGAATGGAATGGAATGGAATAGAATAGAATAGAATAGAATAGAATAGAATAGAATAGAATAGAATAGAATAGAATAGAATAGAATAGAATAGAATAGAAGTGGAATGGCATGGCATGGCATGGCATGGCATAGCATAGCATAGCATAGCATAGCATAGAATAGAATAGAATAGAATAGAATAGAATAGAATCTGGAAGGGACCTTGGAGGTCTTCTAGTCTAGCCCCCTGCTCGAACAGAAGAACCTATACCATTTCAGACAAGTGACTGTCCAGTCTCTTCTTAAAAATCTCCAGAGATGGAGTGCCCACAATTTCTGAAGGCAAGCTGTTCCACTGGTTAATTGTCCTTACCGTTAGGAAGTTTCTCCTTAATTCCAGGTTGCTTCTCTCTTTGGACAGTTTCCAACCATTGTTTCTTGTCCTGCCCTCTGGTGCTTTGGAGAATAGTTTGACCCCCTGTCCTTTGTGGCAGCCCCTCAAATACTGGAATACTGCTATCGTGTCACCCTATTTCTTCTATTCTTTAGACTAGCGGCTAACCCAAGTCCTGCAGCCATTCTTCATATGTTTTAGTCTCCAGGCCTTTTGATCATTTTAGTTTATTTATTTATTTATTCGGTTTATATACCGCCCTATTCCCAAAGGACTCAGGGCGGTTTACAAGGCAAAATTTAAAAACAATCCAATATAAAAATAAAATAAAATTAAATTAAGTCTAGCCGCAAAAACTAAATCACAGTTTAAAAACATTAAACCCCTCAGTCCAGACCAGATAGCTCAAAGAGCCAGGTTTTTAGGTCCCGGCGAAATGAACGAAGGTCGGGGGCAGTCCGGAGTTCCGTTGGCAGTTGATTCCATAGGGCAGGCGCGCCCACAGAGAATGCCCTCCCCCTGTTGTTCTTCTCTGAATTTTTTCCAAGGTCTCAACATCTTTTTTTGTAGTATGGTGACCAAAATTGGTTGCAGGATTCCAGGTGTGGTCTTAGTAGGGTTTTATAAAGCGGTACTAATACTTCACGTGATCCTGATTCTTTGCCTCTGTTTACACAACCCAGGACTGTTGTTAGCTTTTTTTGGCGGCGGCTGCACACAGCTGGCTCGTAGTCAAGTGATCATTCACTAGGACTCCAAGGTCCCTCTCACAGTTACTGTTTTTGAGCCAGGTCTCACCTAATCTGCGCTTTTGATTTTTCCTGCCTAAATGTAAAACTTGGCTTTTTTCCACATTAAAATTAATTTTGTTGGGTAGGGCCCATTGTTCAAGTTTGTCAAGATCTTTTTGGATCCTGAGCTTGTCTTCTGGGGTGTTGGCTATTCCTGCCAGTTTAGTGTCATCTGCAAATTTAATTGTGTTCCTCTTCTATGACTCACACCCTGGACGGTATCCCCTTCTATGACTCACACCCTGGATGGTATGAGAGTACCGGATGGTAGGAGATATAGGAATATAGCCAGCCGTACCAACAGGCTGAAAAATAGCTTTTATCCGTGGGCTGTTAGGCTTTTAAATGGGATATAATCTCTGTGAATTTATGCAGAATTGACTTGGGAGGCCGGTGTGTGGTGTAGTTGGTTCACATGGTGTGGTAGGATGGAGGGTTTGTTGTCACTGTGTGTTGGGGGGAGAGAGCATGGGGGGGAGGCTCAGCTAATCTCAATATACACATGTTGTACTTTGACAATAAAGGTTTATTATTATATTCCCTCATCTAAGTCATTGATGAAGATATTGAAGAGTACTGGGCCTAAGATGGGGCCTTGTGGCACCACTGCTTACTTCTCTCCACGTGGATGTAGTACCACTGAGGACTACTCGCTGAGTACGGTTTGTCAGCCAGCTACATATGTATCTGGTGGTGATGTTGTTTATGCCACCTTTTTTCTAGCTTACTGAGCAGCAGGTTGTGGTCTACTTTGTCGAATGCCTTACTGAAATCCAAGTATACTATGTTCACAGCGTTTCACTGGTCTACTAATTTAGTCACTTTATCAAAGAATGAAATAAGATTGGTTTGGCATGATCTGTTTTTGACAAACCCATGCTGGCTATTAGTTATAACTTTGTTCGCTTCTAGTTGTTCGCAGATGATCTTCCCAGGTACTGATGTTAGACTGATTGGTCTGTAGTTTCCTGGGTCTGTTTCTTTTCCTTTCTTGAAGATGGAAACCACATCAGCCCTTTTCCAATCCTCAAGTATTTCTTCGGTACTCCAGGATTTTTAAAAGATGTGGTGCAATGGTTCTGAGATAACATCTGCCAGCTCCTTCAGAACTCTGGGATTAATCCCTCAGGTCCTGGTGATTTATATTCATCAAGGTCTGATAGGTGTTCTCTTACCATTTTCTTGTTTATTTTAATTTTTGTTTCTAGTTTCTCTTTTGCGGTAGGTTTTTTTGGTATGTTGGGTTATAATTTCTTGTTGTGTGAAGACTGATGCAAAGAATGAGTTAAGCAACTCTGTTTTCTCCCTATGGCCTGTTACTTCAGTGCCATCTTCTCTCTTTAGTGGACTTACACTTTCCTTTACTTTTTTCTTTATTAATACGTTGAAAGAAACTTATGTTCTGGCTGTCTGCTGATAATCAGCCTTAGTTATGTGTCCCTCTTTCCATTTTTTGTACTGGTCCTTTTTGTCATTCAGTTTGTCAAAGAGAATTTTGTGTAGCCATGCTGGTTTATTCTTGAATTTCTTGTTTTTCTTTTTCAGTGGTATTGTGCTGGACTGGGCTTTTATGATCATAGTTTTCAGAGATTCCCACATTTCTTGTGTTGTTTTCCCCTTTAGGATTTTCGTCCATGGAATCTTTCCTAGGTTCTCTCTGAGTTTGTTAAAATCAGCTCTTTTGAAGTTTAAGACTTGGGTTGGATTAATTTCTATTGCTTGTTTTTGCATTATATTGAATTTCAGCATGAAGTAGTCACTTTCACCTAAAGTTCTGGCATCTTCAACTCCCTCTATCACTTCTTTTCGATTAGTAAGAATTAGGTCCAGTATAGCTTTACTTCTTGTTCGTTTCCTCCACTTTTTGGATGATAAAGTTGTCGGCTAGGTTGGTTAAGAATCTGTTTAATCTCCTACTCGCTGCAGAGTTTGTCTCCCAGTTGATAACTGAATAGTTGAAATCTCCCATTACTACCGTGGTATACTTCCTATATACATTAGTTAACTGATTGGCAAAGAGTTCATCTATTTCTTCTGATTGGTTGGCTGGACTGTCATATACACCTATGACAATGTCACCTTTCCCCCCCTTTTATATTGACCCATTTGTAATAGAGGTTTGTAGTAGCTGCATTGTTATTTCTGATGACCTTTAATGGGCTTCTGTTGATTAAGAGAAGAAGAAGAAGTGTTAATAACGAATTGGGGCCGGGGGGGGGGTTATAGGGTGAAGATTTGCTGGTGTTACTTTAAGGGAGAGTGATAAATTGTTAATCTTCAACATACTTGCTTGGATTGAAAATGGAGGTTTCTTCATCTGTCTCGTATTTTTCTTTGTATAAGTTGTATAAGAGATTGTATGTATAATGTGTAAAAGAATCTTCAACAAAATTATTTCTTTTAAAAAAGAAGAGTGCTTTCTGAGATTTATTTCATTAGAGTAGTTAATGTATTTGTATTTTTTTAAAATTAAGAATTGCACTAGGTTGACCAAATATTTGATCATCCAGAGTTTGATAAATAATTCATATATCAAGTATAGCATTCAAACACTTAATTTTTCCAGATTGCCATTGATGGATTTTCATGCTTTAGAAAAATAGAACATGTACAGCTAGGCTGCTATCCCCTTAATAATTGCACATATATTGTAAGTTTATTAAAATTGTTTGCTGAAATAAATGTTTTTTTTCCCTATATCTGCGTTGCTGCCCATTTTGGGAGGTTGAAAATAGGAGGGATTTTACCCTCCTTGCTACTCAGAGAGACCAATTTCACTTTGACTACAGAAGAGAGCAGAATATGGTTCAAGCCCTGAAGAAATCATTGCAGGCTTACTCACACTTTGCTCATCATGGGAAGTGTAAAAGCAGCATCATCAATGCTTTATTGACTAAATTTGGCCATGATTATAACAATGATCATAACTGGAAGAGAGATTTATTATTTTACTACAACGATTCCCAAGAAGAACCGCCAAAGGAGAGAGCAGCCATCTTAGTTTATTTTGGGAAAACTGAAGTGTTTGAAACTTCCCAAAGATTCATGTCTTCCCCTGAGAATAGAAGGATATAGGGAATTTTATACCTCTGACCTTTTTCCTCTAGAAAGACGAGAGACTTTGAAGATGCAACAAAAGCTTTTCACGCAGAGCGAAGATCACTTGGGTTTTATCACCGGGAACATAGATTCATCGGGCTGGGAGAGACCTCAGAGGTCTTCTAGTCCAACCCTCAGCTCAAGGAAGGAAGACCTTATACCAGGGGTGTCGAACTCAATTTCATTGAGGGCTGCATCAGCATTGCAGTTGCCCTCAGGGGGGCGGGCGGGCGTGGCCAGGATGGGCGTGGCCTACTGGGTGGGCGTGGCCAGCTCTACATCATTGGCATCAAGGGTGCCTATGGGGGCCCGGGCAGGAGTGGGACAGATCTGAGGGTCTCTGGCAGAAGGAGGGTCTCTGGGCCAGGGCCAAGGCAGTGGGGGCCGTTCCCTTACTGTTTCCAGGATGGCTTCGCGGGCCACATGAAACCACTTCGTAGGCTGGATCCGGCCCCCGGGCCTTGTGTTTAACATGTCTGCCTTATACCATCATGGTCAAAAGGTTGTCCAATCTATTTCTGAACACGTCAAGTGATGGAACACCACAACTTGGAGAGGCAAACTATTCCATTGAATAAATTGTTCTCATTATTAGAACGCTGCTTCTCCTTACTTTTAGGTTGGATCTCTCCGTAACAAGCTTCCATCCCTTATTTCTTGTCCTGCCTTCATGGCTTTGGAGAAGAATTAGATCCCCTCTTTTCTAGGACAGCTCCTGAAGTAATGACAAGAGAGTTATCACGTCCTTCCTCCCCCCCCCACAAATCCATCCTTCTCTGCCATAGGCTAGAAATACTTCCCTCCCTCAGTCTCTTCATACGATTTAGCCTCCAGTCCCTTTATCATTTTGTCACTCCTCTCCGCACACTTTCCAGGGTTTCAGCATCTCTCTTGTATTGTGGTGACCAGAATTGTACACAGTATTCCAAATGTGGCTTCACTAATGCAATAAAGGTAAAGGTTCCCCAGCACATGCGTGCTAGTCGTTTCCGACTCTAGGGGCCGGTGCTCATCTCCGTTTCAAAGCCGAAGAGCCAGCGCTTGTCCGAGGACGTCTCCGTGGTCATGTGGCCAGCATGACTAGACGCCAAAGGCACACGGAACGCTGTTACCTTCCCACCGTAGTGGTCCCTATTTTTCTACTTGCATTTTTACGTGCTTTCGAACTGCTAGGTTGGCAGAAGCTGGGACGAGTAACGCGCTCAATCTGCTACGCGGCACTCTGGATTCGACCCGCCAAACTGCCGACCTTCTGATTGACAAGCTCAGCGTCCTGGTGATCTTGATGTTATCCCTCTTATGATGTCGTGAGCTGTGATGAACAGGAACGAGAACACGCAGATGAGGACAGACAACCCATACTTTATTTAAGCAGAAACTGTACTGAGGATTCGGAGTCACCCTGCCACAATATATAGCTAGGCACTCTGGAAGCAACCAATCAGATTGTACCCATATTTGCCGCCCAAAGTTGACCAATTGCAGGACCAGAAAACGTCCTGTCTGGGTTGCTGGAGAACTAACGGTTAATAGCCCAGTACATAATACCTCTGTTGGCGCAGTCCAAGACTGCGATGGCTTTTTTGGCAGCTCCACCTGATCTGTGGTTCGGAGGGTCTATGCGGGGGTCTCCCCTCCCCGTCCCGAGTGCCCCTCCCCCCAGGCCTAGATAATCATCCTGCTTTAAAGAGCCCTGCAGTTCTGCCCCTCCCCCCAAGAGGCGTGTTACCTTCCCACCGTAGTGGTCCCTATTTTTCTACTTGCATTTTTACGTGCTTTCGAACGCGGCACTCAGGATTCGACCCGCCAAACTGCCGACCTTCTGATCGACAAGCTCAGCGCCCTAACCCACTGAGCCACCCCGTCCCTAGTATGTTTAGGTGTGTGTTATGTATGTGTTCACTTTGAGAGCGGGCAACTAAATTTCATTTTTGGTGTGTGCCATTGTGCCCACAGTAAAAAAAAAATGACAATAAAGGTTACCTACCTACCCATCGCTTCCTCAGTGTCTTCATCGTAAGTTTCCAGATCCTTCATCATCTCTCACACTCCTCTCTGCACTCTTTCTTGTGGCCTCAGCCTCTTTTTTGGATTGCGGCGACCAGGACTGCACCCTGCATTCCAAGGGTGGCCTCACTTGTGCAATATAAACTGACATACATGTCTTCTGACCTTGATGTTACATCCCTCTGTTGATGCAGCCCAGGAGTGCATTGGCTTTTTTGTTAGCTCTACCTCAGTGGTCTTCAAACTTGGCCCTTTTATGATTTGTGGACTTCAACTCCCAGAATTCCTCAGCAAGCATGCCTGCTGAGGAATTCTGGGAGTTGCAAGTCCACAAGTCATAAAAGGGCTACGTTTGAAGAACCCTGCTCTACCTGATTCCCCACCCCACCCCGCTGCGAGGGGCTGTGGGGTCCCCCTCGGCCCAGGCCCAGAGGGAAACCCTCCCCCCTTCCGCGCTTTTCCAAATCCCGCAGTTCTGCCCCTCCCTCCTCCGCAAGACACGGAATCCATTCCCTGAGACTTTCGCTTTCCTTTTTCCCCCTTCCTCTCGCCGATTCCGCCCGGGCGTCTGCCTAGCAACAGTGACGACAGGGAAACGCTTTTTTCCCCTATTGGTTGAGTTCGCCCAATCGCCAGCTAGATGTAGATCGTTGCGCACGATGATCAAACGGGGGGCGCCTCTTTCTTCCGCCTGCCGAATTCGGGAGAGCGGGGCGCGGGCTGAGGATCGGGGTCTGGATGGCTCTGCGCTCTGCCCCCGTC
Organism: Vipera ursinii; assembly: GCF_947247035.1. NCBI lineage: Eukaryota > Metazoa > Chordata > Lepidosauria > Squamata > Viperidae > Vipera > Vipera ursinii. The sequence continues at coordinate 5,892,324 of NC_139513.1, forward strand.
TTGCTCCTGGTGTGCGTGGCGGTCGCTCTGTGGGAGAGCTGCTTTGGTGAGTCCCTTTGGGGGGGGGGTTTCCGCCCCTTTTATTTGCCAGGGAAACTTTCTCTCTCTCCTACCCCCCCCCAAAAAAAGGTTATTCCCAGAAAGAGAATCCGGATTCGGTCCTCCTTTTGGTCCTCTCCTCCTCCTCCCTCCCCTCTGGCCACTTTGAGATCGGGCACCAAAGCTCCTCTACCCCCCCCCCCGTCCTCCCGGCACACAGGAGATCGCCTCTGGGAACAAGAACAAGAGTGGGCCCTCCAGATCTCAGTCAAGTCTACCTGGGCGCCCCCCCCCCACGAGCACGGTTCTTTCCCTCCCTGAAAGTGGAGGTTGGTTGGTTGGTTGGTTGGTTGGTTGGTTGGTTGGTTGAATGAATGAATGAATGAATGAATGAATGAATGAATGAATGAATGAATTTGTATACCGCCCTATTCCCGTAGCACTCAGGGCGGTTTACAGGGCAGTTAAAACCATGAAATACAAAAATTAAAATCAATTGAAAGAATTAATTAAATTCAAGCCCCAAAAGTAAATCTAAAACCCAATTAAAATTAAAAAAAGCCCTCAGTCTGGGCCAAACAGCTCGAAGAGCCAAGTTTTCAGGTCCCGGCAAAATGAGCGAAGGTCGGGGGGCAGTCCTAAGTTCCGTAGGTAGTTGGTTCCATAGGCAGGCGCACCCACAGAGAACGCCCTTCCCCTGGGAATCACCCGCCGGCATTCATTAACCGGCGGTACCCTGAGAAGGCCCTCCCTGTGGGAGCGCACAGGATGATGGGAAGATGATGCCGGCAGCAGGTGTTCCCTTAGATAGGTTGTCGTTCAGCGGAGTTTGCACGTGACCAGGTCAGTTCACACACTTGCTGGGCTGCCTTCGCACATTCTCCCTCCGCCCGGGTCGCCACTTTCCTGACTTTGGCTGGGATTTGTGGGCTCGCTGTGGCTTCGGGTGCTGGGAGGACTTGGCTTGTTTCTCGACTTGGTTGCCTGCATTGGCCGAGACTTGTGCCCTGTGAATGCGGCAGTAGAAGAGTGTGTTTGTGTGTGGGGGGGGGCTTCCACCCTCTTTTATCTGCCTGGGAAACTTTCTTTTCCCCCCCACCCCCCGAAAAAAGGTTATTCCCAGAAATAACTTTCTCTCTCTCCTACCCCCCCCCAAAAAAAGGTTATTCCCAGAAAGAGAATTCTGATTCGGTCCTCCTTTTGGTCCGCTCCTCCTCCTCCTCCCTCCCCTCTGGCCACTTTGAGATCGGGCACCAAAGCTCCTCTACCCACCCACCCCCTGTCCTCCCGGCACACAGGAGATCGCCTCTGGGAACAAGAACAAGAGTGGGCCCTCCAGATCTCAGTCAAGTCTACCTGGGCACCCCCCCCCCCCGAGCACGGTTCTTTCCCTCCCTGAAAGTGGAGGTTGGTTGGTTGGTTGGTTGAATGAATGAATGAATGAATGAATGAATGAATGAATGAATGAATTTGTATACCGCCCTATTCCCGTAGCACTCAGGGCGGTTTACAGGGCAGTTAAAACCATGAAATACAAAAATTAAAATCAATTAAAACAATTAATTAAATTCAAGCCCCAAAAGTAAATCTAAAACGCAATTAAAATTAAGAAAACCCTCAGTCTGGACCAAACAGCTCGAAGAGCGAAGTTTTCAGGTCCCGGCGAAATGAGTGAAGGTTGGGGTCAATCCTAAGCTCCGTAGGTAGTTGGTTCCATAGGGCAGGCGCACCCTTCCCCTGGGAATAACCCGCCGGCATTCATTAACCGGCGGTACCCTGAGAAGGCCCTCCCTGTGGGAGCTCACAGGACAATGGGAAGATGTTCCCATCCCAGGTGTTCCCTTAGATAGGTTGTCGTTCAGCGGAGTTTGCACATGACCAGGTCAGTTCACACACTTGCTGGGCTGCCTTCGCACATTCCCCCTCCGCCTCTTTCCTGACTTTGGCTGGGATATGTGGGCTTGCTGGGGCTTCGGGTGCTGGGACGACTTGGTTTGTTTCTCGACTCGGTTGCCTGCATTGGCAGAGACTTCTGCCCTGTGAATGCGGCAGTAGAAGAGTGTGTTTGTGTGTGGGGGGGGCTTCCGCCCTCTTTTATCTGCCTGGGAAACTTTCTTTTCCCCCCCCACCCCCCCAAAAAAAAGGTTATTCCCAGAAAGAGTATCCTGATTCGGTCCTCTTTCTAGTCTGCTCCCCCTCCGCCCCCCTCTGGCCACTTTGAGATCAGGCCTGAAAACTGGGAATGGGAATCTGCCTTTCTTTGGGCTGGCAATAGTGCAGGATCCGGGTCGAAAGAGGGCAAGTTTCAGAGAAAGCGAAGGAAGTAATAAATCTGGCGCCTCTCTAGCCCCCTCCCCCCACCGGGAATCCCGGTTTCAGACCCGTAGTGGGGTTGCTGCAATGAGGAAATCCTGGGGTAGTCACGGATTTTCTGTGGAATAAAAATAGCAGTGCAGCTTAGACTTATATACCGCAGGGCTTCAAGGCCATGGTCTTCCCACTTGCAATGTATGGTAGTGAAAGTTGGACCATAAAAAAGGCTGAGTGCCAAAGAATTGAGGCCTTTGAACTGTGGTGCTGGAGAAGACTCCTGCGAGTCCCTTGGACTGCAAGGTGATCAAACTGGTCAGTCCTAGAGGAGATCAACCCTGACTGCTCTTTAGAAGGCCAGATCCTGAAGCTGAAACTCAAATCCTTTGGCCACCTAATGAGAAGGAAGGACTCACTGGAGAAGAGCCTAATGCTGGGAAAGGTTGAGGGCAAGAGAAGAAGGGGACGACAGAGAATGAGGTGGCCGGATGGAGTCACTGAAGCAGTAGGTGTGAGCTTAAATGGACTCCAGAAGATGATAGAGGACAGGAAGGCCTGGAGGAACGTTGTCCATAGGGTCGCGATGGGTCGGACATGACTTCACAGCTAACAACAACAACAACAAGGGCTTCACGGCCCTCTCTGAGCAGTGTGCAGAGTCAGCATTCTGCCCCCAACAATCTGGGTCCTCAGTTTACTGACCTCGGACGGACGGAAGGCTGAGTCAACCTTGAGGCCGGTGGGGATCGAACTCCTGACTGTGAGCAGATTTAGCCTGCAATGCTGCATTGTTAACCTCTGCACAAACCATGCCTCAAGGTATGAGTGGGGAGCCCCACTGAGTCCCGGGTTCAAGGCCAATTCCTGTCCAGATGCCTGAACTCTGGGACGGGAGGGGGAATTTCCAACCGGGGAGGGGGGATGTTGAGTGAAGAGGAAGATGTGGGGAAGGGGCCTACGTGGCTTCATTGCTGCTCCCTTCACTTCCCCCCTCCCTACGTATCTCCTTGGCAGTCGGCTTGGGTTTCCCTTAAGGATCCCGGGGTCTCTGGTCTCTCCCACTCCATCCCCCATTTTATAAAAATCTCCCCTAAAATCTGCAGCTGTTAATCGTCCACGTTGGCTTACGGTGATGTGGGAATGTTTTTTTCTCCTGTGAATGGAAAATGGGGTTTCCTGCTGCTTTTGAGCTTCTGGGGGTGACCAGATGGGGTTTCCTGCTGCGTTTGAGCTTCTGGGGGTGGAATCCCCCCCCCTTTACCTCTCGGCGACTGCGGCATCCTTGGGGCAGACTGAGCAATGCAGAAGAAGGTTTGAGGGAGGCCTTGCTGGAATGTGGCGGCGGGGGGGGGGGAGAAACACAAGCTTGGGGGACCTGCTCTCTCTTTGGTCCTGCTTTCCTTTCTCTTCCTCTCTTACCCCCAAGCTCTCTGCCCCACAAGACTTCAGACCTCCAGAAGCTGCTCCTTTGTATCTCAGTGGTCCCCTTTCCACCCTCTGTCTCCATCATCTCCCCCTTCCTTTCCCCCTTCCTCCTCCGCCCCCAGCTCTCCTCCTCCTCCTCTTCTCCTGCTTCTCCTCCTCCTCCTCCTCCTCCTCTTCCTCCTCCTCCTCCTCCTCCTCCTCCTCCTCCTCCTCCTCTTCTTCTTCTTCTTCTTCTTCTTCTTCTTCTTCTTCTTCTTCTTCTTCTTCTTCTTCTTCTTCTTCTTCTTCTTCTTCTTCTTCTTCTTCTTCTTCTTCTTCCCCTTCCCCTTCTCCTTCTCCTTCACCACCACCTCCTCCTCCTCCTTCACCACCACCACCTCCTCCTCCTCCTCCTCTTCTTCTTCTTCTTCTTCTTCTTCTTCTTCTTCTTCTTCTTCTTCTTCTTCTTCTTCTTCTTCTTCTTCTTCTTCTTCTTTTTCTTCTTCTTCTTCTTCTTCTTCTTCTTCTTCTTCTTCTTCTTCTTCTCCTTCTCCTTCTCCTCCTCCTCCTCCTCCTCCTCCTCCTCCTCCTCCTCCTCCTTCTTCCTTCTTCCTTCTTCCTTCTTTCCCCTCAGAGCCTCAGATTGGAGCCGCCATAGGATCTGGGTCCCTCAGCTGAAGCCCCCTAACTCTGCCCCTCTGGGTCCCTTCCAGGCGCCTCCTCGCACTCCCTGAAGTATTTTGTCACCTCCATCTCGGAGCCCAGTCAGGGGCAGCCTGACTATGTCATTGTGGGGGACGTGGACGGTCAGGTCTTCAGTTCCTATGATAGTAACAGCCGGAGGATGGAGCCTCGAGTCTCCTGGATGGAGAAGGTGGGGAAGGAGGACCCCCAGTACTGGGACAGGAACACCCAGATGGCACGTGAGGAAGAGGAGGTGTTCAGAAGAGATCTGGTGATTGCCAGGACTCGCTACAATCAGAGCAAAGGTGAGCGATGGGTCGGGTGGCTCCTCCTGCCCCATATTCCCCTCACCAGGAACCTGAGGGGTGGGGAAATGGGGTCCCTTCAAAGGGAAAGGCTGCTTCCACACATTTTAAAATGTTTGTAACATGTTTATTCTTTTTTCCCTCCCAAATTAATATAAGATTAATTTTAATCTTCATTAAACTTCAGTCCTCATTTAATCTTCATATTCACTTCGATATGAGCCAGCAGTGTACGGCAGCAGCCAAGAAAGCTAACACAATCCTGGGTTGTATAAATAGAAGCATAGAATCAAAATCACGCGAAGTATTAGTATCACTTTATAAATCCCTAGTATGATCACACCTGGACTACTCGCACCAGTTTTGGTCACCACACTACCAAAAAAAAAAAAAAGATGTTGAGACCTTGGAAAAAGTTCAGAGAAGAGCAACTAAGATGATTAAAAACCTGGAGACTAAAATGTATGAAGAATAGTTGCAGGATTGGGGTGTGGCTGGGTGTGGCTAGTCTGGAGAAAAGAAAGTCTAGGTGGGACATGACAGCAGTATTCCAGTATTTGAGCGGCTGCCACAAAAAGGAGGGGGGTCGACTTATTTTCCAAAGCACCAGAAGGCAAGACAAGAAACAATGGATGGAAAATAATCAAGGAGAGAAGCAACCCGGAATTAAGGAGAAACTTCCTGACAGTTAGAACAACTAACCAGTGAAACAACCTGCCTCCAGAAGTGGTGAATGCTCCAACACTGGAAGTTTTTAAGAAGAGACTGGACAGCCACTAGTCTGAAAGGGTACAGGGTCTCCTGCTTGAGCAGGGGGCTGGACTAGAAGACCTCTAAGGTCCCTTCCAGCTCTATTCTGTTCTAAGATTGTCTTTGCCTCCATAGGTAAAGCTAAAGGTTCCCCCGCCCATGCGTGCTAGTCATTTCCAACTCTAGGGGCCTGTGATCATCTCCGTTTCAAAGCCGAAGAGCCAGCGCTTGTCCGAGGACGTCTCTGTGGTCATGTGGCCGGCATGACTAGACGCCAAAGGCGCACGGAACACTGTTACCTTCCCACCGTAGTGGTCCCTATTTTTATATTTGCATTTTTACGTGCTTTCGAACTGCTAGGTTGGCAGAAGCTGGGACGAGTAACAGGTGCTCACTCTGCTACGCGGCACTCGGGATTTGGCCCGCCAAACTGCCAACCTTCTGATCGACAAGCTCAGCGTCCTAACCTACTGAGTCACCGCGTCCCTTTTCTGCCAATTGCAGTTAATAACAACAGTTAAAGTTATCTATCTGTCTACATTGATATTGATATAAACAGAGGAAAAGGATGATAGATCCTCCCCCTCAAAAAAAAAAGTAAATGGATCCTGAGGAGATCCTGGGGAAAGCAAGTCCTCGTCCTTCTGTCCGTTTCCACCCCAGAGAAATGAGGGATCAATTGCAGATCCTCCTGGGGAAACTAGATCCCTTTCCTTCACCCCCTTTTTGGAGGGACGAGTGGGGCCCCAAACACCAGGAGCTTCTTCTCATCCTCCATTTGGAAGGAGAGGCCAGGAGGCCAAATGGGGTGGGGGCTCTTGGAGCGGGGGGGGGGCCACAGGGCTGTTTCCAGGATCCTCCCAATCTTGAGGGGGCTTCTTTTCCCTGGAGGAAATGGGAGTGTCTGTCAGTGTCTCCCTCCAGCGTCAAAGCACCTGCAGGGAGGGGGTGTCTCTATCTACCTTGAGGACCACCCCCCCATAACCATCATCTTGCTCCTATTTCAGGCCTTCACACATGGCAGAGAATGGTCGGCTGTGAGCTCCGGGGAGACGGGAGCAAAGGAGCGTATCAACAATACGGCTACGACGGGAGGACCTTTCTCACCTTCGACAAGGAGACCCTCACCTGGGTGGCTCCCGACCCCCAGGCCCGGATCACCCAGAGGAAATGGGACGCTATTCCAGGATATAATCAGAGAAGGAAGACCTACCTGGAGGAAGTCTGCATCAAGTGGCTGGAGAAGCACCTGTCCCATGGGAAGAAGACGCTGCTCAGGACAGGTGAGCCTCTGGATCCAGGCTGGACTTTTCTCCTTTTGTGGCTGGATTTCTTGGACATGGTTGTCCTCTTTGGGTGCCTGGTCTAGAGCCTGTTTGCGTTGGTGAGAATCCTCCTCCTCTCCTTCCAGAATCTCTCCAAGCCCTGTTGGGTTCCCCCTTGCCAGGCCGCCATTCAATGGACCAGGAAACGCAGGCTCTGCCTGGTGGCTGTCTGGGTGGATCAGGCAGCAAAAGCACTCAGGGGTGTCCTCTTCACAAGCACAAGGAGGAGACGGGCATTTTGGGTTCTTCAGGGAAACCCCCATTAGTCAAACTGTAGCCAAGTGTGAGGGGCTCCCTTAATTTCCCCCCATTAACTCTCCTTCCCCCCACATCCCACAGGGGGCTCCCTGCCCTGCACCTGATGATGCATCTCTAACACCCTCCACTAGGCGGCTTCACTTCTACCATTAATAAGAGATCATCAGTGCCCCTGTTTGGGCCAAAGAGGCTATGGTGAGGCGTTCTTACCTTCCCAGGGGGGAAAGAAAGCCCCCAAATTTCTATGGATAAACCTCAAACCTATCCCTGCAATTCTGACATAGCGAGCCTTTCCTCAGAACAACCCCCTCCCCACCAACAGGAACACCCCCTCATATTATAATTGTTTCCTGTGATTATTGTTACTGTTATTGTTTTCCCTTCTAGATTACTCCTCCTCCTTCCACCTCCCCCCCCCCCCGATTAACCCCTTCCCCTCTGGGTTCCTTGATCTCTCTAGGATCAGCTGGGTGAGATCAAGATGGATTAGGGCAGGGGTGTCAAACTGCCGGCCCACGGGCTGGATGCGTCATGCCGAAAGTGCGCTCACCCAATTGCCGGCAATGGGAAAAAAGTTGCGATAGGTCACAACACATCATGTCACATTGCGAGTTTGACATCCCTGCATTAGGGAATAACCCCCCCCTACAATAACCAGCATCCCCTTCCTGCTCTGTCTCTCTCTCTCTCCCCAACCCCCCATGGGTTTCACCTCTCTCTCTGCCTCCCTTTGATAGGCAGAATCTCTTTTCCAAATTAACCAGGGTGAGAGTCCAAAACTCCTTTTTGCTATGATTCTGGCTTTCCTCCTCTTGAAATTGGGGTCGTGTCCCTTGCAAAGAGGCCTGGAGCTGCCTCAGATTCAGGGGTGCAGAAGAAAACCACAAAAGTAGGGAGAAACTTCTGTGTTGTTGTTGTCGTTGTCTTGAAAGGGAACTTAAAAGAGCAGCTCCACATTCCCTCTCCTGAAGGGAGCAGCCCGAGATCGCTCAGAGTTCAAAGCAGCCAGAGAAGAATTTCCTTGGACCCTCAATTTGCTGCTGGAGGTTTTTCAGGCTGAGTCCCTGGGAAGGACTCAAAATCCAGGAGTTCTTGTGGTTGAGCATTTTTCCAGATCTGGAACATGTCCTAAAACTCTTGGGGACGCTGCAGGTGTGGAGTGGCAAGTAGTGGGAGATTTTCCTGCCCCCCCCCAAGTTTCCCATCCACCTTCCAGGCTCTGGAGGGGTTCAGAGTTAATTCTGGGGGTGCCGTTTCTGCAGAGCCCCCAGAGGTGATGGTGAGCAGAAAGACGGAGGTGGAGGATGGGATGGAGACGCACGTCTGCCGCCTGGATGGCTTCTACCCCAGGGAGATCGATGCCTCCTGGAGGAGGGACGGGGAAGAATGGCTGCAGGACACCTTCCGTGGCTCTGTGGCCCCCAACGCAGATGGGACCTTCCACGCCTGGCTCAGCATCCAGATCGATCCCAAGGAGAGGGGCCGCTATCGGTGCCACGTGGAGCACGACGGCCTGGAGGAGTCTCTGGACATGGCCCTGGAGGGTGAGAGGCTGCAGGGAGGGAAAGGCTGGGCTCTTTGGCAGGCTGGAGGGTTGTGGGAGGGAAATCTCTGTTTTGTACCAGCCTGCTACCGGCCCTGCAGAAAAGGTAGGAACAACCCCTTTTACAAGAAGGCAAGAGGCTGGAACTAAGCCTGCCAAATTTATGGACACAAAAGCAAACAGAACAAGACACGAACCATGAAACAGGAGCTATTCAAACGGTTGCCTTCAGCAAACCAGCCCTCCCACGCATTCCCCTTTTAAACAGTTCAGCGCGTGGCTTCTCTCTGCCTCCTTCCGAGGTGCCCCATTGCCTTCCTCTGTTTACTACTGATTGACTGCCTCCTGCGTCGGGCGTCCTTGAACAGGGCCAGCTGTGGGTCATCTTCATCCACGCTGTCAGGCTCACACAGCTGGGTCTGCGTCGTAACCAGGTGGGAGGGGCCTGGCTGAGGGCTCTCATCAGCAAGCTCTCCAACACCTTCAGCAACCTCTCCAACACCCCCCTCCTCGTCCTCTGAATCATCCGACCCAACTGCCGAACCCACAGGCTGACCCTGAATCACAACAATCTCACCCCCAGATGTGAGCATACCTGAGCCTTTGGTTTTTCCCCCATGTTTGAGGTTGGTGTACCTGCAGGGAACAATAAATAGAATTGGCTTCAGGCTGCCCAATTCCACTCAGTCATGTCATATAGGGTCCACCTATAAATAGAACAAAATCTGTTAACACATTTTGTTTATATTATTGTGTTTGTGAAGTTTTTATTTTGTAAGTTGCCGAGAGTCACAAGGTTGCAAAAGGCTATTTTTGAGCTGAAGAGCTAAAGCTGAATTCAGTTGCCTTCATGCAGCGACACGAGGACACGTCCTCTAAAAAATGATTATCAAGGCGTCTTCATGCTACAGTTAGAGGGACACAAAAATGACCCCGTGGAGTTTTTAATTTGGGGAATTTCCAGCTTTTGCTGCTGGAGGATTGTTTGAGGTTCTCCTTCAATTATCTGCTCTTCCTCCCAATTCAGAGCCAAAATCCAACCTGGAGCTCATCATCGGCTGCGTTGTGGCTGGCCTTGTCCTGATGATGTGTGCGATTGTTGGGATCTTGGTATTTCTTAGTAAGTATCTTCTTTTCTAGGTGATGGAAGGAAGATGGGGAGGTTCGTCCTGAGTCTCTCCCTTTGGGGAGCTTCTTCTAGGATTCCTCCTGTCCTGTTTTCCCAGCCCTCTTGGGGGAGCATCTGAGATCTCGGCCTCTTGCTGGGACTCCAGTCTCGATTCAGCTGAGTCTGAGGTTGGGACAATCTTGTCTTCTTCTGAGTTGAGAAGAGGCATCAGACTTCCGTCCCTTTCAAGGTCTTTGGTCAAAGAGCAGCAGAGAAGGATTTCCATGAAAATCTTCCTCCCCTCCCAGCTGCTGCTGCTTCCCCCATTTCTCCTCCATCCATCTCAGAGGCAGCAGGTCTCTCTTGGGGCAAATCAGGAGATACATTTGCATTTTGAAGATCTTTGTGTCTTTGTTAGTGGGTCAAATTGACTGTGAAATATCTCCTGGGGTTCTTCCTCTTGCAGAGACAGAGATTGGATGATCTCTGGGGGATTCTTGTGACCTTTCACTGATTTTTGTCTTTGCAGAGAGACGTCAAGATGGCCACAGAGCGGCACCGAGTGAGTGAATTGTCCTCTTTACATGTAATCTCCAACTCAGAGCAGGGACCAGAGGCACCATCATTTGAAGGGTGTGTGTGTGTGTGTGTGTGTATTGGTTTAAACACAAAAGAATCTCATGGAGCTGTAGAGTTGTGCTATCTTCCTCTTCCTCAAGAACTAATCTGGGGAATGAGGGTTCTTTTTTTATAACAGCCAGGCTGTAGTCCTCAAGGAGAAACATCTGGAACAGGGAAGCTTCCAGAAGGTGAGAAGACCCAGCTGGTGGAAGGTCTCTCTGAGTGAGAAGCTGCCCTGTTTCCCAAGTGGGCAGGAAGGAAAGGTTTGGCGAAATGAGAGTCAGAAGCTCCACAAAATTAGGGATCGAAAGGGGGGAAATTTTGAGAGAAAAGGAGCTGTGGGGGACACCGACTGGATTTCCTCTTCTATTTCCTCTACCGGAAGACTCTGTAAGCATGAACTAGTTGAAAAAAGAGACTTTGGATCCATCTGTATGCTCAGGTCAGCTGTGTCTTCTGAATGCAGAATCACTGTTGTGATTCAGGGTCAGCCTGTGGGTTCGGCAGTTGGGTCGGACAATTCAGAGGACGAGGAGGGGGGGTGTTGGAGAGCTTGCTGAGGATAGTATTGAGGCTCCACAGAGCCCTCAGCCAGGCCCCTCCCATCTGGTTACGACGCAGACCCAGCTGTGTGAACCTGACAGCGTGGATGAAGATGACCCACAGCTGGCCCTGTTCAAGGACGCCCGACGCAGGAGGCAGTCAAGCAGGAGTAAACAGAGGAAGGCAATGGGGCACCTCGGAAGGAGGCAGAGAGAAGCCACGCCCTGAACTGTTTAAAAGGGGAATGTGTGGGAGGGCTGGTTTGCTGAAGGCAACCGTTTGAATAGCTCCTGTTTCATGTTTCATGTCTTCTCTTGTTCTGTTTGCTTTTGTGTTCATAAATTTGGCAGGCTTAGTTCCAGCCTCTTGCCTTCTTGTAAAGGGGTTGTCCCTGCCTTATCTGCAGGGCCGGTAGTAGGCTGGTACAGAACAATAGCTGAATATTGCTCCGTGTGGATAGAGATATAAATTTTAAGAACTCAGAAACTTAAATCCAAAAACTTTTCCATATAACAATATTATCTCCATCAGGTCTACAACCGAGTGAGTCGGTTGACTTAATGCAGGGGTGTCAAACTCAATTTCATTGAGGGCCGCATCAGCATTGTGGTTGCCCTCAGGGGGCCGGGTGGGTATGGCCTGGGTGGGCGTGGCCTACTGGGTGGGCGTGGCTAGAGTGCGTATGGCCTACTGGGTGGGCGTGGCCAGCTCTACATCATTCGCATCAAGGGTGCCTATGGGGGCCTGGGCAGGAGTGGGACAGATCTAGGGGTCTCTGGTAGGAGGGTCTCTGGGCCAGGGCCAAGGCAGTGGGGGCTGTTCCATCACTGTTTCCAGGATGGCTTCGCGGACCACATGAAACCGCTTTGCAGGCCGGATCTGGCCCCCGGGCCTTGTGTTTGACATGTCTGGCCTAGCTGACTGGAAGATCCTTCTAACTGAGAAGCTTTCCAACTAATAGATAAAAGAGTTGGAAGGGACCTTGGAGGTCTTCTAGCCCAGGGCTTTTCAACTTTTTCACCCCATTGTACCACTTTTAGGATATGGCAACATCCGAGTACCACCAGTCGCCTAGCAAGGTGTCAGAAACTTGATGACCAAAAAAAAAGGAAAAAATGTAAGTCCTCAACTTACAACAGTTAGTTTAGTGACTGTTCAGAAGTTACAATGGCACTGTAACAAGACACCTGCCTGCCTGCCCAGTGGCGCTCTTCCTCCTGTCCGAGGTTTTCATTGTGGTGAGCATTTCTGTTGAGGATTGGCAGTGGGGGTGGGAGGTGTTTGGTTTTTATTCCTCCCCCCCTCTGCTGGGTGGTTGCAGCAGGTTTTGGTCACTTCACGTGACCCTGGGACACTGTGACCGTCATAAATATGAATCAGTTGCCAAGCATCTGAATGTAAATCACAAGACCCTGGAAATGCTGCAACATTCCAGCTGATCGCGCTTCTTCTGGGCTCAGCAGAAGCTCCAGGATTAGCCCCAAGCTCCATCTGGATCCTGGCGCTGATACTGGCGCTTCCGCTGAGCCCTGAAAACCCTGCAACTCCAGCCGTCTCTCGCTCAGGCTTGTGCGGTGCTGCCACCGGTTCAGCTCATTCTCCTCCCCCGCTACCACTTTTCTAGGATGGTCGGGTACCACCTGCCAGGTGCCAATGTACCACAGGTGGGGGTGTTGAAGACCTTGCTGAGGGGGTTGAAGATCTTGCTGATGAGAGCCCTCAGTCAGGCCCCTCCCACTTGGTCACCACAGAGACCCAGCTGTGTGAGCCTGACAGCATGGATGAAGATGACCCACAGCTGGCCCTGTTCAAGGACGCCTGACGCAGGAGGCAGTCAATTAGGAGTAAACAGAGGAAGGCAATGGGGCTTCTCGGAAGGAGGCAGAGAGAAGCCACGCCCTGAACTCTATATAAGGGGAATGTGTGGGGAGGGCTGGTTTGCTGAAGGCAACCGCTTGGATAGTTCGTGTTTCTTAAAGCTCCTGTTTCTTGGTTCGTGTCTTGTTTGTTTTTGTAGCTATAAATTTGGCAGGCGTAATTCCAGCCTCTTGCCGTTTGTAAAGGGGTTGTCCCTGCCTTTTCTGCAGGGCCGGTAGCAGGCTGGTACAGAACACTTAGACGCTTAGCAAGACACCTGTGACCTGTGCTAGAGACAAGGTTGCAAGATATTTAGCTATAATTTAGCATCGCAAAGGGGGGCTAGGGATGAGCTGGAAGGGGGCCTAGAACCCACGTAACCAATCAGAGCTCATAAGTTACATTTCCGTGTTTTGCTACTTGCGGAGACTATATATGTACTTGCTTTTCCATGAAAAGGTGTTCAGACATTGACATTGCTTTTTGTTCTGAACCTTTTGCACGCAAAATAAAACAAAACTTCTTTTGATTCCGAGGCCTGAGTCTCTTGATTCTGCAACAGACTGATGGCCAAAATCTGGCCTCAGATTCTGCCTTCTCCAATAAGCAAGTGAGTTGGAAGATCGTTTAAAGGCAATTCATTAGAGTACTTTAATAAAGAGGGGTCTCTCTAAGAAACTAGAGAAGAGAGCCCAGTAGCAAAACTTACATTTTATTGTATAGTTCGTACAAGCGGTTAATTTTGTGCAGTGTAAAAGAAGGAACAAGAAGAGAACAAAAGTATTAAAACTGGAAGGGAAATGGAGACTTTAGTCAAGAGAAACAGAAAAGAAATTGTAATTCTACCAATGCCCCCTTTTAACGTGGACCCACTTCTCCAATCCTACACTATTCATATGCTGATGTATAATAAATGTTGTTCTTGCACAACTTGTCCTATCAGTAAACAGTAGAAAAAAACACAATTGTCCCATCCATATTTAAGATATTCATGCATGTAGAGAACTATCATAATAGGGGTGACAATATCAATTAAAACTCCATTCTTAATGGGTTTAAATATAGTCAGTGGTGGGATTCAAATACCTGAATAACCAGTTCTATTATGTGATGCAGGCCTGGGCCGTTCTAGGCCTGGGAGGCCTCCTCCAGGCCTCCGATGCCTAGAACGGACTTCCGGAAGTGGTATCCATGCACTTCTGGTGGGCCGTTCTAGGCCTGGGAGGCCTCCTGAGACCTAGACTGGACTTCCAGAAGCCAGCCGGTTCCCCAAATAAAGGTTAATTTAGTTGCTGGTCCTCCCAAACCAGTGTGAACCGGTTTAATCCCACCCCACTGAATACAGTCCTTGATTCATGACCACAATTGGGACCAAAATATCAGTCAGAGTGAAGCACTCATTAACTGAGACACTCATGTGACCGCTTTGCTTAACAATTGAAATCCTGGCACTCCCAGTTGTAATCGTTAAGCAGTCTTACCGCTGGTTAAATGGACAAAGAGCTGCCTCCCCAGTTCAGCTCCCCTCCGTGCATGGAAGGGAATTCCTCCCACAGGTTGCAGGATTGGAGCTCAGATCGGAAGGAGTTCAACTCTCCTTGGCTTGCAGCTCTTTCATTCGGCTCTCAGAGATGAGAAGGAGTCCTCTTGGCAGGTGGTAGCCGCTTGCAACCTTTCCTGCCAGGTTCCCCAGTGCTTCTGTGGGGAAGGCAGCAGTATGTTTGCAAATGGTGATCATAGGATCGCGGGGCAATTGGCAACTGATCGTAAATACAAGTAGGCTGCAAGCATCCAGATCATGATCATGAGGCCACAGAGTGGTGGCAAATTAGTGCTGGACCCGTATGACCCTTTCTGAGGTCATTGTAATTCCAGACCATCATTCAATAAACAGTCATCAGTTGAGGACTACCTATATTTAATCCTTTCTTCCAGGTCTTTCCAAAGAAACCCTGGTTTCACCAGAATCGGACACCATGAGGTGTATTAGGAGGCCCTTTAAAAAACATTAATTCCTTGTCATTCCTCCATCTCCCAAGCACTCCTGTAAGAGGCAGAATTGTTCATAGAGAAGCAGCTTCCTCCATTGTACCCTGGCCTGAGCTGTGATTTCCTGGAAAAAGAAAAAGAAAGAAAATTGGGAGGTCAGTCTCTTGGGTAAAGGGGAATAGATGGAAAATCTCAGCTCTTTCTGAGTCTAGCCTCCTCCTTCCTTCCCTCACTTTAAAACACAGAAACATATCCAAAGTTATGTTTGAGGGACATAGGAAAGAATTATTATCATTTATATATCTCCGCGTAACAGAGTGAGCGCCTGTTACTCGTCCCAGCTTCTGCCAACCTAGCAGTTCGAAAGCACGTAAAAATGCAAGTAGAACAATAGGGACCACTACGGTGGGAAGGGAACAGCGTTCCGTGCGCCTTTGGCGTCTAGTCATGCCGGCCACATGACCACGGAGACGTCCTCGGACAAGCGCTGGCTCTTCGGCTTTGAAACGGAGATGAGCACCGGCCCCTAGAGTCAGAAACGACTAGCACACGTGTGCGGGGGAACCTTTACCTTTATATATCTCCACAAAGAACAAAACTGCAGCAACTCTTCAGCCAGAGGGCACAGTTGACCTGAGGCAGTGGTGGGATTCAGCCAGTTCGCACCAGTTCGGTAGCTAATTTTTTGTTGCCCAGGCCCAGAACGGACTTCCAGAAGCGGCATCCACACAGAGAACTGGTTGTTCACATATTTGAATCCCACCACTGACCTGGGGGTAAACATGGCTGCAAAGTTTCTTTTGCCAATCAGTTCATACTTAAAGAGCCTTATGGTGGCAGACCAAGAAGAGATCCAGCTGGTATCCACCAAAGCTCCTTTTTTCAAAATGCCTCTTTTTGATCACTACTGTGGTAAGAATGCACTCACCCCCAATCCTTTTTACTATGCCCCCCAAATCACAAGAATAAAGTGCAGGTAAAAAAAATACAGAAACAATGTTTCACTCATAAAACTCCTGGTTCCTGCAAAAAGCGGAAATGTTGAATCGAGCCTGTTTCACAAAAAGAGCTCAATGGAGGCAACAGACAGACTAAAGATAAGGGAGTAAAATTAATTACATTTGTTTGACAGGATTCAAACCCAAGGAAGCCAGTATTTTAGACCCATTGCTAGTCTTTGCTACACAAGCTAAACAAATCTAATAACAAAGACACACAAAGCAAGCCTCCAAATTACAAAAAAGTTAGAAAACTGTGTAAGAATCATTGTGCTCTTCGAATCTATTTGTCAGCTGTCTCAGAACTGCATGCTGTTGTTGGTTCTGCTCACCAATAAACTTTTTTTTTTCTTAAGCGGCCTCCATTTTATTCCCAAGTTGGGACTGGACCTGATTTTTCTTTCAACACTACTTTTATGGAGCTTCCTCACCATGTTATGTCCAAGGCTTTCCTTTATGTATTCTTAGAAAACAGAGCACCTTCTTAGTCAGACAGATCATCCAGTCAGATGTTCCTCCTTGGGGTCTCCATTCCCTATAACAATCTGGCTGCAATGAAAAGGGGGGGTCCTCCTTTCTTAGCTTAGTTTATTTTATTTATTTATTTTAATTCCATTTATATCCCACCCTTCTCCGAAGACTCAGGGCGGCTTACAAGCTTAGCAGTAGCCTTCATTCTATGTATATGCCTGCTTATTAGGGCTTTCATACACCCCCCAAGCGGCATTATTACAAAGTCAGCTTAATTGCCCCCAACAATCTGGGTCCTCATTTTACCTACCTCGGAAGGATGGAAGGCTGAGTCAACCTTGAGCCTGGTGGGACTCGAACCTGCACTAATTGCAGGCAGCTGGTGTTACTTAAGGAGGCATTAGCCCACTGCTCCACCAAGGCTCTAGTTCTTGGGAGAAAGACAGTTTTGGTCACCATGATGTAAAGAAGATGCTAGAGAGATGTCTAGAAAGAGTGCAGGGAAGAGCAACAAAGATGATCAGGGGCCTTGAGGCTAAAACATAAAGGTCCCTTCCAACTCAACTCTTCTCTTCTCTTCTCTTCTCTTCTCTTCTCTTCTCTTCTCTTCTCTTCTCTTCTCTTCTCTTCTCTTCTCTTCTATTCTCTTCTATTCTATTCTATTCTATTCTATTCTATTCTATTCTATTCTATTCTATTCTATTCTATTCTATTCTATTCTATTCTATTCTATTCTATTCTATTCCACAAATCTGCAGCTTCAGGAGCTGCTTTTGTATTTGGGCACACATACACAGAAAACTGATGCGACCTCTGATCCCAGCTCTGAACTGGGGTTAACATTTAAAATCAGAAATCATCCACTTGGCTACCTTGTAGACTTAAAGCTGAGTCAAGGCTGAAGTCCCCACCCCCCAAAAGCCCAGATCTCAGAAGCACCTCAAGAGCGCTGGGAAAACATGGGAGAGTGAAGCCCAGAAGAGGCTCCCCAAACGGAGAGACTCAGGAGGATTTTTTTCCATCTTCTTTCAATCACCCAAAAGAGGATACTTACTGAAGAATATCCAAGTCCCAACAATCCCACACACAAGACCAGCCACAACGCAGCCAAGGATGAGCCCCAGGTTGGATTCTGGAACTGAATTGGGAGAAAGAGCAGATAATTGAAGGAGAACCCCAAACAATAATCTCAATTAGTGGAGAGACTTAATGCACCGAAAGGACTGGGAATTCCTCAAATTAAAAAGTTTGAGGGGCTCCTCTTCATGTCCCTCTAATGGTAACATGAAGACACCTTGCTAACCGTTGTTTCAATAAATCCCTGATCATAAATTAATGTTTGCAATAGTGGTGAATATCTGTGGATATGTATATAAAATCAGGGCTTTTTTTCTCATAGAACGCTCAGAACGGAGTTCCACCACCTTTTTTGGATGGAACCTTGTAGGGTTTCACTTGACTTCTCACCTCCTCTCTCTTCCTTGATTTCTAACCAAGTTACAGAATTCACTTTTCTTCGCGCTGGTTTGTTCCTGCAAAGGAGAAAGGGGAGAAACCTATCTCCCTGTTGGATTTCCACCCTCCTCCATTCAGGCAGAGAATGTAGCCTAAGAGCCTGCAGGGCGCCCCCCTTTGGAGCAAAGAGCCCCTTGGTCCTAGGGCAGGGAAATAGGTAAACCGCTGGCAATGCCAAGATAATAATAATGATGATGATGATGATGATGAAGAAGAAGAAGAAGAAGAAGAAGTTGGAAGGGACCTTGGAGGTCATCTAGTCCAACCCCCTGCTCAGGCAGGAAACCCTATACCATTTCAGGCAAATGGCTGTCCAGTCTCTTCTTAAAAACCTCCAGTGTTGGAGCATTCACCACCTCTGGAGGCAGGTTGTTCCACAGGTTAGTTGTTCTAACTGTCAGGAAGTTTCTCCTTAGTTCTAGGAAATTTTTAAGAAGAGATTGGCCAGCCATTTGTCTGAAATGGTATAGGGTTTCCTGCCTTAGCAGGGGGTTGGACTAGATGACCTCCAAGGTCCCTTCCAACTACTTCTTCTTCTTCTTCTTCTTCTTCTTCTTCTTCTTCTTCTTCTTCTTCTTCTTCTTCTTCTTATGATTATGATTATGATTATGATTATTATTATTACTCTTTCAAAGAGAAAGTCTTAATAATTTCTTCAGTTTTCAGGTTTGTCCCAACTATATCTTTATATTAGTTCCATTTCAATGTATTTCTGGCCCCCATAAAAATTAAAATGCCGCTTCCGTCTATGAAAGGGTGGAGCTGCAATCCCTTTCCTTCTCACTTTTGGAGGTTGGTTGTTTTTTGTTTTTTGTTTGCTTTTTAGGGGTCTTTTCCAGGCAATCCAGTTGTAAAATAGAAAAGATTGATATTCTCACCCAATTCCAAATACGTTCACAATCTGTTCTACTTGGGGCTTTTTTGCTTTGGTTGTCAGTAGCTTGGGCTAGTCACAGATATTCTGACTCCAACTGTTGTTTAATGATGTATTCCCTTGCTGAGACCCCTGTGCCTGACCTGGATAAGTGGATACTATCACTGCTGACAACCTTTGCCAGATAGCAGAACTCATGAAATTACCTTTTTATCATCCACAAGGACCTTTATTTGCATGCAGAGAAGATTACAGCAAACAAGATGTAGTAGAATGATGAAATGGACGGTATTTCAAGGTCAAAGACAGTAATGGTCCTACCATGTACAGGAGGCCGCATGTAATGGTGTCAGGAAGTGATAGAACATTTGAGGTTAAGAAGAAGGAGGAAGTATGTCACAAATGGGAGGGGTTGACTGAACAAAATTAACATAAATGTTGTAATTCCCAAACAACCACATGGTGGCAGCACAATATGCACTGCATAATACTTTATGGCTGATGTAACAGCACAACAGAAGTGCAGCTAGCCTTTCTCCTGCCGGTTTGGAGGGCTTTCCCCAGATCAACTGGATCAACCGTTATATTTCCGTGATTGATGGGGGTCCCCTCCTTCTTCATTGCCCCTCTGGGGCAACTTTAGACCCATTTAGGGTCCCCTGGCAGGACAAAACCAGCCGTGGGGTGCAGAGCCCCACAATCCTTCAGCCGTGTCACTACAACGCAAACCTCCCTCAGCAGCAATTTGTTCTTTACAAGAGGAAAACCATTTCAGTCTCTAATGGCAAAAAAATCAGAGTGGTAGCCCTTTAGTTTATTTTTTTTAATGCATTTCATGAAATCAGCCGCCGATCAAAAATTTGGCATTCAGAAAAAGGTTAGCAGACTCCTCCTGATTTTTGTACTTCAAGAATTCTAACCAAAGAAAATCTCTTTCGGGTGCTCAGCATAACTGCTGCTCCTTTGCGGGAGGCAGGAAACAAAGGAAGGACAGAGGGTAAGAGAGGACCTAAGGGCATTTCATCAGGATTGATCACCTGTTGTGATGGGATTTGTTGCTTCCTTTAAATCACCTGAACCCAATTCTATGGATTGTTCCCTGCAGGTCCACCAACAAACTACATGGGAAAAACCAATCAATTAGAATTCAACTTCACATTTATATAAAGCTGGGCTCCGATTTCTTTCCCACAATCCTCAAGCCTGAAAGAGACCCCAGCCTTTCACTCCCTGCAGCCTCTCACCCTTCATGGCCACGTCCAGAGGCTCCTGCAGGCCATCATGCTCCACATGGCACCGATAGCGGCCCCTCTCTTTGGGATCGATCCGGATGCTGAGCCAATAGTGGAAAGTCCCATCTGCATTGGGGGCCACGGAGCCACGGAGGGTGTCCTGCAGCCAGACCTCTCTGTCCCTCGTCCAGGAGGCATTGATCTCCTGGGGGTAGAAGCCGTGGACCTGACAGACATGCGTCTCCATCCCATCCTCCATCTCCTTTGTCCTCCTGCTCACCGTCACCACTGGAGGCTCTGCAGAAACGACATCATCAGAATTAACTCTGTGCCCCTCCAGAACCTGGAAGGTGGATGAAAATTTGAAGGGGCAGAAAATTCTCCCACTACTTGGTTTTAACTAAGGATTTAACTAATAATAATAATAATAATAATAATAATAATAATAATAATAATAATAATAATAATAACAACAACAACAACAACAACAACAACAACAACCATAACCATAATAGTAAAGTTGGAAGGGACCTTGGAGGTCATCTAGTCCAACCCCTGCTCAGGCAGGAAACCCTATACCATTTCAGACAAATGGCTGGCCAGTCTCTTCTTAAAAACTTCCAGTGTTGGAGCATTCACAGCTTCTGGAGGCAGGTTGTTCCACTGGTTAATTGTTCTCACTGTCAGGAAGTTTCTTCTTAGTTCTAGGTTGCTTCTCTCCTTGATTAGTTTCCATCTGTTGCTTCTTGTCCTGCCTTCGGGCGCTTTGGAGAATAGCTTGACTCCCTCTTCTTTGGGGCAACCCCTGAGATATTGGAAGGCTGCTATCATGTCACCCCTTGTCCTTCTCTTCGTTAGACATACCCAATTCCAGCAACCGTTCCTTATATGTTTTAGCCTCCAGTCCCCTAATCGTCTTTATAACTACAGCATCTCAAAGAGTTTGGGGAAATGCTCCAAATCTGGAAAATGATCAACCACAAGGACTCCTGATTCTGAGTCCTTCTCAGGGACTCAGTCTGAAGAACCTCTGGCAGCAAATTGAGGGTCCAAGGAAATTCCACCGTGACTACTTTGAACTCTGACTGATCTTGGGCTACTCCCTTTAGGGGACAGATATTAGACTTTAGAGTTCCCTTTCAAAAAAGTTTCTCCCTACTTTCGGGTTCTCTTCTGCTCCCTCAAATCTTTGACTGCTCTAGGCCTCTTTACAAGGGACACAACTACAATTTCAAAGAGGAGAGCGGGAATCAAAGCAAGTGGCTCAGAGAGTTTGCAATTCATGGCAGGGCACCAAATTATTTGAGGAACCACTTGTCCCAGATTTATCTACCCAGCCTCCCAGATTCCAGAGAGGCAGCAAGTTATGGCTTCTGTCGCTTCTATTTTTGGTAAGCCGAATGGAGTGTGCCTTTACTCCTATGACAACCCCATTGTGGAATAGCACTTAGACTTCTCAGTGCTTTACAGCTCTCTCTAAGCCCTAAGCCAGGGATGTCAAACTGCCAGCCAGCGGACCGGATGCGTCATCGGGAAGCCACGCCCACCCCCCCATTGCCGGCAATGGCAAAAAAACTCCGATATGTTGCGCGACGTCACGTGACGTCGCGAGTTTGAAATGTCTGCCCTAGACCCTTTTAATAATAAGTTGGAAGGGACCTTGGAGGTCATCTAGTCCAACCCCCTGCTCAGGCAGGAAACCCTATACCATTTCAGGCAAATGGCTGTCCAGTCTCTTCTTAGAAACCTCCAGTGTTGGAGCATTCACCACCTCTGGAGGCAGGTTGTTCCATTGGTTAATTGTTCTAACTGTCAGGACGTTTCTCCTTAGTTCTAGGTTGCTTCTCTCCTTGACTAGTTTCCATCCGTTGCTTCTTGTCCTGCTTTCAGGTGCTTTGGAGAATAGCTTGACTCCCTCTTCTTTGGGGCATCCCCTGAGATATTGGAACACTGCTATCATGTCACCCCTCACTCTTCTCTTCGTTAAACTACACATACCCAATTCCAGCAACCGTTCCCGATATGTTTTAGCCTCCAGTCCCCCAATCATCTTTGTTGCTCTTCTCTGTACCCTTTCTAGAGTCTCGACATCTTTTTTACATCGTGGTGACCAAAACTGGATGCAGTATGCCAGGTGTGGCCTTACCAAGGCATTGTAAAGTGGTATTAGTACTTCACTTGATCTTGATTCTATCCCTCTGTTAATGCAGCCTAGCACTGTGTTGGCTTTTTTGGAAGCTGCAGCACACTGCTGGCTCATATTGAAGTGATTGTCCACTAGGACTCCGAGATCCCTCTCACAGTTACTACTATCGAGCAAGGTACCACCTATACCAGACATGTCGAACACAAGGCCTGGGGGCCAGATCCGGCCCGCTAAGTGGTTTCATGTGGCCCGTGAAGCCATTCTGGAAACAGTGAGGGAATGGCCCCCACTGCCTTGGCCCTGGCCCAGAGACCCTCAGATCTGTCCCACTCCTGCCCGGGTCCCCATAGGCACCCTTGATGCGAATGATGTAGAGCTGGCCACGCCCACCCAGGCCATACCCACCCGGCCCCCTGAGGGCAACCGCAATGCTGATGCGGCCCTCAATGAAATTGAGTTTGACACCCCTGACCTATACTATACCTGTGCATTTGATTTTTCCTGCCTAAATGTAGAACCTTACTTTTTTCACTGAATAGCCCCAAGTAGTCCTGTTGCCTCATTGTGGGCAGTGAACAGGACACTTCCAAGTGCTTTTGCTGTCTGATCCACATAATGGCTGCATTTCCTGGTCCACTGAATCACGGCCTGCATCCAACTCTAGATAAGGGATCCAAAGGGGCCAAATCTATCCAAAATATCTGGTCATAAAGGAGGAAAGTCCAGCCTGGACCCAGATACTCACCTCTCCTCAGTAGCGCCTCCTTCCCATATGACAGGCACTTCTCTAGCAACTTCATGCAGTTCTCTAAGTCGTACCTATGCATGCGGTAGGTGTCTCTGATCTCCCAACCATCCGTTAACTGCAAAAACCCTTCTTTGCTCCCATCTCCTTGGAGATCACAGCTTGCCATGCCTTGTAGGATGTGAAGGCCTGAAAGGGGGACAAGATAATGGTTCAAGGTGCTGGTGATGACCTATAAAGCCCTAAATGGCTTGGGTCCGGGATATCTGAGGGAACACCTGCTGCCGGCATCAAGTTCCCTTCGTCCAGTGCGCTCCCACAGGGAGGGTCTTCTCAGGGTGCCACCGGTAAGAGATTGCCGGCGGGTAACACCCAGGGATAGGGCCTTCTCAGTGGGGGCGCCTGCCCTTTGGAACCAGCTGCCAGTGGAGCTCAGGACTGCCCCCGACCTCCGTTCATTCCGCCGGGGCCTGAAGACCTGGCTCTTCGAGCTCTCTGGCCCAGGCTGAGGATTAATCTTATTTTAACTGGGGTTTTATTTATGCAGGGACAAATATAATTTTTTTTAAAATTTGTTTTTAACTTTTGTATCTTGGTTTTTTAATCACCCTGTAAACCGCCCTGAGTCCTTCGGGAAAGGGCGGTATATAAATGTAATAAAATAAAATAAATAAATAAATAAATCCTCAGGAGAGACAGATATCCCCATTCTTGCAGGGACTTTGACTCAGGAGGGAGCCAGCAAGAAAAGGGACGAATGACAACTGGAAAATGAAAGAAATGCATCTATTCCCATGAAGCTACTGGAGAGAGATTGAGCCTCCCCATTCACCCTGTCCCCAGATCACAGACATTCCCCCCTCCCCATTTTCCTCCATCTTCTCCCTCCTCCAAAGGCTCCTTCTGGGCAAAAGGAGAAGCAGCACCATCGTCGTCTGGGATTCACAGAGCCCCCCAAAATCCGCTTTCTGGAGGCTCAGTGCAAAAGACAAATGGCCAGAAGTGGGGAGAGGGCAGAGGGGCCGCACCACCACCTATTTGCTTGCAACCGTCCCCTAAATAAGATTCTTTGAAAGTGAGTCTTTGATCTCAGAGAGAGCAAAAGGGGGGGTCGGAATTCCCTTCTGAAGGGAGCCCCACCAAGAGATCAGCGCAGGAGTTCAGTCTGATTTGAAGCCGCATCAGGGGGATTAAAAGAGCCTTGGTGGAGCAGTGGGCTAATGCCTCCTTAAGTAACACCAGCTGCCTGCAATTAGTGCAGGTTCGCATCCCACCGGGCTCAAGGTTGACTCAGCCTTCCATCCTTCCAAGGTAGGTAAAATGAGGACCCAGATTGTTGGGGGCAATTAAGCTGACTTTGTAATAATGCCGCTTGGGGGTGTGTGTGAAAGCCCTAACAAGCAGGCATATACATAGAATGAAGGCTACTGCTAAGCTTGTAAGCCGCCCTGAGTCTTCGGAGAAGGGCGGGATATAAATGGAATTAAAATAAATAAATAAAATAAATAAATCAAGGTGAATTTGATCCCTCATTTGTCTGGTGTGGAAACAGGAGCTTCTTAGGAACCACTGGGGTGGGGGTGGGGGAAACCTGTCACTCCCTTCCTCCCTCACTGCAGGAGGTCCTCCAACGGCAAACCGGGCATGGCCAATGGTGGGGCCTAAATGTCCCGTTCCGTCCACCAAGGCCGAGCTCAGTCTGTTTCTTCCTCTTTAGCTCGTTTTCTTATCACTCCTGGGCTAAACTGCTTCTTCTTTTTTTTTAACTTTAACATGTATTTATTTGTTTGTTTGTTTGTTTATTGCATTTTTGGTCACCCATCCACCTTTAATAATGATGGCGTCCACAGAAAACTTTGGGTTTGGGGGCAAGGGTAAAATAACAACAACAACAACGACAATAATTTTTAAAGCAATAAACGTATTTTCAAAATAACCTTTTTTAAAAAAAAAAAGTTAGGAAATCAGCCTTTAACCTGGAAGGGACCCACTTTCTTCCCCTCTCCTGCTATCGGTGGGGAATTATGGGGCAGGAGGAGCCACCCGACCCATCGCTCACCTTCCCTCTGATTGTAGCGAGTCCTCAGATTCTCCAGGTAACTTCTGAAGTACGGTAATTCTCACTGTTATGAGCTAAACCGGTCAGAGCTTGCCAGTATTGAGGAATATTCGTCCTCATCTTCTCCATCCAGGAGACTCGGGGCTGAATCTTTCTGCTGTCGCTGTCGTAGCGAGCAAAGGTCTGACCACCCATATACCCCAGAATAACAAAGTGGGGCAGCTCCTGACTGGGCTCCAAAATGGTGAAGCAGATAATCTTGAAGGAATGTGAGAAGGAGCCTGAAAAAGGACCCAGAGGAGCAGAGTTATAGGGGGCTTCAGCTGGAGGACTCTGAAGCTATGGGGCATCAGATCTGGAAGGAAGAGAGAGACCTGCGGGGGGGAGGGGGAGAGAGAAGAAAGGGGGAAATGAAGGAATAGATGATGGAAGAGGAAGAGGAGGCAGAGGGTGGAAAGAGGGAGGGAGAGGCAGAAAAGGGAAGAGAAAGCGGGATCAAAGCAGGATCAAAGGGAGAACAGGAAACCCCCAAATCTACCCCCCCCTCAATTGTACTCTTCTGTCTTCCAGCAAGGCCTCATACAGACTGCCCTAAGGAGACTGCAGTTACCCACAGGGAAAAGAGGAATTCCACCCTTAGAAGAGCAAACAATAGCAATAGCACAGACTTATAAGGGACACGGTGGCTCAGTGGGTTAGGACGCTGAGCTTGTCGATCAGAAGATCGGCAGTTTGGCGGGTCGAATCCTGAGTGCCGCATAGCAGTGTGAGTGCCTGTTACTCGTCCCAGCTTCTGCTAACCTAGCAGTTCGAAAGCACATAAAAGGGACCACTACGGTGGGAAGGTAACAGCGTTCCGTGCGCCTTTGGCTTCTAGTCATGCCGGCCACATGACCACGGAGACGTCCTCGGACAAGCGCTGGATCTTCGGCTTTGAAACGGAGATGAGCACCGGTGTTGTGATTCAGGGTCAGCCTGTGGGTTTGGCAGTTGGGTCGGACGACTCAGAGGAGGAGGAGGAGCGGGGTGTTGAAGAGCTTGCTGAGGGGATTGGACAGCTTGATGAGAGCCCTCAGCCAGGCCCCTCTCATCTGGTCACGACACAGACCCAGCTGTGTGAGCCTGACAGCGTGGATGAAGATGACCCATAGCTGGCCCTGTTCAAGGACGCGCGACGCAGGAGGCAGTCAATCAGGAGTAAACAGAGGAAGGCAATGGGGCTCCTCGGAAGGAGGCAGAGAGAAGCCACGCCCTGAACTGTATTTAAGGGGGAATGCGTGGGAGGGCTGGTTTGCTGAAGGCAACCACTTGAAAAGCTCCTAAACTCCTGTTTCTTGGTTCGTGTCTTGTTCTATTTGTTTTTGTAGCAATAAATTTGGCAGGCGTAATTCCAGCCTCTTGCCTTCTTGTAAAAGGGGTTGTCCCTGCCTTTTCTGCAGGGCCGGTGGGCAGGCTGGTACAGAACAACCGGCCCCTAGAGTTGGAAACAACTAGCACGCATGTGCGGGGGAAGCTTTACCTTTATATAATGATTCATAGTGTGTAACAGCCCGCTCTAAGCAGGTTACAGCATATACACATTGCCCCCCCAACAATCTGGGTCCTCATTTTACCAACCTCAGAAGGATGGATGGCTGAGTCAACCATGAGCCTGGAGCAATAATAATAATAATGATAATAATAATAATAATGATGATGATGATGATGATGATGATGATGAAGAAGAAGAAGAAGAAGAAGAAGAAGAAGAAGAAGAAGATGGTGATGGTGATGCCAGTCAATTTGAGTGTTCAGTTGACTGAGTTTCATGTTTTATGAATAAAAGTTTTAAATAATAATAATAATAATAATAATAATAATTAATAATAATAATAATAATAATAATAATAATAATAATAATAATGTTGGAGGGGACCTTGGAGGTCATCTAGTCCAACCCCCTTCTCATGCAGGAAACCCTATACCATTTCAGACAAATGGCTGTCCAGTCGCTTCTTAAAAACTTCCAGTGTTGGAGCATTCACAGCTTCTGGAGGCAGGTTGTTCCACCGATTAATTGTTCTAACTGTCAGGAAATTTCTCCTTAGTTCTAGATTGCTTCTCTCTTTGGTTAGTTTCCATCCGTGGCTTCTTGTCCTGCCTTCAGGTGCTTTGGAGAATAGCTTGACTCCCTCTTCTTTGGGACAACCCCTGAGATATTGGAAAGCTGCTATCATGTCCCCCCTCGTCCTTCTCTTCATTAAACTAGACATACCCAATTCCAGCAACCGTTCCTTATATGCTTTAGCCTCCAGTCCCCTGATCATCTTTGCTCCTCTTCTCTATACTCTTTCTCAACATCTTTTTACATCGTCCACTAGGACCCTGAGATCCCTCTCACAGTTATTACTATTGAGCAAGGTATCATCTACTATACCCGTGCATTTGGTTTTTCTTGACTAAATGTAGAACCTTACTTTTTTCACCATTGAATTTCACTTTGATAGATAGAGCCCAATGTTCAAGTCTGTCCAGATCCTCCTGTATCTTAAGCCTGTCTTCCGGAGTGTTGGCTATTCCTGCCAGCTTGGTGTCGTCTGCAAATTTGATGAGTTCCCCATCTATCCCCTTGTCCAAATCGTTGATGAAGATGTTGAAGAGCACTGGGCCCAGAACAGAACCCTGGGGCACCCCACTACACACTTCCCTCCATGTAGATGTGGTTCAATTGAGCACCACATGCTGAGTACGGCCTGTCAGCCAGCTACGAATCCATCTGGTGGTGATGCTGTCTAACCCACATTTTTCTATCTTATCAAGTAGTAGGTTGTGATCTACTTTATCAAATGCCTTACTAAAGTCCAAGTAAATTATATCCACAGCATTCCTCTGGTCCACTAATTTTGTCACCTGTTCAAAGAATGCAATATGATTTCTCTGGTATGATTTGTTTCTGACAAACCCATGTTGGCATTTGGTAATGACTTTTGTTTGCCAAATTGCAGGCAGCTGGCAATCAGCAAAAGGAGCCCGCAGTGCTGCATTCTAACCACTTCACCACCAGAAGATCAAAAGAAGCAAAAAATGCCACCTAGTTCCCCCAGCTTCATGAGGGGGAAAATTAAAACGAAATCCTCACCTCACAGGGGGCCAATGTGGGTTGTTAATAAAGATTTGAGGAGAGATTTTATAAAACAGAGGAGCGAGAGGGGGAAGGAGGCATACGAATGTGAGCAGAGGCCATGGGACCCTTTGGAGAAACTCAAACCCCTTGCTGGGGTGATGTGGGCAGCCAAAGGGAGAGGGAAGGCAGCAGCAATGAAGCCAGGCAGCCCCTCCCCCTCCCATCCCACAGTTCAGGCATCTGATCAGGAATGGGCTTTGAACCCAGGACCCAGTGGGGCTCATCCTCAATCCACAGAAAATCTCTCTGCTGATTACAGGATGGTCTATATGCTGATTATAGTGTCTGCTGCCTGAGCAGAGGGTTGGACTACAAGACCTCCAAGGTCCCTTCCAGCCCTATTTTGATTGATTAGATTGCTTCATATCATGAGCCCAATTAGGACATTCATGCTGTCATTCAGAGGTACTTGCAATGCACCAGATTCACTCTGCGTCCTGAACACTTTCTTCACTTTCCGCGAAATATGCTCGTGAAGTTGTCCTCCTCCAGTGCTGACCCTGCTCTCTTTTCAGCGGCACTTTGCAAATCACACACACACACACACACACACACACACACACACACACACAGAGTCACAGCATCCACAAGATGAAAAGAGCCATGGAGGTACTCTAGTCGACCCTCTACTCAGGGTAGGGACTGAAAACAAAGGCTTTTTCTTCCCCCTTAAGACCGTGGTGGCGAAACTATGGCCCTCTCTGTGGGCAGGCACGCCGTCGCCCCAGTCCTAGGCCTTCAGCTGGATTTTATAAAACCTTTTCGCTTTAGGCCTCTGCCGCTGTGTGCCAAAAAAAAGGTTCAATCAATCAATTTTAACTTCTCATGAGGAAAAAAAAGATCTCACAAAGTTGGAATTGATTGATTGAACTGTTGAGTCCCACCCAGTCTGCCGTTACCACCACAGCCATGCCCACCCAACGGGCCACGGCCACCCAATGGGCCACACACACCCAATGGCCCCCGACGATACCTAAGTGGGTTTTGGGTTGCAGTTGGGGTACTTGGTCTCTAAAAGGTTTTGTCAGGACCCACCCCAAACCACGTCTTAGGAAGACAAAATTCTTGGAGTCAAATCTATTCCAAAAAGAATCTTTACTATGACATGCTTGGTTGTAGGAATACAAGACAGGACTTAATATTATTCCACAAAGTAAACCCTTATAAAGAGTTCCCGGTTTAACCCCCCTTAACCGCATTTAGTCAGTCCCCCATCCTTTATGTCGTATCATCCCTCTCGTGGGAAAAAGGAACTTAGGACCTTTCATGTTTATTGCTCTCTTCCGTGACACAAGCCAGATGCTAGCCCCCCCCTTTTGTTTCCCCAGTTCAAAAGGCTTCTCCTTTCCTTTGAAATGCCTAATAACGGTTCAATACACATCCATTCTCTTCTCTTCGGGAGATGGCAGAATCCATGGAATAATAATAATAATAATAATAATAATAATAATAATAATAATAATAATAATAATAATAATAATAATAATAATAATAATAATAATAATAATAATAATTTAATTTCTATACTGCCCTTCTCCCGAAGGACTCAGGGCGGTGTACAGGTGGAAACATTCCATTTATGAATATGATATAAATGGATTCTGACAGGTTTGCCATCACTGCCCTAAGTAAGATGTGTCTGGCTTCTGCTTGATCCTCTCCAGCAAAAAGGAGAGACTGGCATCTGGAGGTGCCACCTTGTCCTGCTCCTAGAATGGCTCGGGGTGAGGGGCAGTGGGAGAGAAGGCAGCAAAGAGGGAGGGAGGGAGAAAGACAGACCTTCCGTCCATGGATTCCCACCCCCAGCAGAAAAAAGGGGTTGAACCCCTTAACTCACCGAGGCACATCTGCCGTAGAGCGACCACCTCCAACAACAACAACAACAGGAGCCAGCGGGGCGCAGAGCGCAGAGCCATCCTGCCCATCATCCTCAACCTTGCGCTCCGCTCTCCTGCAATCGCGGGCAAAGAGGAAAGAGGCGCTCGGGGCGATCCTATAGCGCGGAGAATCCAGAGCTCAGCCGGCGATTGGCTAAGCTCAGCCAGTAAGAAAAAGCAACGCTCCCGTGACGTCTACGGTTGCTAGGGCAGACAACCGGAGAAAACTTGGCGAGGGAAGTGATGGAAAAGGGAAGCGAAAGTTGCATCTTGAGTCAGGCGTTCAAGAATATCCCGTTCCAGGAATTCCTCGTCGTGGGGGAGGGGCGGATTTGCGGGGGAGGGGGGGTGGTGGTGTCAAAAAGAGTCCGACAGTTATCCCTTTCAGACTGCGCCCAGCCCCACGCAGTCAAGGATCAGGTGAAGGTCAGGAACCCCAAGTGATCTTCGCTTGGGATGAAAAACGCTCAAAGGCTCTTGGGCAGGGGGTAGGCAACCTTGGCTCTTTTATGACTGGTGGACTTCAACTCCCAGAATTCCTGAGCCAGCATGGCTCAGCTTGGAAACCTCTCTTTCCCCCCTCAGCATGGCTGGCTCAGGAATTCTGGGAGTTGAAGTCCACCAGTCATCAAAGAGCCAAGGTTGCCTCCCCTGTTCTTGGGACATCTTCAAGGGAAAGACCCGTCTTCCTATGGAATTGATGATGATGATGATGATGATGATGATGATGATCACTGCTTTTTTTGTATAAGAAAAAGGTGCCGGAACTCACGCATATCCTACAACCCGCCTTGCCTATCCTACAAGGTTCTATCCAAAAAAGGTGCCGGAACTCCGTTCTGAGCGTTCTATGAGGAAAAAAAGCCCTGAATTGATGATGATGATGATGCTTTTACATTTCCTGCGGTGAGTAAAGTGTGAGGAAGAGCCAGTGGGGTTTTTTTTTCCAGAGCTTGAACCATCTTCTACCGTGGTCAGCCTTCCTCTGAGCATGTTCAGAGTGGAAATTAGGCCGTGCCTGTGGGGGGAAAGGAGAGATCTTCTGCCTCCCTTTCGTGGCCCTGTATTTTTACCGATGAAGAAGGCTGAGACCACTAGGGCAGGGGTAGGCAACCTTGGCTCTTTTATGATTCAACGACTTCAATTCCCAGAATTCCTAAGCCAGCATAGCTCAGCTTGGAAACCTCTCTCTTTTCCCTCAGCATGGCTGGCTCAGGAATTCTGGGAGTTGAAGTCCACAAGTCATAAAAGAACCAAGGTTGCCTACCCCTGCACTAGGGGGAACCTTCCAACTGCTGGTGACCTGTGGAAATTAATAATAATAATAATAATAATAATAATAATAATAATAATAATAATAATAATAATAATAATAATAAAGTTGGAAGGGACCTTGGAGGTCATCTAGTCCAACCCCCTGCTCAGACAGGAAACCTTATACCATTTCAGGCAAATGGCTGCCCAGTCTCTTCTTAAAAACCTCCAGTGTTCTCGTCTGTAGGGTGATTAAACGTTAAACGTTAAATTTAAATTAAACGTTAAATTTAAAATATTAATGGAAAATTAAAATTAAGAAAAATGTATTAGGTCACTGACTGTCTAAAAGATGGAATGCTAAATTAATTAAGGTATGCATAAACTGAAGATTGTTGATGAATGCTAGGGTTTGTTTTTTTTGGATTGATTGATAGAGTAAGAGTTGTATTGGTTTGGATATGAGACAGTATATATTCAGGGGGAAAGAGAGGGAATTAGTTGTTGTAGTATTTTGAGATTTGTATTGATGATATTTAAATGTAATGGAATTATTGTACTCAGCCGCCACATTGCTTTTCAAATATGTAAATGTAATATTAGAAAATTAATTTAAAAACTTAAATAAAGGTAAAGGTAAAGGTTCCCCCGCACATGCGTGCTAGTCGTTTCCGACTCTAGGGGCCGGTGCTCATCTCCGTTTCAAAGCCGAAGAGCCAGCGCTTGTCCAAGGACGTCTCCGTGGTCATGTGGCTGGCATGACTAGCTATTTCTTAACAGTAGAAAGGTTTTTCCCAGTCGGAAACATTGCAACAGCTACTGTTCTTGTCAAAATCGCTACGAAGCCTAGAAGTTCCTTTTTTTAAAAAAAAAATCATGCAAAGCATTGCTTCTGCTGTCACTCTGACTTTTTCCAGACTTTCTGCCCTCCAGAAACATCTTTTTCCTAACTTTCCAACCAGAAAACGAGCAAACACAATCTTTCTGAATGATAGTTTTCCCCCCACCCCCACCCCAGGGTTTTTAACCATTCAGGAGAATCACATTCACTAGCGCTGTACTGCAAAAGCGAGCAAATCTAATACCTCTGAAAGGTAGAAAGGCTAGTAGTACACAGAGAGGGGAGGGGACCCGTTGTGTCGGTCAAGACAGGGGTAGGCCACCTTGGCTCTTTTATGACTCGTGGACTTCAACTCCCAGAATTCCTGAGCCAGCATGGCTCCGCTTGGAAACCTCTCCCTTTCCCCTCAGCATGGCTGGCTCAGGAATTCTGGGAGTTGAAGTCCACGAGTTACAAAAGAGCCAAGATGGCCTACTCCTGGTGAAGAGAAATAATAATAATAAAATAATAATAATAATAATAATAATAATAATAATAATAATAATAATAATACGTTGGAAGGGACCTTGGAGGTCATCTAGTCCAACCCCCTGCTCAGGCAGGAAACCCTATACCATTTCATACAAATGGCTGTCCAGTCTCTTCTTAAAAACTTCCAGTGTTGGAGCATTCACACCTTCTGGATGTTTATGTTTTGAGGATCGGAGCTTCCTTTCTTTGGCCCAGTGGACCAGTTCCCTTCTGTGCACAGAGGGGAAGGCCTGTGAATGGGCTGAAAACACCCCTGTGCAGTTTCTTGGTGGCCACAACCAGGCGAGATCGGGATAGCGGTCATTGAGCGAGGCAGCCACAAGAGTGCCCCAGTTAGTGATCACAATGACTTAGGACCCAAATTTAGGGCACCCTAGTGGTCATAAGCTAAGGACTACTTGTAGAAATCCAACCTGTTGAAAAGTCGTCAGATTTGTGTAACGTTTGCACTAGGCAAAAAAAATAATAAAAATCCAGGAAACCGTGGTCAGAGTCCCATTGAATTTCTCTGAAATAATGACTGGGCATTTTCGGCATGGAGGTGGAACTGCCGCAGCTGCCAGTTGCAAAGCCTGAAGCTAATTCGACGGAGTGGCGAGGAATGCAACTTGCTGCAAGAAGCTGACCAAGCACAACCACTTCCTTTTTCGCCAAAAGGGTGGGTGGGTGACAAGCAAACAGAAACATACCAAGAGAGAGTCTGCTCACTTCACTCAAGTAAGTAAACAAATGCAAACGCATAAGCCGGTGATCCTCAATTTACGACCTCAATGGAGCCCAACGTTTATGTGGCCAAGTGAGAAATTGGTTGTATTTTGTCCCGTTTCATGATTTTTCTTGCCACATTTGTTAAGTCAATCACTGCAGTGGTTAAAATTACTAACACAGTTGTTCAGCGAGTCTGGTTCTCCCATTGGCTTTGCTTGTCAGAAGGTTGCAAAAGGGGATCACGTGACCCAGGGGCCACTGCAACCGTCATAAATGTGAATCAATTGTTCAAGCATCCGAATGTCAATCACGTGACCCTGGGGATGCTGCAACAGTCATAAGTGTGAAAAATGGTCCTTTCACTTTTGCCAGTGCCGTTGTAACTTTGAATGGTCATTAAGTGAACCGTTGTAAGTTGAGGACTACCTGTACTTGCAACAGGAGGCCAAGTCCCTCCCAAAAGTTTAGCAAGGTTGTCTTAATGAGTATTGCAGTAGTCATCGCTCGGTGCCAAGTCTGGGTTATCACCCAAGTCTGGGTGATCAAAAACATCCCAACGTAACTGCTTCAAAAGTTCTCGGGTGCGTCTAGCATTGTGTGGGCTAGCATTATCGTGAACCAACACCACGCCGCAAGTGATGCCACAGAAAATCCCGCTGTCATGGTTCTGACAGATGAAACTCTTCAAAGGACTTTGAAACATCCCAATTGTTGGGACTCCGAGAGGTGGCTGGGCTTAGATAGGGGCCCCTGATAAATTTTTTAGCCGGTTATTTTAAAAGGTTAGGGAGGGGGAGGGGTAGGAGGGTGGGGAGGGAATCTTTAACCGGCACTCAGTCTGGGCCTGTTAGGGGTCCTGACGGGACGGGGTTGGGGGAGGTGGCTGCTGGTTTTGTGAATGTTGGGGTGGGGCTTCAAATCCCCACGACGATAGGGAATGGCAGCAGGTGGTTGCACAGAGGGACATATCAACATCTGGGATCGCGCCCCCGCTGTCTTCGAGTGGTGGCGCACTCCGACCCTCCGGTTAGCACCCTCTTACCCGGGGATGAGGGTGATCAGGTCCCTGAGCTCAGGCTGGTTTATTTTAACGCCAGATCCATCGTTAACAAGGCTCCCCTCATTCATGATTTGATCGAGGAGGAATGTGCGGATCTGGTGTGCATTACGGAGACTTGGTTGGGCTCGGAGGGAGGGGTGCCTCTGACCGAGTTATGCCCTCCAGGTTTCCGGGTGCTACACCAGCCACGGGCTCAGGGCAGGGGTGGTGGGGTGGCGGTGGTTGTCCGGGAGACTCTATGCCCGTGGGAGGCCACCATTGTCCAGATGGCCGGGAGTGAATCCCTCCTCTTGAGATGTGGTCCTCGGACTCAGTTGGGCTTGTTGCTCACATACCTGGTGCCCAGCTGTGTGGCAACAGCCCTGCCTGAGCTGCTCGACACTCTCTCAGGGCTGGCGGTAGAGTTCCCCAGGCTTATAGTTCAGGGTGACTTCAACCTGCCTTCACTGGGAGGGTCGTCTGAGTTAGCTCGGGAGTTCATGGCCTCCATGACGGCCATGGGCCTGACCCAAGTTATTGAGGGCCCGACTCATGTGGGGGATCATACTCTCGACCTGGTGTTCCTATCTGGACAATGGTTGGATGATCTGGGAGGGGGTTCACCAACCATCGCCCCCCTGTCATGGTCAGATCATTACCTCCTGCGGCTGGTCTTCCGTTATGCCACCCCCCGCCGCTGGGCTGCGGAACCGACCAGGTGGTTCTGCCCCAGGCGCCTAATGGACCCGGAACGGTTCCAGAGGGCGCTTGGGCCTATACCCATCACCCTTACCCACAGCCCAGTCGATGTTCTGGTGGATGCCTGGGAAAGGGCGGCCGCCGGGGCACTTGACTGCGTTGTACCCTTGCGACCTCTGACCCGGCGCAGATCCCGTTGGGCTCCATGGTTTTCTGCAGAGCTCCGGGAGATGAAGCGTCGGAGACGAGGTCTAGAGAGTGGTTGGAGGTCCAGCCGATCCGAATCTGACCGATTGCAGTTAAGAACCTTTATAAGGTCTTATCTTGTGGCGATAAGGACGGTGAAGTCTAACTACTTTGCTGCCCTTATCGCGTCCGCAGATAATTGCCCGGCCGCCCTGCTTAGGGTAACTCGCTCCCTCCTTAATCAGGAGGTGAGGGAGGATCGCTTACGGGGACGAGCTGAGGAGTTTAGTCATCATCTGGCGGACAAAATCGCTCAGATCCGGACCGGTCTGGACTCTGACTGGGCAGAGTCTGATGTGGAGGAATCGGACGGTCTTGAGCATGTTATCTGGACTGAGTTCGACCCTGTTTCCCCTGATGATGTGGACAGGATCATGGGGAGGCTGAGCACCACCACCTGTTTGTTGGATCCGTGCCCCTCCTGGCTAGCTTATGCGGCCCGGGAGGGGACACGAGGCTGGTTCCACGCAGTAATAACTGCTTCTTTGAAGGAGGGTGTCTTCCCTGCCACCTTGAAGGAGGCGGTGGTGAGATCCCTCCTCAAGAAGCCTTCCTTGGACCCGGCTGTTTTAAATAACTATCGTCCAGTCTCCAACCTTTGCTTTTTGGCGAAGGTTGTTGAGAGTGTGGTGGCACATCAGCTTCCTCTGTTCCTGGAGGAAACTGATTATCTGGACCCGTACCAATCGGGTTTCAGGCCCGGATACAGCACGGAGACGGCATTGGTCGCGCTGGTGAATGATCTCTGGAGGGCTAGGGACAGGGGTTGCTCCTCTGTCCTGGTCCTATTAGATCTCTCAGCGGCTTTTGATACCATCGACCATGGTATCCTACTGCGGCGTCTCAGGGGGTTGGGAGTGGGAGGCACCGTTTTATGGTGGTTCTCCTCCTATCTCCTGGGCCGCTCGCAGTCGGTGTTGACGGGAGGGCAGAGATCCGCCCCAAGGCGTCTCATTTGTGGAGTTCCTCAGGGGTCAGTTCTCTCGCCCCTCCCGTTCAACATCTATATGAAGCCGCTGGGTGAGATCATTCGTGGTTTCGGGGTGGGGTATCATCAGTACGCTGATGATACCCAACTTTTTCTTTCCACCCCGAACCAACCCAGCAATGCCCTCGCCATGATGTCCCGGTGCCTGGAGGCGGTCCAGGTCTGGATGGGGAGAAACAGGCTTCGTCTCAATCCCACCAAGACTGAGTGGCTGTGCATATCGGCATCTCGGGTTAACCAGACTATTCCATCTCTAACGATGGGGGGTGAGGTGTTACCCCCCGTTGATAGGGCTCGCAACTTGGGCGTCCTCCTGGATTCACGACTCAATTTTGAAGATCATATAGGAGCCGTGACCAGGGGGGCTTTTGCCCAGGTTCGCCTGGTGCACCAGTTGCGACCCTATCTGGACCGAGATGCCCTACGCACAGTCACCCATGCGCTCGTGACCTCCCGTTTGGACTACTGCAATGCTCTCTACATGGGGCTGCCCTTGAGGACCACTCGGAGGCTTCAGCTGGTGCAGAATGCGGCCGCGTGAGTTGTGATGGGGGTATCCCGATACTCCCATGTAACACCTCTACTCCGCAAGCTGCATTGGCTTCCGGTTGCCCTCCGGGTGAGATTCAAGGTGCTGGTGATGACCTATAAAGCCCTACATGGCTTGGGTCCGGGATATCTGAGGGAACACCTGCTGCCGGCATCAAGTTCCCTTCGTCCAGTGCACTCCCACAGGGAGGGTCTTCTCAGGGTGCCACCGGTAAGAGATTGCCGGCGGACGACACCCAGGGATAGGGCCTTCTCAGTGGGGGCACCTGCCCTTTGGAACCAGCTGCCAGTGGAGCTGAGGACTGCCCCCGACCTCCGTTCATTCCGCCAGGACCTGAAGACCTGGCTCTTCAAGCTCTCTGGCCCAGGCTGAGGATTAATCTTATTTTAACTGGGGTTTTATTCATACAGGGACAAATTTATTTTTTTTAAACTTGTTTTTAACTTTTGTATTTTGGTTTTTAATTACCCTGTAAACCGCCCTGAGTCCTTCGGGAAAGGGCGGTATATAAATGTAATAAAATAATAAAATAAAATAAAATAATAAAATAAAATAATAAAATAAAATAAAATAAAATAAAATAATAAAATAAAATAAAATAAAATAAAATAAAATAAATAAAATAAAATAAAATAAAATAAAATAAAATAAAATAAAATAATAAAATAATATAAAATAAAATAAAATAAAAAAATAAAATAAATAAACATTGTTTACCTTAAAGAATCTCTATTCGAGGAGTATGGCATCGGCACTTACACAATTGAAGCCAAAATCTGAATTCCCCTCCCCTAAACACATAGTATCAAAGCACAATTCCCCTTCTAATTAACAGTTATAAATCACATTCTCCAATTAGTTTTAAATGCAGACCTTCCCTCCAGTTCTCCAACCTGTCATTTTTAATAATCTCTTATTTCAAACAACCTTGAAAAACACTCTACTACACATTGTTATGTCTAACTAATTCCTATACACATTCTTCCTCCCCCCCCCACTCCCCAGTATCATCTAATTCTAACTCTAAAAGTAACAAACAAGTTAAGGGGAAATTGGCTGCATCTTCATATATTGTCAAAGCAAGAACATTGGATGTTAGCAGTGTTGACACCGGCTAAATGTGAAGATGCCAAAGGAGTGCAGCTAATGAAGTTCATGAAGCGTGGTTCTACCATCAATTGAGAAGTCTACGGTGAAACATCACGGAAACTCAGACGAGCCATCCATAACAAGCGTTAAGGGCATGCTGACTTCCGGTGTGGTGTTGGTTCATGATAATGCTTGCCTGCACATGGCTAGATGCACCTGAGAACTTTTGAAACAGTTCCATTAGGATGTTTTTGATCACACCCTCCCAATAGCCCAGATTTTGAGCGACTTCTACTAAGGAATTTCAAACCTTGTAAGATGTTGTGACAAGTGCCTCAATTTGAATGGCGATTATATCAAAAAGTAATCCAAGGCTGTAGTTTTGTAATGTGCATAATAAAAGTTCTGTATCTGTGAATGTCTGTCACTGATAACCAAATGGAGGTTTATTTCCGAATTGCCTTTGTAGAAGCAGTCTCAATGTTGATCTCCCAGAGCCCCATTGCTCTATTCCAGGGGCGTCAAACTCAATTTCATTGAGGGCCGCATCAGCATTGCGGTTGCCCTCAGGGGGCCGGGTGGGTGTGGCCAGAGTGGGCGTGGCCTAATGGGTGGGCGTGGCTAGAGTGTGTATGGCCTACTGGGTGGGCGTGGCCAGCTCTACATGGTTCGCATCAAGGGTGCCCATGGGGGCCTGGGCAGGAATGGGACAGATCTGAGGGTCTCTGGCAGAAGGAGGGTCTCTGGGCCAGGGCCAAGGCAGTGGGGGCCGTTCCCTCACTGTTTCCAGGATGGCTTCGCGGGCCACATGAAACCACTTTGCGGGCCGGATCTGGCCCCCGGGCCTTGTGTTTGACATGTCTGCTCTATTCCTTTCACCGTGCAACCCTGCGCCACCCAGTCCCAAATCCCATAGCTCAGACATGTCAAACTCACGGCGTCACGTGACGTCGTGCGACGTATCGGGATGGTTTTGCCATTGCCGGTGGTGGGGTGGGCGTGGCTTCCAGATGATATGTCCGGCCCACAGGCTGGCAGTCTGACACCACTGCCATAGCTGGTCCAAAAAGATACCATGGTTGATGGTATCAAAAGCCACTGTAAGACTGCCCCCGTCTCATCCCTTAGGGAGGTAAAACTCCATCTGAAGTGAAAAGGCACTTTTGCTAAGAGATGCTGATTGCTGGAGAGTCAAGTGGAATCTAAAATTCCCACACACCAATACAGAACTAAAATCTCTGTTTTCCCCAAGTCCTTCCCCATTCCTCCCCCCCCCGGTCCGTCTGTGTGTAACTAATCCAGCACCCCCGAGATGTGATGAGAAATTCTGAGGTGTTTGAGCTGGTGAAATTCCATACGCCGGGCAAACAGCCTTGAAGATGCCAGTGCCAGTACGAGCCAGATTCCAGAATGCTGTGTTCTTCCTCAGCCATCAATTTCCCCCTCCCAATTTCCCCTTCGCCCATTTGTTCCCCCCCTTCCCACCCCAATTGACGACAGAATGCTGGCAAGGTGCCAAGCCGAAGCTGGTGGAACTGACAGCCACCAAGAGGGCAAGGAGAACAAGGATGGAGGCATTCCAGGTAGTCCTCAACTTGCAACAGTTCATTTAGTAACCATCTGAAGTTACAGCAGCATTGGGAAAAGTGATTGATGACCATTTTTCACACAACTGTGGCATCATGCCCAGGGTCACATG
The DNA here is from genome assembly GCF_947247035.1 of Vipera ursinii. Taxonomy (NCBI): domain Eukaryota; kingdom Metazoa; phylum Chordata; class Lepidosauria; order Squamata; family Viperidae; genus Vipera; species Vipera ursinii. The sequence goes on from NC_139513.1 coordinate 5,931,784, forward strand.
ATCAAAATTCAGATGCTTGGCAGCTGACCCCTATTTATGAGTGTCCCGGGATCATGTGAATACCTTTTGTGACCTTCTGACAAGGACACTCAATGGGAAACCAGACTTACTTAACAACCGTGTCACTAATTTAGTAACTGCAGTGATTCACTTAACAACTGTGACAAGAAAGATCATCAAATGGGGCACAATTCACTCAACAACTGTCTCGCTTTTTTGTTGTCTTCGGCTCGGGACGCGGCAGCACGACGGGCAAGTGTCATGGACTTTGTGCAACCCGGAAGCTGCGCAGTCATCACCGAGAACAGAAGTGGAATGACAAACAATATAAGAAGGCCCACCTGGGTACTGCTCTCCATCCTGGTCTCACCAGAGATTATTAACAAGTGCAACCAACGTCATTTCTGCCTGAAACGTGACTGAAGGTGGTCTAGTTAATCCGTATCATCCAGGACCTTCTGGAGCTGCAATGCAACCACTTTTTCCACCACCTTTCCTAAAAAATGGGAAGGTGGGAAACTAGATGAAAATTGTCCAGTACGGTGGAGGGTCTAATGAGGCCTTCTTAAGGGGGCAGACAAAGCCTCCTTAAAAGGTATCAGGAGCACCCCTCCTCACTGCTTGCACCCACCCAGAAGTCACCTTCCTGGAAGTTTTCATTAAGGACTCTGTCCACTTCCTTGGGTCCAACAGGATCAAATTGTTCCCAGATAACAGGATACATTCTTTTCCTGAGCATCTCTAATGGAATTGCATCACACTTGGACTCCAACCAAGAGCGAATTTCAGAAAAATAGTAATAGAATAGAATAGAATAGAATAGAATAGAATAGAATAGAATAGAATAGAATAGAATAGAATAGAATAGAATAGAATAGAATAGAATAGAATAGAATATAGAATATAGAATATAAAATAGAATATAAAATAGAATATAAAATAGAATATAAAATATAGAGTAGAGTAGAATATAGAATGGAGTGGAGTGGAGCGGAACGGAACGGAACAGAACAGAATAGGAGTAGAGTAGAGTAAACGAGAGGAGAGGAGAATAGAATATAGAATAGAATATAGAGTAGAGTAGAGTAGGAGTGGAGTGGAGTGGAATGGCATAGGATAGGATAGGATAGGATAGGATAGGATAGGATAGGATAGGATAGGATAGGATAGGATAGGACAGGATAGGATAGGATAGGACAGGATAGGATAACAGAGTTGGTAGGGATCTTGGAGGTCTTCTAGTCCAACCCCCTCTCAGGCAGGAAACCCTATACCGTTTCAGACAAATGGTTGTCCAATCTTTTCTTAAAAGCTTCCAGCGTTGGAGCATTCACAACTTCTGGAGGCAAGTTGTTCCACTGATTAATTGTTCTGTCAGTTAACTGTCAGTTAATCATAATTTTATCTGCCAGGTGTCTCTCACACACTTTTCTGCACAACCCCAAAGATGCTCGTCTGAGCCCTTCCTGAGGAAGGACCGGGTGACCCTGAGTAGGACCATTGAGCAACACCCTACAGATGCAATAAGTGCAGAGAAATACTGGGGTCACTCGGCCAACAGCCTGAGGCAAAGGTGGATCTGAGGGAAAAGCTGCCTCTGTTGCTGCCACCACCAAGCCCAGACCAAGTGGCCATTTTACAGAAAATCAGCTGGTGAGAAAGATCTGGACCCAGGAACAAAATGGCTGCCTCCTCCCCAAGGAGCACATAGGAGCCACCTCAATTCTTGTTCCTTCAAAGTGTTGCCTTGAGTTTTCCTCTTCCGCACACTCAAAGCGAAGCTGAGGTCTCTGAGCAACAAGGAGGTTAAAATCCCTGCTATTTCCAAACACCCCAAAACAGGCAACAACTCTAGTGAGAAAAGAAAAGAAAAGCATTTATTTTCAGCAAGCAATTTTGGCATTCTTGCGGTATGTGTAGTGGAGAAGCTGCCTGGCTATTCATTTTTTCACATCATGAAAATCCATTAATGGCAATCTGGAAAGAAATAAAAGAGAGCGAATGCTACATTCGGTATAATGATTGTTTGTCAAACTTGGATGATCCAATATAGTCCATTAACGATGCGGTTTTTATTTTTTTAATCAAAATATATTTATTTTAACGTAGGCATCTTAGAACAGACTTTAAAGAAGACACTTATTGAAGATACTATTGTGCGTTATATAATAATATAAAAATAATATTTACTAATCATTTTCATTCCACAGTTATAATAATAATAATAAAGTTGGAAGGGACCTTGGAGGTCATGTAGTGGAAAAGCCGCCAGTCTCCCTGCTGCAAGTGCCGGAGGGGGGGGAGGGAGGGAGGGAGGGAGACAGAGAGAGAGAGAGAGAGAGAGAGGGAGAGAGAGAGGGAGAGAGAGAGAGAGAGAGAGAGAGAGAGAGAGAGAGAGAGAGAGAGAGAAGCTTGACCTACACGGCTAGGCTGTTTCTGCTTTTCCTTTGCAACTTGGAGGAAAAGTTCTTGCATGAGTTCCAGACGTTTCCTCTCCGTCCCTCCCACCCCATCCCAGGAAGCAGTATTTGTAGTTTGGACTAGCAGGTTACTTGGCTGCTCTCCTCCTTTGCTTGTGGGGTGTGCACGCTGCCCTTTGCAAAAGACGGAGCCCCCACAGTTTTGCACTGCAAGGAGATTACTTCGTCCAAAGGAAGGGTGACGTGGTGGCGATAAAGGTTTTTCTCCCTTCCTTTGGAAGAGGGAGAAAAGCATCGTTCTCTTCCTTCGGGCAGATGCAAATTAACGAGAATGGTAGCAATGTGGCCAGAAATGGGCATCTCTCGACAGCGCTGGGGAGAGCTATGGGAAGAACGATGTACACATCAGCTTGAATTACGAAGGGCTCCCCTCGACAGGCGGTGCTTTAGAACCGGCTCAGCAGCAAATTTTTAAATTCTCAAAAGCTGTTTGGCAGCTCATAGTCCATGGTAACGGTTAGCGAGGACGTGGTTTTCCCCTTCCCTTACCCGTTTTGAGTAGTTCTGTAAGTGGTAGAGCAATCTCGGAAAAAGAGGGCATGAATTGACGGTAGAAGTTGGCAAACCCTAGGAAGTTCTGGAGCTGTTTGCGAGTCTTTGGGGGGTTGCCATTCAATTATAGCTTTCACTTTGGCTGGGTCCATTTCAATTCCCTCACTGGACATTCTATAGCCAAGATAATCTAATCGGGTATGGTGAAATTCACACTTTTGACAATTTGAAATAAAGTTTGGCATTCAACAGTTTCTTTAACACTTCTCTCACCAGTCTTATGTAGTCAGTCATGTTCGTACTGTATATCAGGATGTCATCAAGATACGCCAGAACCCCTTTGGATAAATTATCATGTTGTTGTTGTTGTTGTTAGCTGCGAAGTCGTGTCCGACCCATTGTGACCCTATGGACAATGTTCCTCCAGGCCTGTTGTGACTCAGGGCCAGCCTGTGGGTCCGACAGCCGGGTCCGATGTATCGGAGGACTCAGATGTGGGGGAGGAGGGAAACGAACCGGCTGATGATGATTTGGAGGCTTTGCAGAGTCCTCAGCCGGGAACCTCTTCTCAGCTGTGTGAGCCCGAGAGTGCGGAGGATGATGACCCACAGCTGGCCCTGTTCAAGGACGCCCAACGCAGGAGGCAGACGAGCAGGGACAAACAAAGAAAGGCTATGGGACTCCTCGGGAGGAGGCACAGGGAGACCACGCCCTGAGCTCTCTATAAAAGAAGTGTTTGGGGAGGGGCTGGTTGCTGAAAGCAACTTTTTCGTTTGAGAAGTCAAGCTCTTGTATTTTTGTAACAGTGTAATTAAAACTTGGCAGAAGCCTTTTGGTCTTGGACGCTTTCCAGACTCTTCTTTTGATTAGGGGTGCGAGAAGAGGGCTGGTTCAGAACAAGGCCTTCCTGTCCTCTACCATCTGTCCATTTAAGCTCATGCCTACTGCTTCAGTGACTTCATCCAGCCACCTCATTCTCTGTCGTCCCCTTCTCTTGCCCTCAACCTTTCCCAGCATTCGGCTCTTCTCCAGTGAGTCCTTCCTTCTCATTAGGTGGCCAAAGGATTTGAGTTTCAACTTCAGGATCTGGCCTTCTAAAGAGCAGTCAGGGTTGATCTCCTCTAGGACTGACCGGTTTGATTGGCTCGCAGTCCAAGGGACTCGCAGGAGTCTTCTCCGGCACCACAGCTCAAAGGCCTCAATTCTTTGGCGCTCGGCCTTTCTTATGGTCCAACTTTCACTGCCATACATTGCAACTGGGAAGACCATAGCCTTGTCTATACGCACTTTTGTTGACAGGAAATTATCATGTAGGACCTCATTAATCAACTGCATAAATACGGCTGGGCCCCCTTGCAGTCCAAATGGCATGACTAGTTTGAAGGGTAAGTTCTCGCTCCTTAGCTTCACCCCCAGTTCTTTCTTATCGCCTATTGCATTCAACCTTGAAGATGCTCCGCTACTGTTTATTATGTCTAACTAATTCCCCATGCATTCTTCCTTCCCCCCTCCCTTCTAATAATAATAATAATAATAATAATAATAATAATAATAATAATAATAATAATAATAAGTTGGAAGGGACCTTGGAGGTCATCTAGTCCAACTCCCTGCTCAGGCAGGAAACCTTATACCATTTCAGACAAATGAGTGTCCAGTCTCTTCTTAAAAACTTCCAGTGTTGGAGCTGTTCTGTACCAGCCTGCTACCGGCCCTGCAGAAAAGGCAGGGACAACCCCTTTTAAAAGAAGGCAAGAGGCTGGAATTACGCCTGCCAAATTTATTGCTACAAAAACAAACAAGACACGAACCAAGAAACAGGAGCTTTAAGAAACAGGGACTATCCAAGCGTTTGCCTTCAGCAAACCAGCCCTCCCACACATTCCCCTTAAATACAGTTCAGGGCGTGGCCTCTCTCTGCCTCCTTCCAAGGTGCCCCATTGCCTTCCTGTTTACTCCTGATTGACTGCCTCCTGCGTCGGGCGTCCTTGAACAGGGCCAGCTGTGGGTCATCTTCATCCACGCTGTCAGGCTCACACAGCTGGGTCTGCATCGTGACCAGATGAGAGGGGCCTTGCTGGGGGCTCTCATCAAGCTGTCCAATCCCCTCAGCAAGCTCTTCAACACACCTCTCCTCCTCCTCTGAGTCGTCCGACCCAACTGCCGAACCCACAGGCTGACCCTGAATCACAACACAAGCATTCACCACTTCTGGAGGCAGGTTGTTCCACTGGTTAATTGTTCTAACTGTCAGGAAGTTTCTCCTTAGTTCTAGGTTGCTTCTCTCCTTGACTAGTTTCCATCCGTTGCTTCTTGTCCTGCTTTCAGGTGCTTTGGAGAATAGCTTGACTCCCTCTTCTTTGTGGCAGCCCCTGAGATATTGGAACACTGCTATCCTGTCACCCTTCACTCTTCTCTTCATTAAACTACACATACCCAATTCCAGCAACCGTTCCCGATATGTTTTAGCCTCCAGTCCCCCAATCATCTTTGTTGCTCTTCTCTGTACTCTTTCTAGAGTCTCAACATCTTTTTTACATCGTGGTGACCAAAACTGGATGCAGTATTCCAGGTGTGGCCTTACCAAGGCATTGTAAAGTGGTATTAGTACTTCACTTGATCTTGATTCTATCCCTCTGTTAATGCAGCCTAGCACTGTGTTGGCTTTTTTGGCAGCTGCAGCACACGGCTGGCTGCTGGCTTCATCTAACTTTAACTCTAAAAGTGAGACACACTTTTAACAGAAAGATAAAATAGCTGCTGCTTCATCTGTTGTCAAAGGAAGAACGTCGACACCTTCCTCTGCTGTGCTTCCTTGGGGCCGTGGCTTGCAGGAAGGCTGGCCTGCTCAGCGGAGGCTCCAGCGGGCCGCTCCCAGGAAGGATCCCGGGGCTGCCCCGCGCGGCTCCCTGGCCGCGTGCACCTTGGACGGGGCCAACCCAGGAAAGGGGACTTCCTGGCCGCGCTTCTCCCAGGGGGCTTTGGTGTCAAAATCAGCTTTTATCAGAGGGAGAAAAAGAATCCCTGACGGTTCAGCATGCCATCTTGAGGGAGGAGTCCTTTCTTTTCTCCTTACGCTGGGACTGTCTACTCCGGCTGCAAAGAGGAGGGAAAAAGTAGTCAGGGTCAGACTGGGAGGGAGCCCAGAGGAGGAATCCAACCCTCCAGGCTGAGGGATCAGCAAAGATCGGCCCAAGGAAAGAGCAGAAGCAGCAGCCTCAAGGAGGGGGGGATCAGCTGGGTGGGATTTCCAGAGTTAACAAGAGGGAAGGGGCAGGTCTGGGAAGGGCTCCTAAGGTGGGTGAGAACCTGCCCCACATATAAGTACACAAATCCAGTTCAAGTCAATTTAATAATAATAATAATAATAATAATAATAATAATAATAATAATAATGATGATGATGATGATGATGATGATGAAGAAGAAGAAGAAGAAGAAGAAGAAGAAGAAGAAGAAGAAGAAGAAGAAGAAGAAGAAGAAGAAGAAGAAGAAGAAGAAGAAGAAGAAGAAGAAGTTGGAAGGGACCTTGGAGGTCTTCTAGTCCAACCCCATGCCATATACCCTACACCATTTCAGACAAATGGTTGTCCAATCTCTTCTTTAAAACTTCCAATGGAGCATTCACAACTTCTGGAGGCAGGTTGTTCCACTGGTTAATTGTTCTCACTGTCAGGGAGTTTCTCCTTAGTTCTAGGTTGCTTCTCTCCTTGACTAGTTTCCATCCGTTGCTTCTTGTCCTGCTTTCAGGGGCTTTGGAGAATAGCTTGACTCCCTCTTCTTTGGGGCAGCCCCTGAGATACTGGAAGGCTGCTGTCATGTCTCCCCTCTCCCTTCTCTTCGTTAAAACTACACAATTTTGCCCCAGAGACCAGAGACCAAGTGCAAATAGATTCACAGCCTCCGGAAAGCCCAGATCTTCCTTTAGCATCTGGAGGGTGGTATTCTCAGTCAGGCTAGGATGGGAGAGAAGCCCTCCCCACCTCCATCCATGACTGCGGGACCTTCAAGAAGTCCTTTATTTTCCCCCTCCCTCCCGCTTACACTGGGGACGCTCCAATCTCCCCTCTGTTGTTCTCTGTGCCTCCTCATCCAGTCAGATCCTGGGAGTCTGGCTTTGTAGAATAAAAGTTCGGGGGGGGGCAGGCAGACCCCTTCCTAGAGCCCCCAAACCCCTTCACCCTTCAGTGTTTGAGATGAATAATAGAGAGAAGAGAAATTTCCCCAAAGTATCTTCACCACTCGTTGGTCATTCAACCTCAAAGCCCCCATTTCCTCTCCTTCCCCCAGACAGCCCCCACCAGTCCACTCACCTGCGGGGGCGGGCGGGGGGGGGCGGGCTGCTAAATGGCCTGGTTGCTCCCTGCATTGGAGAGAAAAACAGAGAGTGAGTCTCTGCCTGGTCCTCTCTCTCTTCACCATTCGACCTCTGCAGTTTCAGGAATCTCTCAAAGGAGACCAGGCTTGTGCCACCAGAATGGTCTCTAACCACTGGGGAAAGGGTACAGAGAAGAGCAACAAAGATGATTGGGGGACTGGAGGCTAAAACATATAGGGAACGGTTGCTGGAATTGGGTACGTCTAGTTTAACGAAGAGAAGGACGAGGGGGGACATGATAGCAGTGTTCCGATATCTCAGGGGCTGCCCCAAAGAAGAGGGAGTCAAGCTATTCTCCAAAGCGCCTGAAGGCAGGACAAGAAGCAACGGATGGAAACTAGTCAAGGAGAGAAGCAACCTAGAACTAAGGAGAAACTTCCTGACAGTTAGAACAACTAACCAGTGGAACAACCTGCCTCCAGAGGTGGTGAATGCTCCAACACTGGAGGTTTTTAAGAAGAGACTAGACAGCCATTTGCCTGAAATGGTATAGGGTTTCCTGCCTGAGCAGGGGGTTGGACTAGATGACCTCCAAGGTCCCTTCCAACTTCTTCTTCTTCTTCTTCTTCTTCTTCTTCTTCTTCTTCTTCTTCTTCTTCTTCTTCTTCTTCTTCTTCTTCTTCGTCATTATTATTATTATTATTATTATTATTATTATTATTATTATTATTATTATTATTATTATTATTATCTTGGCATTGCCAGCGGTTTACCTATTTCCCTGCCCTAGGAGCAAGGGGCTCTTTGCTCCAAAGGGGGGCACCCTGCAGGCTCTTAGGCTACCTTCTCTGCCTGAATGGAGGAGGGTGGAAATCCAACAGGGAGAGAGGTTTCTCCCCTTTCTCCTTTGCAGGAACAAACCAGCGCGAAGAAAAGGGAATTCTGTAACTTGGTTAGAAATCAAGGAAGAGAGAGAAGGTGAGAAATCAAGTGAAGTGCTGGATTTTGTACAGAGAAAAAGGGGGAGCAAGAAAAAAGCGAGAACAAAATGATCAGAATTGAAGGAAAATATCAGGATTTTCCCATTTGTCCTTTTTCAGTGAGGAGCCTTTTCTCCTATACTATTCACATGCTGATGTAAATTAATGCTAATTAATGTTAATGTTCATTCTAAATGGACAATTGTCCTTTGGGGGGGGAAACCACAATTTTCCCATCAATCTTTTAATTATAATAGGTGGAAAAATGTGAGGAGTGACCCTACCAATTTAAGACTCCATCTCAATTGCAATAGCAAAAGTAGTAATAACAATAAAATCATCATCATCATCATCAGGGCTTTTTTTGTCATAGAACGCTCAGAACGGAGTTCCGGCATCTTTTTTGAATGGAACCTTGTAGGGTAGGCAAAGTGGGTTGTATGAAGTATGTGAGTTCTGGCACCTTTTTTTTTTTTACAAAAAAGCACTACTACTACTACTACTACTACTACTACTACTACTACTACTACTAATAATAATAATAATAATAATAATAATAATAATAATAAGTTGGAAGGGACCTTGGAGGTCATCTAGTCCAACCCCCTGCTCAGGCAGGAAACCCTATACCATTTCAGACAAGTGGCTGGCCAATCTCTTCTTAAAAACTTCCAGTGTTGGAGCATTCACCGCTTCTGGAGGCAGGTTGTTCCACTGGTTAATTGTTCTAACTGTCAGGAAGTTTCTCCTTAGTTCTAGGTTGCTTCTCTCCTTGACTAGTTTCCATCCGTTGCTTCTTGTCCTGCTTTCAGGGGCTTTGGAGAATAGCTTGACTCCCTCTTCTCTGGGGCAGCCCCTGAGATACTGGAAGGCTGCTGTCATGTCTCCCCTCGCCCTCTTCGTTTTGCCCCAGAGACCAAGTGCAAATAGATTCACAGCCTCCGGAAAGCCCAGATCTTCCTTTAGCATCTGGAGGGTGGTATTCTCAGTCAGGCTAGGATGGGAGAGAAGCCCTCCCCACCTCCATCCATGACTGTGGGACCTTCAAGAAGTCTTTTGTTTTTCCCCTCCCTCCCTCCCACTTACACTGGGGACGCTCCAATCTCCCCTCTGTTGTTCTCTGAGCCTCCTCATCCAGTCAGATCCTGGGAGTCTGGCTTTGTAGAATAAAAGTTCGGGGGGGGGGCAGGCAGACCCCTTCCCAGAGCCCCCAAACCCCTTCACCCTTCAGTGTTTGAGATGAATAATAGAGAGAAGAGAAATTTCCCCAAAGTATCTTCACCACTCGTTGGTCATTCAACCTCAAAGCCCCCATTTCCTCTCCTTCCCCCAGACAGCCCCCACCAGTCCACTCACCTGCGGGGGCGGGCGGGGGGGGCGGGCTGCTAAATGGCCTGGTTGCTCCCTGCATTGGAGAGAAAAACAGAGAGTGAGTCTCTGCCTGGTCCTCTCTCTCTTCACCATTCGACCTCTGCAGTTTCAGGAATCTCTCAAAGGAGACCAGGCTTCTGCCACCAGAATGGTCTCTAACCCAGGGGTATCAAACTCAATTTCATTGAGGGCCGCATCAGCACTGTGGTTGCCCTCAGGGGGCCGGGTGGGTGTGGCCTGGGTGGGTGTGGCCTACTGGGTGGGCGTGGCTAAAGTGCGTATGGCCTACTGGGTGGGCATGGCCAGCTCTACATCGTTCTCATCAAGGGTGCCTATGGGGGCCTGGGCAGGAGTGGGACAGATCTGAGGGTCTCTGGGCCAGGGCCAAGGCAGTGGGGGCCGTTCCCTCACTGTTTCCAGAATGGCTTCGCGGGCCGCATGAAACCACTTCACGGGCCGGATCTGGCCCCCGGGCCTTGTGTTTGACATGTCTGCTCTAACCACTGGGGAAAGGGTACAGAGAAGAGCAACAAAGATGATTGGGGGACTGGAGGCTAAAACATATAGGGAACGGTTGCTGGAATTGGGTACGTGTAGTTTAACGAAGAGAAGGACGAGGGGGGACATGATAGCAGTGTTCCGATATCTCAGGGGCTGCCCCAAAGAAGAGGGAGTCAAGCTATTCTCCAAAGCGCCTGAAGGCAGGACAAGAAGCAACGGATGGTGAAGTTCTGGCACCTTTTTTTTTTTTACAAAAAAGCACTACTACTACTACTACTACTACTACTACTAATAATAATAATAATAATAATAATAATAATAATAATAATAATAATAATATTTATTTATTTTTATTTTTATTTTATTACATTTGTATACCGCCCTTTCCCTGAGGACTCAGGGCGGTTAAGAAGAAGAAGAAGAAGAAGAAGAAGAAGAAGAAGAAGAAGAAGAAGAAGAAGAAGAAGAAGAAGAAGAAGAAGAAGAAGAAGAAGAAGAAGAAGAAGAAGAAGAAGAAGTTGGAAGGGACCTTGGAGGTCATCTAGTCCAACCCCCTGCTCAGGCAGGAAACCCTATACCATTTCAGAAAAATGGCTGTCCAGTTTCTTCTTACAAACTTCCAATGTTGGAGCATTCACAGCTTCTGGAGGCAGGTTGTTCCACTGGTTAATTGTTCTCACTGTCAAGAGGTTTCTCCTTAGTTCTAGGTTGCTTCTCTCCTTGACTAGTTTCCATCCGTTGCTTCTTGTCCTGCCTTCTGGCGCTTTGGAGAATAGCTTGATTTCCTCTTCTTTGTGGCAGCCCCTGAGATACTGGAACACTGCTATCATGTCACCCCTCATCCTTCTCTTCATTAAACTAGACATGCTCAATTCCAGCAATCCTTCCGTAAATGTTTTAGATTCCAGGCCCCCTAACCATATTTGTTGCTCTTTTCTGCACTCTTTCTAGAGTCTCAACATCTTTTTTACATCGTGGTGACCAAAACTGATTTATAAATCTTTTGTTCCAGTCCTGTCCAAATAAATCTGGTTTCACCAGAACCACTTATAGAAGGAACACATGGAGGATGTATTAGGAAACCCTCTGAATTTATTTTTTTGGGGGGGGGCTCTCTCTTTTCAATCTCCCCCCTCCCCGCCAAAAGGTCTTGCTAGGAAGCAGAATCCCCTTCATGGATTACTGCCTTGTCGTGGCGAAGGGGCTTGCGTAATTCAATGAAGCTATGAGCTATGCCGTGCAGGGCCACCCAAGACGGACAGGTCATAGCAGAGAGTTCTGACAAAACGTGATCCACTGGAGAAGGAAATGGCAAACCACTCCAGTATCTTTGCCATGAAAACCCTATGGACAGTACCAAAAGGCAAAACGATATGACGCTGGAAGATGAGCCCCTCAGGTCGGAAGGCGTCCAATATGCTACTGGGGAAGAGCAGAGGGCTAGTACTAGTAGCGCCAGAAAGAATGAAGCGACTGGGCCAAAGCCGAAAGGACGCTCAGCTGTGGATATGTCTGGTGGTGAAAGGAAAGTCCGATGCTGTAAAGATTCTTTCTCCATAGGAACCTGGAATGTAAGATCCATGAATCAAGGAAAGCTGGACGTGGTCAAACAAGAGATGACAAGACTAGACATTGACATCTTAGGTATCAGCGAACTAAAATGGACAGGAATGGGTGAATTTAATTCAGATGACCATCAGGTATACTACTGCGGGCAAGAATCCCTCAGAAGAAATGGAGTAGCCTTCATAGTCAATAAAAAAGTAGGAAAAGCAATACTGGGATACAACCCTCAAAATGACAGAATGATCTCAGTTCGAATCCAAGGCAAACCATTCAATATCACAGTAGTCCAAGTCTATGCCCCAACCACCAGTGCTGAAGAGGATGAAATTGACCGGTTCTATGAAGCCCTACAGCACCTTATAGAACTAACACCCAAAAATGATGTCCTTATCATCATGGGAGATTGGAATGCTAAAGTAGGAAGCCAAAAGATAACTGGAGTAACAGGCAAGTTTGGCCTTGGAGTACAAAATGAAGCAGGGCACAGGCTGATAGAATTTTGTCAAGAGAATACGATGGTCATAGCAAACACTCTTTTCCAACAACCCAAGAGACGGCTTTACACATGGACATCACCAGACGGTCAACACAGAAATCAGATTGACTATATGCTCTGCAGCCAAAGATGGAGAAGCTCTATACAGTCAGTAAAAACAAGACCAGGAGCTGACTGTGCCTCAGACCATGAGCTTCTTGTTGCAAAGTTTAGGCTTAAATTAAAGAAAGTAGGGAAAAACGCTAGGCCAGTCAGGTACGAATTAAATCATATCCCTGTTGAATATACAGTAGAGGTGACAAATAGATTTAAAGAATTAGATCTGATAGACAGAGTGCCTGAAGAACTATGGACAGAGGTTCGCAACATTGTACAACAGGTAGCAACCAAAACCATCCCAAAGAAAAAGAAATGCAAGAAAGCAAAATGGCTGTCTGAGGAAGCTTTGCAAATAGCTGAGGAAAGGAGGGAAGCGAAAGGCAAGGGAGAAAAAGAAAGATATGCCCAATTAAATGCAGAATTCCAAAGAATAGCTAGAAGAGATAAGAATGCCTTCTTAAATGAACAATTGAAAGAAATAGAAGAAAACAATAGAATAGGGAGGACCAGAGATCTTTTCAAGAAAATTGGAGAGATGAAGGGAACGTTTCATGCAAAAATGGGCATGATAAAGGACCAAAATGGCAGGGACCTAACAGAGGCAGAAGAGATTAAGAAGAGGTGGCAAAATTACACAGAAGAACTATACAAGAATGAGCTTAACGTCCCTGATAATCACGATGAGGTGGTCACTGACCTCGAGCCAGACATCCTAGAATGTGAAGTGAAGTGGGCCTTAGAAAAGCTGAGCAACAACAAAGCTAGTGGAGGTGACAGTATTCCAGCTGAGCTATTCAAAATCTTAAAAGACGATGCAGTAAAAGTGCTACACTCAATTTGCCAGCAAATTTGGAAAACTCAACAGTGGCCACAGGACTGGAAAAGATCAGTTTACATTCCAATTCCAAAGAAAGGCAGTGCCAAAGAATGTTCAAACTATCGCACCATTGCACTCATTTCTCATGCTAGTAAAGTTATGCTTAAAATTCTACAAGCTAGACTCCAGCAGTATGTGGATCGAGAACTACCAGAAGTACAGGCAGGATTTCGAAGAGGCAGAGGAACTAGAAATCAAATTGCTAACATACGCTGGATCATGGAGAAAGCTAGAGAGTTCCAGAAAAACATCTACTTCTGCTTCATGGACTATGCTAAAGCCTTTGATTGTGTGGATCATAACAAACTGTGGCAAGTCCTTAAAGAGATGGGCATACCAGACCATCTTATTTGTCTCTTGAGAAACCTATATGCGGGCCAAGAAGCAACAGTGAGAACTGGACACGAAACCACTGGTTGGTTCAAAATTGGGAAAGGAGTCCGGCAAGGCTGTACAGTATACTGTCGCCTTGCCTATTTAACTTATATGCAGAGCACATCATGAGAAAGGCAGGGCTAGATAAATCAAAAGTTGGAATTAAGATTGCCGGAAGAAACATCAACAACCTAAGATATGCAGATGATACCACTCTAATGGCAGAAAGTGAAGAGGAACTAAAGAGCCTCTTGTTGCGAGTGAAGAAGGAGAGTGCAAAACTTGGGTTGAAACTAAACATTAAGAAAACCAAGATCATGGCATCCAGCCCTCTCAATTCCTGGCAAATAGATGGGGAAGAAATGGAGGTAGTGACAGATTTTATTTTCCTGGGCTCCAAGATCACTGCAGATGGGGACTGTAGCCAAGAAATTAAAAGACGCTTGCTCCTGGGGAGGAAAGCCATGGCAAATCTAGACAGCACACTAAAAAGCAGAGACATCACCCTGTCAACAAAAGTGCGTATAGTCAAGGCTATGGTCTTCCCAGTTGCAATGTATGGCAGTGAAAGCTGGACCATACGAAAGGCTGAGCGCCAAAGAATTGATGCCTTTGAACTATGGTGCTGGAGAAGACTCCTGCAAGTCCCTTGGACTGCAAGGCGATCAAACCGGTCAGTCCTAGAGGAGATCAACCCTGACTGCTCTTTAGAAGGCCAGATCCTGAAGCTAAAACTCAAATACTTTGGCCACCTAATGAGAAGGAAGGACTCACTGGAGAAGAGCCTAATGCTGGGAAAGATTGAGGGCAATAGAAGAAGGGGACGACAGAGAATGAGGTGGCTGGATGGAGTCACTGAAGAAGTAGGCGTGAGCTTAAATGGACTCCAGAAGATGGTAGAGGACAGGAAGGCCTGGAGGAACATTGTCCATAGGGTCGCGATGGGTCGGACACGACTTCGCAACTAACAACAACAACAAAGGAAGCAGAATGTCTCTTGTTCTTTCAGGGGGCCTCCCTCTGACTTACCCCTGTCTGAACTGTCGGATTCTGTGTAACATGCTAGAAATAAAAGAAAAGTGGGAAGGTCAGTCTCTTGGCTGATAGGAGGAAATGAAAAAACTCTAATCTTCCTGACCCCCCCCCCTCTCACAAACACACACACACTCACACACACACACCCTCAAATACATTCAAAAGGTTTAAATCAAGCTGCTTTAGCTAAGAGACGCAAGAAATAATGCTGAATATGTATATGGACAGATTAATATTTTATTTTCGTAGATTTTCACGGGTATAGGTATGTAGGTCTTGGCGTATTCGGGTCTTTTCCTGTGTAGGATTGAGGGTGTCTTGGCGATGTTTCGACGAGGTCCCACTCGTCATCTTCAGGCTGGTGTCTTCAGTTTCGTGCTTGTGCGGACCTTGTCAAAACGTCGCCAAGACACCCTCAATCCTACACGGGAAAAGACCCGAATACGCCAAGACCTACATTAATATTTATGTGTATATACATATATATGTATGGGATATATGTATCTATGTGTGTAGATATCTATATCTCTATATCTATCTATCTATCTATATTTACTGTATCTATATCTATATCTATATATTTGTTTTCTGATATATAGATATCAGATATAGATAGATAGATAGATAGATAGATAGATAGATAGATAGATAGATAGATATAGATATAGATATAGATATAGATATGTAGATATAGATATAGATAGATAGATAGATATAGATATAGATATAGGACATATAGGACTACAAATTTGTGTTAGTGTCTCCAACTTCATTTGGACAGCTGCTATGCAATTTCTTGAAACGTCGCCAAGACACCCTCAATCCTACACAGGAAAAGACCCGAATACGCCAACACCTACATTAATATTTATGTGTATATACATATATATGTATGGGATATATGTATCTATGTGTGTAGATATCTATATCTCTATATCTATCTATCTATCTATATTTACTGTATCTATATCTATATCTTTACATAAAGGGACGCGGTGGCTCAGTGGGTTAGGACGCTGAGCTTGTCGATCAGAAGGTCGGCAGTTTGGTGGGTCGAATCCTGAGTGCCGCATAACAGAGTGAGCACCTGTTACTCGTCCCAGCTTCTGCCAACCTAGCAGTTCGAAAGCACGTAAAAATGCAAGTAGAAAAATAGGGACCACTACGGTGGGAAGGTAACAGCGTTCCATGCACCTTTGGTGTCTAGTCATGCCGGCCACATGACCACAGAGACGTCCTCGGACAAGCGCTGGCTCTTCGGCTTTGAAACAGAGATGAGCACCGGCCCCTAAAGTCGGAAACGACTAGCACGCATGTGCGGGGGCACCTTTACCTTTACCTTTATATCTATATCTATATATTTATATCTATCTAGATATATAGATATAGATATAGATAAATAGATATAGATATAGATATAGGACATATAAAAGTACAAATTTGTGTTAGCGTCTCCAACTTCATTTGGACAGCTGCTATGCAATTTCTTAACAGGTTATGGGTTCAGACGTGCCCTGAAACTCTAGTAGTAAATTGCTCTGAAGTGTAAGGACAATTCAATGAGATGGTGAAAGATTTTTCATGAGCCTTGAGGAAGGTTGTGGAAGATTGGCCTGTTATAGGAATGGGAGGAGGATTTCCTTTGGCTCATCTTAATGAGATGAATTAACTCTCATGGAGCTTAAAAATGGAAAATGTTTGAAGGAGGATTTGTGAACAGTTGTAAGCAATCCTCCATTGGGTGTCGGGTGGGCGTGGACCACAGGGTGGGACATGGCTACAGTGGTCATGGTAGACTGGGTGGGCGTGGCCACCTCAATGTCACTCCTGGGGAGGGATGCCTGTGGGGGCCAGGCAGGATTGGGGGAGATCCAGGGGGTCTCTGGCAGGTGGGGCAGTGGGCAGGGGGCTCATCCTGCAGGGTGAGGGGAGGCGAGGGAGGGGGCAGGGCAGGTGGGGCGAGGCAGGGGCAGGGTCTGGTTGCAGACAAAGGGGGGCTCCGGTGAGGAGGAGGTGGAGGAAGACGGTTTAAGCAAGGCTAACAACCGGAGTGGGGAACTCCCCCCAAAACAAACATGGTTTGTGGGTCACCTAAAATCATATAGTGGCCGTGACTAGGGGGGCTTTCGCCCAGGTTCGCCTGGTGCGCCAGTTGCGGCCCTATCTGGACCGGGATGCCTTGTGTACGGTCACTCATGCGCTCGTGACCCCTCGCCTAGACTACTGTAATGCTCTCTACATGGGGCTTCCCTTGAAGACCACTCGGAGGCTCCAACTGGTACAGAATGCGGTCGCGAGAGTTGTCTTGGGAGTTTCCCGGTACTCCCATGTTACACCTTTGCTCCGCGAGCTGCATTGGTTACCAATTGTCTTCCGGGTGAGGTTCAAGGTCTTGGTCATGATCTTTAAGTCCTTACATGGCATGGGTCCGGGATACCTCAAGGACCACCTGCTGCCGGCGTCAACTCCCCTCCGCCCTGTGCGTGCCCACAGAGAGGGCCTCCTCAGGGTGCCTCCGGTCAGGGAATGTCGACTGGTGGCCCCCAGGGGGAGGGCCTTCTCTGTGGGTGCTCCGGCATTATGGAACCAACTGCCGGTTGAGCTCCGGATGGCATCGGACCTTCGATCCTTCCGCCGCGGGCTGAAGACCCACTTATTTGAATTAGCTGGTCTGGCCTGATGGGGGAATATGGGTTTTTTAATTGGTTTTTTATTATTCTATTATTGTTGTATTTTAATTGGGCATTGGTTTAATTTCCTTTTAATTTTTGTACTGTTATTTATATTTATTTATATATGCCCTGTGAACCGCCCTGAGTCCCTCGGGAGAAGGGCGGTATAGAAATCAAATAAAATATAAATAAATATAAATATAAAAGCACGACAGAAGAGACCAAAACCTGCTGCAATCACCCAGCAGACGGTTGGGAGGGAATAAAAACCAACCAGCCCCCCCCCAATCCTCAACAGAAATGCTCACGACAATGAAAGCCTCGGCGCAGGCAGGCAGGCGTCTTGCTCAGCTGATGGCTTGGAGGGGGGGCGGGAAGGGGGCAGCTACATCCCCTCCCAAAGGCTGCCCTCTCATGAAAGCAGGACGAAAACTCCAAAAAGCGACAAGGAAAAAAAGTTAAAACGGAAGAGTGTCTCACGATGGTTTTCTTCCCCACTCCCTTCTCGCTGCAGTTTAAGTATGTAAAGTTAAAGGTAAAGGTTCCCCCGCACATGCGTGCTAGTCGTTTCCAATTCTAGGGGCCGGTGCTCATCTCCATTTCAAAGCCAAGGAGCCAGCACTTGTCCGAGGATGTCTCCGTGGTCATGTGGCCGGCATGACTAGATGCCAAAGGCACACGGAACGCTGTTACCTTCCCACCGTAGTGGTCCCTATTTTTCTACTTGCATTTTTACATGCTTTCGAACTGCTAGGTTGGCAGAAGCTGGGACGAGTAATGCGCTCACTCTGTTACGCGGCACTCGGGATTCGACCCGCCAAACTGCCGACCTTCTGATCGACAAGCTCAGCGTCCTAACCCACTGAGCCACCGCGTCCCTTAAGTATGTAAAGACCACAAAAGAAAAAAAAAACTCCATGAGCCTACTAATGGAGTTTTGGATTCACACAAACACATTCACACGCCTCCTCTGATGCTCCCTCTGATCCCTGCTCTGAGTTGGAGCTAACACGTAAAGAGGGGAAAAAAACAACAACACTCACTTGATGCTGCTTTGTAGTCATGCTGACGTTTCACTGCAAGGGAGAAAAAAAATCAGTGAGAAAAAAAAAGACTCCACCAGAGATCATCCAATCTCTCCCTTTGTAGGGGAAGAGTCCCGAGAGAGGTCTTCACAGCTGGTTGAGTCACAACCACTCCTTCTGATTAACAGACACAGAAAAAACTACAGGTTACAAACACACCACTTGATTTTCCCCAAGAGAGTCCTGCTGCCTCTGAGGAGAAGTAGGAGAAGTAGAAGCAGTGAATTTTCACTGAAATCCTTCTCAGCTGCCCTTTCACTAAAGCTTTTGAAAAAGGCAGACCCAGAGGAAGATTCTTGGAACCTCAAACTCAGCGGAGTTGAGACTGAAGCCCTGACAAGGGGCCCGAGATCTGAGATACGCCCAAAGATGGCTGGGAATATCAAACAACAGAATAACAAGAGTTAGAAGGGACCCTGGAGGTCAATTAGTCCAACTCCCTGCTCAAGCAGGAGATCTTCCTATACCATTTAGACAAGAGCCTTGGTGGAGCAGTGGGCTAATGCCTCCTTAAGTAACACCAGCTGCCTGCAATTAGTGCAGGTTCGAGTCCCACCAGGCTCAAGGTTGACTCAGCCTTCCATCCTTCCGAGGTAGGTAAAATGAGGACCCAGATTGTTGGGGGCAATAAGCTGACTTTGTAAAATGCCGCGGGGGGGGGGGGCGCGAAAGCCCTAATAAGCAGGCATATACATAGAATGAAGGCTATTGCTAAGTACATTGATTTCTGCTTCTTAGATTGTAAGCCGCCCTGAGTCTTCGGAGAAAGGGCGGGATATAAATGGGATTTTTTTTAAAAAAAATGGTTGTCCAGTCAGTCCCTTCTTAAAAGAGGTGATGGAGCACCTCTGAAGGCAAGAAAACAGAAGGAAGCTTGGAAAAAGCCCCCCAAAGGAAGAGAGCTGGGAGGACTCTCCCCATCACCAAGAAAGGATACTTACTGAATACAATCCGAACAATCACACCCAGCGAGACAATCCCACACACGACAAGACCAGCCACAACGCAGCCGATGATGAGCCCCAGGTTGGATTCTGGAACTGAATTGGGAGAAAGAGCAGATAATTGAAGGAGAATCCCAAACAATCATCCCAATTGGGAGGGAGGGGCCTAATGAAGCCAAAGGACTGGAAATTCCCGAAGTTAATAAGTGTAAGGGGCTCATCTTCATGTCCCTCTAATGGTAGCATGAAGGCTCCTTGCTAACCATTGTTAGAGGACATGTCCTCATGACACTGTTTTCTTCTCACATCAGCCCAGCATGAAGGCAGCTGACGTTCCCCTTTAACTGTTTAGCTCATAAGCAGCAGCTTGCAGTCATGGGACTAAAATTCATCGCAGGGTAATTCAACAATTTTATTTAATTATTTAAAATTTTAAGAAAAATTGTTTTCATGTTTGTCATTCACATTTCCACGTTGTCCCTCCTTTTGCATCCTTTCTTTGGCGATTCTGTTTCATCACTTCTCCTATGTTATGTAATTTTTTGTCCCGCGGCAAGTTCTCCCACAGTGAGTTGGCTGTGACGAATTGTCCCGGAGTGAATTGGCCGTGGAGAGTTGTCCTAGACCAGGGGTCGGCAACCTTGGCTCTTTTATGACTCGCGGACTTCAACTCCCAGAATTCCTGAGCCAGCTGTGCTGGCTCAGGAATTCTGGGAATTGAAGTCCGCGAGTCATAAAAGAGCCAAGGTTGCCGACCCCTGTCCTAGACCAAGGGTCTTCAAACTTGGTCCTTTTATGACTTGTGGACTTCAACTCCCAGGATTCCTCAGCCAGGCACGCTGGCTGAGGAATTCTAAGAGTTGAAGTCCACAAGCAGGGGTCTTCAAACCTGGCCCTTTTATGACTTGTGGACTTCAACTCCCAGGATTCCTCAGCCAGGCACGCTGACTGAGGAATTCTGGGAGTTGAAGTCCACAAGTCATAAAAGGGCCAAGTTTGAAGACCCCCCTGTCCTAGACCCTCTAGACCTGCCTTAGCCCTGAAAACCGGATGGGTGACCTTGGACTAGGCCCTCTCTCTCAGCCCAACTTACCTCACAGGGTTGTTGTTGTGGGGAAAAAAAATAGGAGGAGGAGGAAGGTGGTGTTGGATATGTTCACTACCTTGCGTTATTTGTGAAAGTAATAAAGGCAGGATGGAAATAAATACATCAATAAAATGAGCCTGTCCCCCTGAAGGAGAAGAAAGGAATGAATGAAGTTCTTAAGAAGAGATTGGACAAACGTTTGTCTGAAATGGCGTAGGGCAGTGTTCTGAACCAGCCAACTACCGGCCTTGTAATAAGGCAAACCCCTATTCAGACAGTAGAGACTGGAGAGCGTCCAAGGCTGAAAAGCGTCTGCCAAGATTTATTAGTCAATTAACAGAACAAGAAACAAAAACACTGGAACTTGAATCCTCAAGCGGAAGAGTTGCTTTCAGCAACCAGCCCTTCCCCAAACACTCCTTTTATTTAGAGTTCAGGGCGTGGCCTCCCTCTGCCTCCTCCCGAGGAGACCCGCAGCCTTTCTCTGCTTGGTCCTGCTCGACTGCCTCCTGCATCGGGCGTCCTTGAACAGGGCCAGCTGTGGGTCATCATCCTCCGCACTATCGGGCTCACGCAGTTGAGAAGAGGGCCCCGGCTGGGAGCTCTGCCAAGCCTGCAAGCCATCATCAGCCGGTTCGTCACCCACACACACCTCCTCCCCCTCATCTGAGTCATCCGAAACATCTGAGCCGGGTGCCGAACCCACAGGCTGACCCTGAGTCACAACAGGCAGTGACGGCGGACCTTTTAGAGACCGAGTGCCCAAACTGCAACCCAAAACCCACTTATGTATCGCCGGGTGCCGGGTGGGCGTGGCACACTGGGTGGGCGTGGCTACAGTGGTCATGGCAGACTGGGTGAGCGTGGCCAGGGCTGGTTGCAGACAAAGGTGTAGCTCCCTCCCTCCCCCAAGTCATCAGCTGAGCAAGACGCCCGCCTGCCTGCGCTCTTCCCCTTGTTCCTGGCTTTCGTTGTCATGAACATTTCTGTTGAGGATTGGCAGCGCCCCCCCCCCCGCTGTTTGGTTTTTATTCCCCCCCCCCATCTGCTGGGTGATCGCAGCAGGTTTTGGTCTCTCCTGTCCCGCTTTTAGGTGACACATGAAGAATTTTTGTTTGTTTGGGGGGTGGAATCCCCGCTCCGGTTGCTAAGCTTGCTTAAACCCTCTTCCTCTGCCGCCTCCTCACCAATCACAGTGACTGAGCACTGTATTCACTTCCCTTCCTTCCTAGTTTGAGCTCAGACAATTCATACGCTTAGAAATATGAAAAGGGGAGTTTGAAGAGAGCGTTGGGCTCAGACTTTCTTCAATAGAGAAAGGACAAAGTCAGCTCTCCAATCCCAACTTCCCACTTGCTTTCTTGATGATATCTCTGATCCTTGCTCAGTTCACCTCACATCAGGGCCAAAGTGTCTGGTAATTGAAATGGTAGGGCCAACATACATTCAACAAATGTCCCCAACCAAAAGAGCCTTTTAAACACAGATTGCTCTCACAAAAACAGGACGAAAACTCCAAAAACCAACAAGGAAAAAAAAAAAAGTTAAAACCAGGGCTCTTCAAACTTGGCCCTTTGATGACTTGTGGACTTCAACTCCCAGAATTCTTCAGCCAGGCACACTGGGTGAGGAATTCTGGGAGTTGAAGTCCGCAAGTCATCAAAGAGCCAAGTTTGAAGACCCCTGGTTAAAACGGAAGAGAGTCTCGCGATGGTTGTCTTCTCCACTTCATTCTAGCTGCAGTTTAAATATGTAAAGACCACAAAAGAAAAAAACACAAACAAACATGGCTTTCTCTCATTTTAATTCGGAAGGCAGAAACGGGAGGTTTCGGGGGGGGGCAGTCTTTGTTTCAAAGGAAGGGAAAGAGAGGGGCTGGCAGAGCACGGCGATGGCGCAAGGCTTCTGGCCATGCGAGGGGTGTTGCGTTGGGGGAGCGTTCTCTTTAATAAAGCAAAACGAGGCCAAAAGTAAAAATCCCCCATTCACTCCACCTCCCGAAAACACAATAACGGAGCTTTCAATGGTACAAACTACTTTTTTTTGGAAAGGTAAAAGTTTGCATTTGGCAGGCTTTTGAAGAATTGATGTCATTTTTGCTGTTGTATGCATTTACAGCGCTATTCGTACAAGTCTGCAGCCGATTCCCACCAACGTTTGGCGGGACTCGGCTGCCTAGCGCTGCTACTTGGGTGGCGAGCGTAACGTCAAAACACTGTCTTCATTAGAGATGCTGGCTACATTTGCACAACATTCTTAATTGCAGCTTATTGACTTAATGTTATGCAGCGTTACGCCCGAAAGGACCGCTGAAATCCGGGTTCTCCTGGCCCTCTCTCGGTCTGGCTGCCGGTCCAAGGGGTCCCCTTACTTGGACACCTCTGCTTGGCTGAGACCCGTGGTGCGGTGGTGCTCAGTCTCTGTCAGCAGCAACTCCTGTGAGGTGAGGACGGTCCGTCTCTGTCAGCAGCAGCTTACATGAGGTGGCGGTGGTCAATCTCTCGCAGGCAGCTCACGTGAGATAATGGTGGTCAGTCTCTATCAGCAGCAACTCACGTGAGGTAATGATGGTCAGTCTCTATCAGCAGCAACTCACGTGAGGTAATGATGGTCAGTCTCTATCAGCAGCAACTCACGTGAGGTGATGATGGCCAATCTCTGTCAGCAGCAGCTCACATGAGATGATGTTTCAGTCTCTAGGCAGGCAGCTCACGTGCGATAAAGGCGGTCAGTCTCTCTCAGTAGCTCACAGGAACATCCCTTGTTCTGTCTCCTCTTCTCCCTCTGGCCTTGCCCCACTGGAACCTCTCTCTTTCCCCTTTCCTCTCTTCCAGACTTGCCCCACAGAAACCTCTCTTTCCCCTTCCCTACTCTGTCTGGCTTTCTCCACAGAAGCAGAAGAAAAAAACCAACCAACCTTTCTCGCTCTCCCTCCATTTTTCCCCCTTTTCTCCTTCGTGCCACCACCCAAACTCCTCCCCTTCCTTTCCAATCACTTCCAATCACCTTCTCCCTGCCTTTTCCCTCTTTCTTCCAGCCAGCTGCCCTCCGAGCTGCGGCACAGCCTCCCAGCCAGCGCCGATCCCACCCCAGCTCCTCTCTCTGCTGCAGTTACTTTTGGGATTCAGAGGAAGCCCTGAGCTAGTTTTTTTTTAAAACCCACTGGGCACACCCATCTTCCAGGATTAGTTGATTAGTTCTGCATCGTAAAAAATGTGCAAAACTGGGTTAACTTACTAAACTTTCAGCATGTCATGCCAACAGAGCGTTGGCAGCCAAAGCAACAAAAACAGGCACGTTAAAACACCCACCTGCCTCGCGCCTTTGCCTTGGCCAGCCTACTGCTTCCATGTCCACGACGACAAAACTCTCCCACCTCCCGCATGGGCAACACCTCTCCTGAGGCGAGCCCATGTGCGCCTTCACCCGTGGTCTGGCGATGTGGAAGCACGAGCGTTCAGAGAGAAACTCGAGAAGAGTGCGCGCATACTCCCCCACCCATCCGGGGTTTTTCCAGCCCCGCCCTCTGCTCTCAAGGCGCCAAACACCCTGCTTCCATTGAGACTGTGGCGGGGGTGGGTGGGACCAGTGGCCTAGCAACGGAGACATGGAAGCGGTAGGCCGGGTAGATGTGACCGTCAAGAGACGGTCCCTCAGTTAACCTGGTCCCAAGCCATGAAAGGTGGCTTTAAAGGTGGCCACCAGCACCTTGAATTGCACCTGGAAGCAAATCGGCAGCCAATGCAGCTCCTACGGGAGATGTGTCACATGTGCAGATATCGTGGACTGCTGCAGTTTGTACCAACTGGAGCTTCTGTATACTCTTCAGGGGCAGCCTGAATTTGTCCTTCAAGAACATGTGTTGCCACCTCCAAAGCTGGTCTCTATCCTTCTCCAGCCACTCTGGGACAAGCTGTGTGTTCTTCAGGTAGAACCAATCTATTGAAACTTCATCCTCAATCTCTTCCCCTATATCGGGTAATACAAATATGGTACTCACTCGTCTGAACAACAGTCCTTCAACCTCACAGGGGAAGCTGGTAACATTCCAGACTCCAACCAAGATCCTTCCTCGAGCACGCCGCAAGGCCTTCATGGAGACCACCTCTCAGATTACATTCACCCCAACGTTCTTTCTTCTGGAGGTCAGATTCTCAGTTGGCTCCTTCAGTGGGCCCCTCTGTAGTTTCTTGACTAGGTTGAACTTCATGGTTTGGGCAGCTTTGTACAAGTACGTCTGTAGTGACTTGCACCCCCACATTTATAACAGATTGCTGGCCTCGCCTGCTTCTCAGCTGAGGTGGAAAAGCCTATCTCCCCATTAGCCAGCCCAGCCGGGCCTCCATTCAAGGGTGAACCACCTCTTGCCATCTACAAGGCCATCGTCTCCATTAGATGTGATATTTGGGTCTTCCATAGCAGTGAGCCGGGCATAGTCATCTCCAATTCTCCTTACTCCGATGCCTGGGGACCCTTCTGGTGGCGAATCAGCTGTGGCCTCTTTGATTTCCTCCACCACTTCTGTTGCCGAGTCTCCTTATGAGCTCATGATACTCCTAGGTGTTCCCCTCAGCCAAGGACTTTAGCGGATTCATTCTGGCCCATTCCACTTCAGCTGGCTCCATCCTCTTCCTCTCCACAATCTTGCATAGCAACCTGTTTAAGTGTCTGATGCACTCAGATTGCCTTTCACTTCTCTTCTGGCACATTTGCTCAAACCAAAGCAGCAGACCAGAAACTGTTTCGGCAGGCCCGAACTCATCCTGCAGTAAACAGAGATAATCACGCACTGTGAAATGCCTTTGGGTGAATGTCAAGTTTCTAATGGCTTCTGCAGCAGGACCCTTCAGACTCTGACTCTCTGCTTCTTTGGGGTGTCTGATACATCCCTTTCTTCACCTGTTCCATCCAGGCTTCGTATTCTTCTTCCCCTCTGGCACTGGTTGTATCTCCCCAAAGATATGCAGTTTCTTGTACCGGGACTCTGCACAGTGGCTGCCTGTCTGGGTTTGGATGGGTGTCAGGTTTCTCATCGCCTGGGCAGAACCTGCCCCTGCTGCCCCTATGGTAACCAAGGTGCGTGTCTCCTCTTGGGTGCTCAATGTCTTCGCTAAAGGTGGGGCCCGTGCGGACGGGTGTATCATCCTTGTCCTGATGTCCTCAATCAATTGAAAGCTCTTAGCTCCAAAGCACTCCGGGATCCTTCTCTTCCATTCCGATAGCACGTAAGAGTGGGAAGAGTCCCGGTCCACCTTTGTGTCTACCAGGTATATCCTCTGATCTGGGGCACGGGCCCTCACTGCCTGTAGAATGCACTCTTCCGGTCAAGTATCTCCAAAGATGTCAATTGCTACACTCTATCTCACTGTTCTATTCCTCACACCACTTAGTGATGGTGGTGGAGTCCATTTTGCTCACTTGGCTCATGTCCCTGGATAGGATCATCTCCCCCCATGGAGAAAAGCTAGAAGGAGATCCCAGATAAGCCCCCCCTCCTTGTAGCACTATCCCCCAAAAGGGCCGCAAAAGTCTTGTTCCTTCTGTCCCTTTCTCCCAGGTAACTTGCTTTTCCTCTCTCACTGATCTACCACCTCAGGGTCTCTCGCTCTGATGGCTCACTCAGGCACTTCCACTCACTCAGCTCAATTCACCTAAGCTGTCCTCTGGTGGGTCAACTTGCCTCTGCTTCCTTCGGATGTGTCTGGCATACTCTCTGGTCACTGGATCGCTCTCTCGCCTGGATCAGCTCTCCTCTGCAGCCTCCTGGTGCATCTGGCACCTGCTCTGGTCACTGGATGACTCTATCGCCCTTTCTCTCTGGGTCGGCTTCGCGCTTTCTCTCTAAATCGACTCCCCTCCGCCCTGTGCGTTCCCACAGAGAGGGCCTCCTCAGGGTGCCTCCGGTCAGAGAATGCCGGCTGGTGGCCCCCAGGTGGAGGGCCTTCTCTGTGGGTGCCCCGGCTCTGTGGAATCAACTGCCGGTTGAGCTCCGGATGGCACCGGATCTCCGCTCCTTCCGGCACGGGTTAAAGACCCATTTATTTGAACAAGCTGGCCTGGCCTGATGGGGAGTTAACTTAGGGTTTTAATATTTGTATATTTTTACTGTTTTATCTTGGGCAATAATTTAATTCTTTTTTAACTTTTGTATTTTTATTATATGCCCTGTTCACCGCCCTGAGTCCTTCGGGAGAAGGGCGGTATAAAAATTTAATAAACTTAAACTTAAACTTAAATCAGCTTTGCTCTCTCTCTGGATCAGCTTCGTTCTTGATCTCTCTCTCTCCCTCTCTGGCCTCTATCACCGCCCACACAGTCCCACCAATCAGGGATCAGGAGGCAGGGTGGCAACAGGGCAAGTTGATCAATGCTTCCTCCTCTCTCCCTGCTCTCTCCAGCTCCTCCTCCTCCTCTTCCATTTGCTTTATTCTTTCTCTCTCTCCCCCCTTCTTCTCCTCTATGGTCTCTCCTTCAAATCACACACCTCCTCTCTTTATAGCCCCCTTTCCCTGGGCCGCCCCTTCCCCCATAATTTCCGGCGGGTCTCCTATACAGCAGTCATCCGCTGGATTAAGTTCCACCACGGCAACCATCCGAGTACCCTGGCCACTTGGAGCCGCCTCCAAGGATGACCCCAGCCAGTTGCCGCTGATCCCAGGCCTCCAGTTGAGCCCGGAGTGCCCGCAACTGAGTCGCTCAGCCATCCCATCACTTGGTGCGCCATGGTGATTGGGCCTGTGGTCCAGCTGACTGGTGATTTGCACCAATCAGCTGTGTGCCTGTCGTCGCTTTCCAGCCTCCAGGATGCCCCTCTAGAGCCTGACACATCCGTGGGGTGCTGCGTAGTAATTAGGAGCACTGGGATGTCGATGGCTGTGCTACTCAGCTGCCACCTTGGGACACCCATGCTGCTTGGCCGGTTGTGCTGATTGGCTGGTTGTGCTGATTTCCTTTAAATCAGCAGCCCCCAATCTTTTTGATAGGAAGGACTAGCTTTGGGGAAAACAATTTCTTCACAGATCAGTGGCAGTGGTGGGGGAATGGTTTGGGGCACTACCTGTTTGTGTGCGTGCATGGATGAAGCTTCGCTCACTTATGTGGCCTGGTTAATAACAGCCACAGACCTGTACTGGTCCATGGACCAGGGGATTGGGGAACCCTATTTTAAATCACCTGAAGCCAATTCTATGGACTCTTCCCTACAGCTCCACCAACCTCAAAACAGAAAAGTCCAGTGGTTTAAAACTCAAGTATGATCACATCTGAACACAACTGGGGTCAGATTTCTCTCCCAGAATCCTCCAGCCTGCTTTTCCCTCCCTGCAGCCTCTCACCCTCCAGGGCCACGTCCAGAGGCTCCTCCAGGCTGTCGTGCTCCACGTGGCACCGATAGCGGCCCCTCTCTTTCGGATCGATCTGGATGCTGAGCCAGTAGTGGAAGGTCCCATCCGCGTTGGGGGCCACGGAGCCACGGAAGGTGTCTGACAGCCAGACCTCCCCGTCCCTCCTCCAGGAGGCATCGATCTCCCTGGGGTAGAAGCCATGCAGGCGGCAGACGTGCGTCTCCATCCCATCCTCCACTTCTGTCTTGCTGCTCACCGTCACCACTGGGGGCTCTGCAGAAATGGCATTGCTGGAATTAACACTGAATTTCCATATCAGCTGAATAAATTTTATGTTTGATTTGGGTCTTTTTCCAAGAGTGGCGAACTGAAGCGCTACACAGTGATACCCTGCGATTTAGGAAAAATCTAAAAGTTGCGTAGAAGTGGGATTGTGAGAGGTTGGGGCCTGTCTGGGAAAGGAAAGAGAGGGCAAGTGAGCGACTTAGCAGATTTTGTTTGTAACTAGGCCTGCAACCCAAAGGTGCTTTTTTTTTCCCCCAAGAGGCAACGGGACTTTGCTTTTCTCTGAAGACGTTTCCCTTCTCATCCAAGAAGCTTCTTCAGCTCTGACTGGATGGTGGGGAAGGGAAGGATGTAGGCTCCACAGTCATTTGCACTACAGGTAGTCTTCGAGTTACGAATGAAATGGAGCCTGCCCATTCCATTTGTAACTCGAAGACTCGTAGGAGTGAATCTCGTACCTTGAACGAGATCACTCCCTCCTTTCGCCCACTCATTCGCTAATCCAGGGGTGTCAAACTCAATTTCATTGAGGGCCGCATCAGCATTGCTACATGATACCAACCTAAGCAAGTCGGTATGGCCAGGGGGTATGGATATGGCCAGGGTGGGCGTGGCCTACTGGGTGGGTGTGGCTAGAGTGCGTATAGCCTACTGGTTGGGTGTGGCCAGCTCTACATCATTCGCATCAAGGGTGCCTATGGGGGCCTGGGCTGGAGTGGGACAGATCTGAGGGTCTCTGGCAGAAGGAGGGTCTCTGGGCCAGGGCCAAGGCAGTGGGGGCCGTTCCCTCACTGTTTCCAGGATGGCTTCGTGGGCCGCATGAAACCACTTCGCGGGCCAGATCCGGCCCCCGGGCCTTGTGTTTGACATGTCTGCGCTAATCGAATGCACAGTTGGTTAAGTACACATGCGGTATCTCAGGGTGGGGAAGGCCATGGGGGACCTAGTGATAAAACAGGCCCCCAAGGCCTCCTGGACCCACTAAGGTACCTGTTTCCCCGCCCCTTCCTGCCACGCCAGACTCACCTTGAAAAGATGCCTCCTCTCTGCCACGGTTTCTGCCTTTGAAGGAGAGGAGACTCAAGGGAAGCTCCTAGGTGTCGTAATATCGTGCATGAGTGGCAGCCACTCACACTCCTGCGTGAAACTCCACTTGTGCGAGCGGCAGGCGCTCATACTTGTGCGTGAATCCCCATTTGCGTGGGTGGCTGGCACTGGTGCGAGTGCGTGAAGCTCCACTTGTGCGAGTGGCAGGTGTTCACACTTATGTGCAAATCCCCATTTGCGCAGGCAGATGGCACTTGTGAAGCTCCACTTGTGCCAGCCACTTGTGCAAATGGGGATTTGCACATAAGTGTCAGCGCCTGCCGTATGGACAAGTGGAGCTTCACACACTCGCGCAAGTGCCAGCCGCCCGCGCAAGTGGGGATTTGCGCAAGTGTGAGCGCCTGCCACTCGCACAAGCGGAGCTTCACGCACTCGCGCCAGTGCCAGCCGCCCACGCAAATGGGGATTCGCGCACAAGTGTGAGCGCCTGCCGCTTGCACAAGTGGGGCTTCACGCAGGAGTGTGAGTGGCTGCCACTCATGCAAGTCGAGCTGCACATGCACACGCTCACACCGCTCGCGCGGCATGTTTCCAAACGGGTCACAGCCCAATAGTGGGCCGGGGCCCAGCAACTGGGACCCCTGACTTAGGGCAACGTTTCTCAAGCTTGGCCACTTGAAGTCGTGTGGCTGGGGAATTCTGGGAGTTGAAGTCCATACACCTTCAGATTGCGAAGGTTGAGAAACAGAAACACCTCATCTCAGCACTGGATTTCTCCTCCCCCACGATACGCACCTGCCCTCAACCGCATCTCCTTCCTCCCATATGACAGGTACTTCTCCAGCCACTCAATGCATTCTGTCTCCAGGTAGACTTTATTTCTCTGGGACCACTGCACATTAGCATCCCAATTCCTCTTGGTGATCTGGGCCTGGGGCTCAGAAGCCACCCAGCTCACTGTCTCTTTATCGAAGGTGAGGAAGGTCCTCCCGTCGTAGCCGTATTGTGAATAACCATATTTGCTGTGGTTTCCTCTGAGCTCACAGCCATAAGTGGCCTGCCAAGTGTGAAACCCTGAGGAAAAAAGGGGTAAGGAAGGTAATCACCAAAGAGGTAAGGAAGGGCCCGAGTAGCCCCTCCCCAGAAACCTCCACTAAAGAGATTTTGTCCACCAAAGGTAGACAACCACAACTTCAGGGAATAAGCGATTCCGTTGCTTAATAGTTTTTGACAGTCAAGACTTTCCACCCTCTGGGACTGGATGGCTTTCTGTAAAGCGTCCACACGTTAGGCCAGGGGTAGGCAACCTTGGCTCTTTTATGACTCATGGACTTCAACTCCCAGAATTCCTGAGCCAGCATGGCTCAGCTTGGAAACCTTTCCCTTTCCCCTCAGCATGGCTGGCTCAGGAATTCTGGGAGTTGAAATCCACAAGTCATAAAAGAGCCGAGGTTGCTTACCCCTGGTATAGAGGGTTGGACTAGAATAGGGGTAGGCCACCTTGGCTCTTTTATGACTCATGGACTTCAACTCCCAGAATTCCTGAGCCAGCCTGGCTCAGCTTGGAAACCTCTCCCTTTCCCTCAGCATGGCCGGCTCAGGAATTCTGGGAGTTGAAGTCCATGAGTCATAAAAGAGCCGAGGTTGCCTACCCCTGGTATAGAGGGTTGGACTAGAACAGGGGTAGGCAACCTTGGCTCTTTTATGACTGGTGGACCTCAACTCCCAGAATTCCTGAGCCAGCATGGCTCAGCTTGGAAACCTCTCCCTTTCTCCTCAGCGTGGCTGGCTCAGGAATTCTGGGAGTTGAAGTCCACGTGTGATAAAAGAGCTAAGGTGAGGACTGTCCTGGTCTTGTGACTGGACCCTGCCTGGTGGATTGGACTTGGAATCCTGGACCTTGTCCCGTGAGCGTGCTCCTACTCTGTGGGCTTTCTTTGTACTGTAGGGGCTGTTGTACGGGGGGCTGAGGATGGCTGCATTCAGGGTAGTGTGGGGTGGAGCCCTACCGGTTGTTGGAGGGCCATTTTGCTGGAACATTAGTTGAAATAAAGGGCTGCCTTGCCTTAACCGCCTGGGTCATAACCCCTGTGGACGTCCAACTCCCAGAATAACTGAGCCAGTCGGAATTCTGGGAGTTCAAGCCCACAGGTCATAAAGAGGCCATAGTTGTCCACCCCTGTTCTATTCTAATTGAAGGAGAAAAACCTGAGTGATGAATTCGGTTTCTTGCAGACCGGTTACTTCTTCATACACGATTTATCAACCATTATAAACCAGAGGCCCCAATGGCTGATTCTACCTTGGCTCACCTTCTTTCTGCTCGTAGCGGTTTTGAACATTCCTCAGGTCTACTTGGAACACATCCTGTGTGGCCTGCAAGATGGCGCTTCCATCCTTCCAGTAGCTGGCATCCTCTTTCTCCACCTGCTCCATCCAGGACACCTTCGGCACCTTCTTCTTTTTCTCACTGTCATAGTAAGTGATGGCCTGGCCATCCAGATAGCCCACCGTGACGAACGTGGGCAGCCCCTCACTGGGATGGGATACCACCATGTACTGATATTGCAGAGAGTGCTTGAAAGAGCCTAAATAAGGGAATATGAGAAATGGGACCGTCAGCCCTGGACATTCCTCCAATCTTCACACGGTGGCCCTCAAACCAGAGGACCATTAACTTTGTGCTTCGAATGGACAGCTTTGCCATTCTATCTCTAAATCTGAGAAATGCAGATTTTGGTTAATGGTAAAGACGAGCTAAGCCAAGTCTAGTCAGAGAGAGGTTCTTGGTGCTCTCTGAGCTTGGTTGTTTTTCTGCAGATGTTTCATTAGCCAGAGTAGGTAACATCATTGACCCATGATAGTGCAGTGGTTAGAGTGCAGTACTGCAGGCAAACTCTGCCCACAGCCCCGAATTTGATCCTGATGGGGCTCAAAGTTTGACTCAGCCTTCCATTCTTCCAAGGTTGGTAAAATGAGGACCCAGATTGTTGGGGGCAAAATGCTGACATTGTAAACTGCCCAGAGACTGCTGTACAGTGCTATGGGGCAACATATAAGCCTAAATGCCATTGCTATAGAGATCATCATTAGAATTAGAATTAGAATATTTAGAATTAGAAATTAAAATTAGAATTAGAAATTAGAATTGCCTGTAGGCCTGCAAAGAAATCATACTGCCTGTGTGTGAAGATTCTCTGTTTTCCAAGGACTGGACACACCACAGCATAGAAAAACACTGTATACAATGCTTTAGCCCACCTTTCCCAAATGCAGGTAATCTACAACTTCAAACGGGTGTTTAGTGACTGTTTGAAATTATCCTCAAAAATGGTGCTTTATGGCTGTAAAGCACCTCTGGCCAATGTAAAATGTTACGGTGCAGAATAGAATAGTAGAATGGGAAGAGAGGTCATCTAATCCAACCCCTTGGTCAAGCAGGAGACCCTATATCATTTCAGACAAAGGATTGTCCAATCTCTTCTTGAAAGCTTCCAGTGACGAAGCACCCACAACTTCTGAAGGCAAAGCTGTTCCACTGGTTAATTGTCCTCACAGTCAGGAAGTTTCTCCTTAATTCCAGGTTGCTTCTCTCCTTGCTCAGTTTCCATCCGGTTATTCCTTGTCTGGCCTTCAGGTGCTTTGGAAAATTGGTTGTCCCCCTTCCTCTCTCTGAGAGCCCCTCAAATATTGGAAGACTGCTATTATGTCTCCCCTGGTCCTTCTTTTCATTAAATTAGACACACCCAATTCCTGAAACTGTTCTTTATATGTTTTAGTCTCCAGTCCCTGAATCATCTTTGTTGCTCTTCTCTGCACTCTTTCGAGAGTCTCAACATCTTTTTTTTTTATAATGGATGCAGCATTCTAGGTACGGCCTTACTAAGGCTTTATAAAGAGAGGTCGACCCCCTCTTCTCTGTGACGGTCCCTTCTATGTTAGAAGATGGCTGTCAAGTTAGTGCTTCTCTTCATTAGACTAAAAAGGTAAAGATTCCCCCGCATATGCGTGCTAGTCATTTCTGACTCTAGGGGCCGGTGCTCATCTCCGTTTCAAAGCCGAAGAGCCAGCGCTTGTCCGAGGACATCTCCGTGGTCATGTGGCCGGCATCACTAGATGTCAAAGGCATACGGAACGCTGTTACCTTCCCACCTGTTACCTTCCCACCGGAGTGGTCCCTATTTTTCTACTTGCATTTATATGTGCTTTCGAACTGCTAGGTTGGCAGAAGCTGGGACGAATAACAGGCGCTCACTCTGTTACGCGGCACTCGGGATTCAACCCACCAAACTGCCAATCTTCTGATCGACAAGCTCAGCGTCCTAACCCACTGAGCCACCGCGTCCCTGCTTCATTAGACTAGACATACTCAATTCCCCACAACTGTTCATCACAGAGTTTAATTTTGTACAATAAAACAGTGGGGAAGAAAATCAAATGCAGTCTTTGTGTACGTTCTGTACCATATTAAGAAAAACCCTCAGAATGTCCCTTTGGGGGAAAGAATGAGTTGAGTCCTGAGGAAGCGGGGTGGGAGGCATTTCTGCCTAGCTGCATCCCCTTTTGTGTTTCCAGTGCACAATTCCTAGCTATGACAGCAAAACTAGAGTTCCCCTTTCCCTCCACAAGGTGGCAGCAGTTAATGTGTTGTCAATTCTATACTCTTAAGCAGGGTGTCAGAATCCATTTATATTCTATTCCTAAGTCCCTATCTGTGCAAACCTAAATCTCACCCCCTTATTGGATTCTGCCATTCCCAAGGAGGGGAAGAGAAGATGTTAATTGGCCATCCCTATCCATTAGATAGGGACACAGTGCCTCAAGGGACACGGTGGCTCAGTGGGTTAGGACGCTGAGCTTGTCGATCAGAAGGTCAGCAGTTTGGTGGGTCGAATCCCGAGTGCCGCGTAACAGAGTGAGCGCCTGTTATTTGTCCCAGTTTCTGCCAACCTAGCAGTTCGAAAGCACGTAAAAATGCAAGTAGAAAAATAGGGACCACTACGGTGGGAAGGTAACAGTGTGTTGCCACCACGTGGCTGGGTGGAGAAATCACAATGTGGGCAGTCAGACCCTCCTACCATATGATGTATTTCCTTTCCCCTCCCCTTTCTGGGATGGACTTCCTCCTCCCTCTTGCCTAGTGAGCCATGCTTCATTAGCAGAAAACATGGGGTCCCAACATGCAGACCCTGGGACCATTATCATCTTCTAACCTTGGAGACACCTCGGGAATATCTTGGAAATGCTGTACAACGTCCTCTGAATTGCAATAAAGGTATTTCTATATAAAAGGTGTTTCTACGAGTTTAAACTATGTCTGACTGCCGACATTGTGATTTCTCCACCCAGCCACGTGGTGGCAGCACAAACAGCGTTCCGTGCTCTAGTCATGCCGGCCACATGACCACGGAGACGTCCTCGGACAAGCGCTGGCTCTTTGGCTTTGAAACGGAGATGAGCACCGGCCCCTAGAGTCGGAAACGACTAGCATGCATGTGCGGGGCAACCTTTACCTTTACCTTTATCCATTAGATGCAAGATTGTTTATTCAGCCTGCCTGGGGGCCATCATCAAAGACCAGGGAAAGAACCTTTGAACTGAGAAGAACAAAGAAAGAGGGGGGGGGGGAATTCTGGTTTGTACAGAATTCCACAGCCAGGACCTTTTATGACTTGTGGACTTCAACTCCCAGAATTCCTCAGCCCGCACGTGCTGGCTGAGAAATTCTGGGAGCTGAAGTCCACAAAGTCATTAAAAGGGCCACGTTTGAAGACCCGGGCTGTGCCCTAGCCAAACCCTGGATTCTTTCACCTCCCTTTCTTTCTCTTTAAATTCACCTTGTAGATCAGGGGTCTTCAAACTTGGCCCTTTTATGACTCGTGGACTTCAACTCCCAGAATTCCTCAGCCCGCACGTGGTGGCTGAGGAATTCTGGGAGTTGAAGTCCGCAAAGTCATTAAAAGGGCCACGTTTGAAGACCCGGGCTGTGCCCTAGCCAAACCCTGGATTCTTTCACCTCCCTTTCTTTCTCTTTAAATTCACCTTCTAGATCAGGGGGTCTTCAAACTCGGCCCTTTTAATGACTCACGGACTTCAGCTCCCAGAATTCCTCAGCCCGTGCACGCAGGCTGAGGAATTCTGGGAGCTGAAGTCCGCAAAGTCCATGAAAAGGGCCACGTTTGAAGACCCGCGCTGCGGGTTCTCCACCTGCGTTCCCACGGCAAGGCGAACCCGCTGGTGCAATTGAGGATGATGATAACTTTATTGTCACTTTGAATGTACACCAATCGGCATACATCAAAATGAAATTTCGTTGCATACAGCTCTCAAAGGGTCACCGCCTCCCGATAGATACTTCTTGTTCGTGGCCCGCTGAAATTTCACATTGTCCATTTTAGTCTCCAGGGAGTGAACGATGGCACACAGGACAGATGGAAATGGGGCTCCATGTGGATTAGCCCTCAAATTCGCTTGTATTCTGACAACCTCGCCCTCTTTCCTTTTTCTGATCCTGACTCTTCCACCTTTTCCTTAAAGGGGCCTTGCTTCTTTTCACCCCTGGAGCACGCTGCTGCCGCCGCCACCAACTCCTCCAAAAGCCTCTCTCTCTCTTCCTCTGGGCCTGCCGACAGCCTGATCCAGTTCCTTCGCTCCATAAGCTCCAGGTCCTCTCTGCCTCCTCTGGAAACAGCCCTGATTTGCAATACAATCCATCACTGGGCCAGCGGTCAGTGCTTGCTGCTGGCAGAACAAATTCAAACAGCGCCAACGCCGTTTTAACGGTCTCACCAACAGTTCCAAAACCACTAGAAACTCGCCAGGCCAGCAAAGATTGTCGGTCGTATGTCGTATGTTACCTTAGTTCCACCATGTTGCTCAAGCACATGAAAATCTTCCTGATCATGTGGCCTATAGCCCGAAGGGGGGGGGAAGATTTCCTGAATAAATTCCGGCCAGCAAAACAAGGGTCTGCAAACACCACCACCCCCATGGCACTCCAGAAAGCGCTTACCGGAGGAGCCCCCCAGCATCAGGGCCGCCAGCAGCCACACGGACGCCGGGAGGAGCCTCATCGCGTTCCCACGCTTCTCTTTCGTTCCAGAGAGAGAAACGGGGTGGGGAGGAACTCAGTCCCTAAATAGCCTGGCTTTGCTCCGCCCCCCTCCCCCTAGAGTTATCAGGAATCAGCTGTGTGGCTGGAAAAGAAAATAGCCTGGCTGTCAAAAGGGTGGGGGGAGGAGGAGGGGGGAAACCGAAAGGCTTTGCAAAGTTGGGAATTGGGGCGGGGGGGGCGAGGGGGGAAAAGATGCAAAGGAAGAAATTGGGGGTGGGGGAGGAGGGGGGAAAACGAAGGGCTTTGCAAAGTTGGGAATTGGGGTGGGGGGGAAAGATGCAAAGGAAGAAATTGGGGTGGGGGAGGAGGGGGGAAAGCGAAGGGCTTTGCAAAGTTGGGAATTGGGGCGGGGGCGAGGCGGGGGGGCGAGGGGGGAAAAGATGCAAAGGAAGAAATTGGGGGTGGGGGGAGCAGGGGGGGAAACCAAGGGCTTTGCAAAGTTGGGAATTGGGGCGGGGGGGGGAAAGATGCAAAAGAAGAAATTGGGGGTGGGGGGAGCAGGGGGGGAAACCGAAGGGCTTTGCAAAGTTGGGAATTGGGGCGGGGGGGGGGCAAAAGATGCAAAAGAAGAAATTGGGGGTGGGGGGAGTGGGGGGGGAACCGAAGGGCTTTGCAAAGTTGGGAATTGGGGCGGGGGGGCGCGGGGGGGAAAGATGCAAAGGAAGAAATTGGGGGTGGGGGGAGCAGGGGGGGAAACCGAAGGGCTTTGCAAAGTTGGGAATTGGGGCGGGGGGGGGCAAAAGATGCAAAAGAAGAAATTGGGGGTGGGGGGGAGTGGGGGGGGGAACCGAAGGGCTTTGCAAAGTTGGGAATTGGGGCGGGGGAGCGCGGGGGGGGGGGGGGAAAGATGCAAAGGAAGAAATTGGGGGTGGGGGGAGGAGGGGGGGAAACCGAAGGGCTTTGCAAAGTTGGGAATTGGGGCGGGGGGGGCAAAAGATGCAAAAGAAGAAATTGGGGGTGGGGGGAGTGGGGGGGGAACCGAAGGGCTTTGCAAAGTTGGGAATTGGGGTGGGGGGGAAAGATGCAAAGGAAGAAATTGGGGTGGGGGAGGAGGGGGGAAAGCGAAGGGCTTTGCAAAGTTGGGAATTGGGGCGGGGGGGGGGCAAAAGATGCAAAAGAAGAAATTGGGGGTGGGGGGGAGTGGGGGGGGAACCGAAGGGCTTTGCAAAGTTGGGAATTGGGGGGGGAAGATGCAAAGGAAGAAATTGGGGGTGGGGGTGGAGGAGGGAGGAAAGCGAAGGGCTTTGCAAAGTTGGGAATTGGGGCAGGGGGGGCAGGGGGAAAAGATGCAAAGGAAGAAATTGGGGGTGGGGGGAAGAGGGGGGGAACCGAAGGGCTTTGCAAAGTTGGGAATTGGGGCAGGGGGGGCAAAAGATGCAAAGGAAGAAATTGGGGGTGGGGGGAGCAGGGGGGAAAGCGAAGGGCTTTGCAAAGTTGGGAATTGGGGCGAGGGGGAAAAGATGCAAAGGAAGAAATTGGGGGTGGGTGGGGGGTGGGGGGAGGAAGTGGCACCCAGAACTCAAAACAGACAACCGAGCAGGTGCAATTAACGGATAAATATTCGCTGGCTTCGCCTACGTTGCCTCCTAATTTGAATGTATACATTTGTACCATTTACCATGCAGCAGGAAATGAGAGTATTTGAAGGGCTGCCGCAAAGAAAGGGGGGGGAAGGGGCAGAAGCAAAAAAATGTGGGGGAGGCTGTCTCATTTGGGGCGTCTGTACAGCGCCTGGCGCAGAGCCCCCAAGGCCAGCCCTTCTCTCTCAGCCCCAAGGAGGAGCCAATGGCAAACCAGTTCTGAACCCGCCTGGTTGTTAATAATAATAATAATAATAATAATAATAATAATAATAATAATAATAATAATAATAAGAAGAAGAAGAAGAAGAAGAAGAAGAAGAAGAAGAGAAAGAACAACAATAATAAAAACAACAACAACAAAACTAATAATAATAATAATAATAATAATAATAATAATAATAATAATAATAATAATAATAATTAATAATGCTCCAACACTGGAGGTTTTTAAGAAGAGACTGGACAGCCATTTGCCTGAAATGGTATAGGGTTTCCTGCCTGAGCAGGGGGTTGGACTAGATGACCTCCAAGGTCCCTTCCAACTTATTATTATTATTATTATTATTATTATTATTATTAATAATAATAATAATAATAATAATAATAATAATAATAATAATGCTCCAACACTGGAGGTTTTTAAGAAGAGACTGGACAGCCATTTGCCCGAAATGGTATAGGGTTTCCTGCCTGAGCAGGGGGTTGGACTAGATGACCTCCAAGGTCCCTTCCAACTTCTTCTTCTTCTTCTTCTTCTTCTTCTTCTTCTTCTTCTTCTTCTTATTATTATTATTATTATTATTATTATTATTATTATTATTATTATTAACAACAAAACAACAACAATAATAATAGAAATAATAATAATAATAATAATAATAATAATAATAATAATAATAATAATAATAATAATAATAATAATAATAATAAACGGCAGTTGGGGCAGTCACCAGGAATCAGAAAAACTGGCTAGAATCAGGGGGGGGGTGTCTTCAAACTTGCCCCATTTTATGACTTGTGGACTTCAGCTCCCAGAATTCCTCAGCCAGCCTGCCTGCCTGAGGAATTCTGGGAGTTGAAGTCCACAAGTCATAAAAGGGCCACGTTTGAAGACCCCCTGGGCTAGATGGCACCAAAAGGGGGAAAACAGCACCCGAGAGAAAGCTGGAGACTCCAAATGAATTTTCTTCTGCACAGAAAATGTCCAAAGACTCGGCCGGCACCTTAAACATGTGTATTTCATACAGGGGGAGTGGGGGGGGGAAATCCTCCAACCCCTTATTTCTTATTATTATACAGTAAAGGCATTCATTTTTCCAAAGCTCCAAACTTTTTTGTTGGGTGTTTTTGGGGGGGCAATAAAAGCCATCTTTAAAATGTTAAATTGAATTTTAATTAATTAAATTATTTTTCCAAAGATTAAATGCTAGCTTAAAATCCCCAGCTCTGCCCAACTTCAACCACCCCGGGAACAGACCCCCTGCTCACCTCAGGTGGCGTGCACAACGCACCGGATACTCCATGCATCCTTGTTTTGTGCAGTTTACCTTTTCCTTTTGAACCATTCACCAGCTGGATGAATGGAGTTGCAATTGGTTGAACACCTGTACCAAAGGCCCGGTCTATGTGGAGGGAATTATGTTTATGTTTATGTTTTATTTAATTTATATACCGCCCTTCTCCCTGGGGACTCAGGGCGGTTCACAGGGCATATAAATACAAATACAATACTATACAAAAGTTAAAACAAAGATTAAATCAGTGCCCAATTAAAAACAATAATGCAATCTAAAATAACAATTTAAAACCCAGCTCCCCCATCAGGCCAGACCGGCCAATTCAAACAAATGGGTCTTCAGACCACGACGGAAAGTTCGGAGGTCTGATGCCGTCCGGAGCTCCACCGGCAGTTGGTTCCACAAAGCCGGGGCACCCACAGAGAAGGACCTCCCCCTGAAGGTCCTGGCTGGGGCCCTTACAAGATTTTTGTAAGTGGTTTAGACAAAAAAGAATGCTCAGCTAGAATAGAATAGAATAGAATAGAATAGAATAGAATAGAATAGAATAGAATAGAATAGAATAGAATAGAATAGAATAGAATAGAATAGAATAGAATAGAATAGAATAGAACTAAGAAATTTCCTGACAGAACATTTAATCAGTAGAACAATCTGCCTCCAGAAGCAGGAATGCTCCAACACTGGAAGTTTTAAAAGAAGAGATTGGATAAGTCACGTCTGAAATTGTATAGGATTTCCTGCCTGAGCAGGGGGTTGGACTAGATGACCTCCAAGGTCCCTTCCAACATTGTTGTTATTATTATTATTATTATTAAGAATAGAATAGAATAGAATAGAATAGAATAGAATAGAATAGAATAGAATAGAATAGAATAGAATAGAATAGAATAGAATAGAATAGAATAGAATAGAATAGAATGTTGTTGTTGTTGTTAGTTGCGAAGTCGGGTCCGACCCATCGCGACCCTATGGACAATGTTCCTCCAGGCCTTCCTGTCCTCTACCATCTTCTGGAGTCCATTTAAGCTCACGCCTACTCCTTCAGTGACTCCATCCAGCCACCTCATTCTCTGTCGTCCCCTTCTTCTCTTGCCCTCAACCTTTCCCAGCATTAGTCTCTTCTCCAGTGAGTCCTTCCTTCTCATTAGGCGGCCAAAGTATTTGAGTTTCAGCTTCAGGATCTGGCCTTTTAAAGAGCAGTCAGGGTTGATCTCCTCTAGGACTGACCGGTTTGATCACCTTGCAGTCCAAGGAACTCGCAGGAGTCTTCTCCAGCACCATAGTTCAGAGGCCTCAATTCTTTGACGCTCAGCCTTTCTTATGGTCCAGCTTTCACTGCCATACATTGCAACTGGGAAGACCATAGCCTTGACTATACGCACTTTTGTTGGCAGGGTGATGTCTCTGCTTTTTAGTGTGCTGTCTAGATTTGCCATGGCTTTCTTCCCGAGGAGCAAGCGTCTTTTAATTTCTTGGCTACAGTCCCCATCTGCAGTGATCTTAGAGCCCAGGAAAATAAAATCTG
This sequence comes from Vipera ursinii, assembly GCF_947247035.1. Taxonomy (NCBI): domain Eukaryota; kingdom Metazoa; phylum Chordata; class Lepidosauria; order Squamata; family Viperidae; genus Vipera; species Vipera ursinii. The sequence goes on from NC_139513.1 coordinate 5,972,579, forward strand.
TCACTACCTCCATTTCTTCCCCATGGAAGAATAGAATAGAATAGAATAGTGGAATGAAGAATAGAATAGAATAGAATAGAATAGAATAGAATAGAATAGAATAGAATAGAATAGAATAGAATAGAATAGAATAGAATAGAATAGAATAGAATAGAATAGAATAGAATAGAATAGAATAGAATAGAATAGAATAGAATAGAATAGAATAGAATAGAGTTGAAAGGGACCTTGGAGGTCTTCCAGTCCAATCACTGAAAATCCTTTTCAAGCTGTTTTGGAAATGAATAAATGTGTGATGCCTCCTTTGCTATGTACTCAGATAGTATTAATTAATTAAGTGCATCTTTAGATGAATTGTGAAATCTGATCAGAATAACAGAATAACTGAGGTGGAAGGGACCTTGGAGGTCTTCTAGTCCAGCCCCCTGCTCAGGCAGGATTCCATTTCAGACAAATGGCTGTCCACTCTCTTCTGAATGTTCCACAACTTTTGTCTCTGAGCTGCGGTGGACGCTCCTGGGTGAATCTAGGGGGAGCCCAAAGTCTCCCCCCAAAGGTTCCCCATATCAGATACAGGCAGTCCTCAACTTACGACCTCAATTCAGCCCAATTTTTTTTCTTTCTTAAGCGCAATGTTTCTTAAGTGAGTTTTGTTCCATTTTACCACCTTCCCTGCCCCAGTTGTTGAAAGCATCGCTGCAGTTGTTAAGTTCGCAAGATGGTTGTTAAGTGGCTTTCCCCATTGACTCTGCGTGTCAGAAGGTCGTAAATATGAGTCAGTTGCCAAGTGTCTGAATTTTGATCACCTGACCACGGGGAGGCTGCAACAGTTGTAAGGGCGAAAAACGGTCGTAAGTCACTTTTTTTTTCCAGTGCCGTTGTAACTTTGGTCATTAAATGAACGGTTGTAAGTTGAGGACTAGCTGTACCAAGGTCCTCTCCCCTCTTTTCCCCCATCCGTGTGCTTTCTTCGTGTCACCCCAATCAGTGGGGTTGACCACATTATCGGTGTGTGTGTGTGTGTCTGTGTCTGTGTGTGTGTGTGTGTGTGTAGCTAGCAAGGTGTCTTTTTAAGGAGACTCAGCTATCCTATTCAGCTCTTCTCTGCGACAATGCGGTCTTTTTTAGAACCTGCCTCCCTTCAGTTCCCCCTCGTGGGTGTTGCCCCCTGTTTCATTTGAATGGTTTGTCCCAAAGGTCCTTTTTCGAGAGCCAAGTGGATTTTCTGGACTTTCAAATGGAAAACAAGAAAGCCCAGTCACCTCTTGAAAAAAAGCACCTCTGGGACGGAGAGTCACGACGTGGGTGACTGAGAATCTCCAGAGCACATATGAGTGGGTTGTTCTCCCCAAAGCTTTTCCTTATTTCTCAGCAGATGATCTCTCAACCCTTTTGACTCAGCATTGAGTCAGAATGTGAATCGTTGGGTTGCACTGAGATCCAGCCGCGTGCTGCAGCTGCCAAAAAAGCCAACACAGTGCTAGGCTGCATTAACAGAGGGATAGAATCAAGAGATCACGTGAAGTGTTAATACCACTTTACAATGCCTCGGTAAGGCCACACTTGGAATACTGCATCCAGTTTTGATCACCACGATGTAAAAAAGATGTCAAGACTCTAGAAAGAGTACAGAGAAGAGCAACAATGAGGATTGGATGACTGAGGGCTAAAACATACAGGGAACGGTGGCTGGAATTGGGTATGTGTAGTTTAACGAAGAGAAGGACGAAGGGTGACATGATAGCAGTGTTCCAATATCTCAGGGGCTTCCACAAAGAAGAGGGAGCCAAGCTATTCTCCAAAGCACCTGAGAGCAGGACAAGCAGCAAAGGATGGAAACTAGTCAAGGAGAGAAGCAACCTAGAACTAAGGAGAAACTTCCTGACAGTTAGAACAATTAACCAGTGGAACCACCTGCCTCCAGAAGTGGTGAATGCTCCAACACTGGAGCTTTTTAAGAAGAGACTGGACAGCCATTTGCCTGAAATGGTATAGGGTTTCCTGCCTGAGCAGGGGGTTGGACTAGATGACCTCCAAGGTCCCTTCTAATTATTGTTGTTGTTACCTAATTTTCACAGTGCTGTCTCATGTCTATGTAGTATGTCTATCACTTATCATCCTTATTGTCTTCTTTACTCCCCTCCCCCCATTATGATGATGATGATGATGATGATGATTCCGTTACTATCTATATACGTCGAGAGCTTCTGCAATGGAGATAAATTTATTTTATTTATTTATTGAATTAGTTTTCTATACCGCCCTATTCCCAAAGGACTCAGGGCGGTTTACAGGGCAAAGTTAAAAGACAATATAAAAATTAAAATACAATTAAAATAAAATTAAATAACAGTTAATAGCCCAAAAAGTTAAAAAAAAATTAAAAAGTTAAAACCCCTCAGTCCAAGCCAGATAAATTAAATAACCAGGTTTTTAGGTCATACAAATTCCTTGTATGTCTAATCACACTTGATCAATAATGAATTTATTTTTATTCTATTCTGCTCCGTTCCGTTCCATTCTATTATTCTCTTCTCTTCCCCAGTCCATTCTTTTTTAAGTTTCATAATAAATAAACCTGGATGTTATATAAAGTGCAAAAGTGGAAGTGGAATAAGCCGACTGGAGAAGCAGAAACCAAAGTACACAATGGAAAGGAAAGCAAAACTGCAACTAAGCTCAGACAAAATTCCCTGGGGAAAAAAAAAAGGAATGGAATGAGGACAAAATGACTCCCTTCCAAAACCAGACAAGGATCGACTCTTAAAAAAAAAAAAATCTGGATTCTTCAACTGAACGCTGGTAATAAAGACTGATCGTTCGGGGGCTTAAATACGGCAGGCAGTCCCAGGAGTGCCAGGAATGATGATGGGCACTTTGTCTCCAACAAATCATTGACAGAACACGAGAGCAGAGTTGGAAGGGACCTTGGAGGTCATCTAGTCCAACCCCCTGCTCAGGCAGGAAACCCTATACCATTTCAGACAAATGGTTGTCCCATCTCCTCTTAAAAAGCTCCAGTGTTGGAGCATTCACCGCTTCTGGAGGCAGGTTGTTCCACCGGTTAATTGTTCTAACTGTCAGGAAGTTTCTCCTTAGTTCTAGGTTGCTTCTCTCCTTGACTAGTTTCCATCCGTTGCATCTTGTCCTGCTTTCAGGTGCTTTGGAGAATAGCTTGGCTCCCTCTTCTTTGTGGCAGCCCCTAAGATATTGGAACACTGCCATCATGTCACCCCTCATCCTTCTCTTTATTAAACTAGACATTTCCAATTCCAGCAACCGTTCCTTCTATGATTTAGCCCCCAGTCCCCTGATCATCTTTGTTGCTCTTCTCTGTACCCTTTCTAGAGTCTCGACATTTTTTTTACATCGTGGTGACCAAAACTGGATGCAGTATTCTGAGTGCGGCCTTACCCAGGTGTTGTAAAGTGGTATTAACACTTCATGTGATTTTGATTCTATCCCTCTGTTAATGCAGCCTAGCATTTTGTTGGCATTTTTGGCAGTTGCAACAAATGGCTGGCTCCTATTTAACTGATAGTCCACTAGGAGTCCGCGTTCCTGTCACAGTTGCTACGATCGAGCAAGGTACCACCTATACTGTACCTGTGCGTTTGGTTTTTCTTGCCTAAATGTAGAACCTTACTTTTTTCCACCATTGAATTTCATCTCAGGGGCTGCCCCAAAGAAGAGGGAGTCAAGCTATTCTCCAAAGCACCCGAAGGCAGGACAAGAAGCAACGGATGGAAACTAGTCAAGGAGAGAAGCAACCTGGAACTAAGGAGGAATTTCCCGACAGTGAGGAGAATTAGCCAGTGGAACAAGCTGCCTCCAGAAGTGGTGAATGCTCCAACACTGGAAATTTTTAAGAAAGACTGGACAGCCATTTGTCTGAAATGGTATAGGGTTTCCTGCTTGAGCAGGGGGTTGGACTAGATGACCTCCAAGGTCCCTTCCAACTACTTCTTCTTCTTCTTCTTCTTCTTCTTCTTCTTATTATTATTATTATTATTATTATTATTATTATTATTATTATTATCATCATCATCATCATCATCATCAGTGGAACAACCTGCCTTCAGAAGCGGTGAATGCTCCAACACTGGAAGTTTTTTAAGAAGAGACTGGACAGCCATTTGTCTGAAATGGTATAGGGTTTCCTGCCTGAGCAGGGGGTTGGACTAGATGCCCTCCAAGGTTCCTTCCATCTTTATTATTATGATTATTAGTACTACTATTAATATTATATTTGAGAGGGAGGGACAGGGAGAGAGGAAGAGAGAAAGAGAACAAGAGAAAAGGTGAATAAGAATTGAAAAAGAAACTTAAAAGGTCATGAATCATAAGCATTTCCTCTGAATCTTTCTGATTCAATTTTCTGATAATTCAAGGAGACTTATCAGCAGACAGAAAGGAATTTCCACTTCCGCCTTATGATAAATTTCCAAATATGACTCAGTCTAGTTGGCAGGCCAGTTTCTCCTGTCATGACACCCCTGCTTATCTCTTTGAGATGGACCAAGACAATCTATGTGATGCTACGTAGCCCGGTCCTTTTTGTAAAAAAAGGGATAAAACCCTATTGACAAAGAACATATCACCGCTGAGTGCTACCCAGAAGGGTGGGTTTAATTCTTCCAAAATTGCACGACAATGATTTTGACGCATGTTTTTTGACTATTGCACAGCTAATTTTTGTTTGAATGCTTTTCTTTTCATAACGATTGGAAGTGGCGCTGTTCATTTTTAGCACTCTCTAAAAGTTTTTTTTTGGGGGGGGGGACACCAAAAGGGGTTGGGAATTGCATTCTCCCTTGCAAGGAATCAGTCTAAAGGATCCCCTGTGGGAGGTTCAGAAATGAGGATTTAAAAACTAGCTGACTGTTTTTAACCACAAGTCCTTGCACATAATAACGACATTAACTGCCTATGCCTACGCAGGTACGTTTCAACAAAACGGAAGCTGTGAGCCAGGCAAACCTTCACCCACAGCTAACAGAGAAACGTAGAAAGGGCCAAACCAAATGGGGAACTAGGCAAAGGGTGGGGAGGAAGGTAAACACGGGTGGGGGATTCACATGGGGGAGTTAGGCGTTTTGGCTAGGGTGTAAACCTTGTGGTCCTTGTCAAATGGTGTTGCAAGGGAGGGACTTCGGCTTCAGGCCTAGTGAATAAAATCATGCTGAAATCATTTTTTGGCGGTGCCAACTTGCTTGCCAGCCACTCTTGCAAGAACATATTTTTCAATAAACTGCTTGCTGTCAACTCTACCATGAGCCTGGCTGCATTCTAGGTTGCCACACTGGATGGAGGGAGGGTGGGGCTTGCCCAGATGCTTCACTAGTCATAATAACCTTCTGTCCCATGGGAACCAAGGTCATCTGCTGCTCCCACAATCAGGGACTGGGCATTGTATTAGAAAGCCTGACAAATGAATATTATGATTATGATTAATAATAATAATAAAGTTGGAAGGGACCTTGGAGGTCATCTAGTCCAACCCCCTGCTCAGGCAGGAAACCCTATATTATTTCAGACAAAGGCTGCCCAGTTTTTTTCTTAAAAACTTCTATTGTTGGAGCATTCACAGCTTCTGGAGGTAGGTGTTCCACTGGTTAATTGTTCGAAATGCCAGGAAATTTCTCCTTACTTCTCTCTTTGGTTAGTTTCCATCCGCTGCTTCTTGTGCTGCCCTCAGGTGTTTTAGACAATAGCTTGACTCCCTCTGCTTTGGGGCAGCCCTTGAAATACTGGAATACCCAAATAATACGGGACGAGTCTACTGCTTCTGCTTTTGCCTTTCAACTCCAATCTAGGAGCCCTCACAGGCAGTCGGTTGTGAAACCATTTAACACAGACAAAGAGGGAAACACATAAAACAGTCATACACACACACACACACACACACACACACACACACCTCCTTACTTCTCTCTTTGGTTAGTTTCTGTTCGTTGCTTCTTGTCCTGCCTTCAGGTGCTTTGGAGAATAGCTTGACTCCCTCTTCTTTGGGGCAACCCCTGAGATATTGGAAGGCTGCTGTCATGTCCCACCTCATCCTTCTCTTCATTAAACTAGACATGCCCAATTCCAGCAACCATTCCTTATGTTTTAGCCTCCAGACCCCTGATCATCTTTGTTGCTCTTCTCTGTACTCTTTCTAGAGTCTCAACATCTTTTTTACATTGTGGTGACCAAAACTGGATGCAGTATTCCAAGTGTGGCCTTACCAATGCATTGTAAAGTGGTATTAACATTTCTCGTGACCTTGATTCTATCCCTCTGTTAATGCAACCTAGAACTACGTTGGCGTTTTTGGCAGCTGCATATTGGGGAACGTGGCAATGACATAATTTTGTGGGTGGGACATCATACTTTGTAACTGGGAAATTTTAGTGGAATTTTGAGACTTGGTTTCACTTTTGATCATGCCAATACTTTGTAACTCATGAACATATTCTTTGGGAAATTTTCAAGCCTTGGATTCCTGCTTTATTCATCTGTCTGTCGGAACCATGACATTTGCTGCTTCACTTAATGACTCTGTCAAATTTCTGACTGGTGAGTACCTTGGGGGTCTTCTAGTCTGACCCCCTTTTCTAGCAGGAAACCTTATACCAGGGGTAGGCAACCTTGGCTCTTGTATGACTTGTGGACTTCAACTCCCAGAATTCCTGAGCCAGCCATGCTGAGTGGAAAGGGAGAGGTTTCCAAGCTGAGTCATGCTGGCTCAGGAATTCTGGGAGTTGAAGTCTGCGAGTCATAAAAGAGCCAAGGTGCCTACCCCTGCCTTATACAAAATGGCGGTCCAATCTCTTCTTTTTCTAAGTAAATATTTACTTATGTAGAAAACATTTTCTAAATTTATCTAATCGTATTTGTATAGCCACTCATCTCACATAAAGGAGACTCTGGGTAGTATACACCATTTAATTAAAAAAAAAAGACAGCAATAAATCCATGAAAAACAATAAAATTACTGGGCAGAAGAGACACTTAGGAAGTCACTTCAGAAAGTGTGAGGGCAGTTTTGAGTTTCGCATTCTGCTTCCCAGAATGACTCACGTTATTACATCTGTATTGACTTGGGTTTCGTTTCTCAGCTGAGGTTTCTGACCAGAAGAAATGCAACCCAGGTGGAATCTCTGTTATTCTCCAGGCCAGGGGTAGGTAACCTTGGATCTTTTATGACTCGTGGACTTCAACTCCCAGAATTCCTGAGCCAGCATGGATGGAAGAAACGATGGATGGAAACTGATGGATGGAAAATGAGACAAACAATCGGGGATTAAGGAGAAACTTCCTAAAAGTGAGGACAATTAACCAGTGGAACAGCTTGCCTCCAGAAATCATGGGTGCTCCATCACTGGAGGTTTTTAAGAAGAGACTGGATACGTCACTTGTCTGAAATGGTATAGGCTCTCCTGCTTGAGCAGGGGGCTGGACTAGAAGACCTCCAAGGTCCCTTCCAGCTTTATTCTGATGGATCTATTGCTAGGGCACCAGAAAGTATGATAAGAAGCCATTGGGTGGGGGAGCTGGTTAAAGAGAGCGCCAACCTAGACGCAAGGAGAATTTTTCTGACAGTGAGAACAATTAATAAATGGAATAGTTTGCCTCCCAGAGTTGTCGGGGCCCCATCACTGGAGGGTTTCCAAAATAGACTGGACAACCATTTGACTCAGATGGCATAAGGTCTGCTACCTTGATCAGGGGTTGGACTAGAGAACCTCTGAGGTCCAGCCTTGTGATTCTATGACTCTATGCACTTTTTCTCATTAACTTCCTAAATTTTCCACCTACAGGTTTTTAGAAGCTCATTTAAGTGATCGTGCTTAGTATCATACAGCCAAAAAACAGATTACTTGAGGCTAGATTTAACCACAAGCGGGAGGGGAGAAACTGCTGTGTCGTCATTGGTAGGTTGGACTGTTTTTTCCGTTTGTGTAAAGACAGATCCAAAATACAAATTAAATAGTTCTGCTTTCTCCCTGTTGCTTGTCACCTTCTTGCCACTTTCCCCCACTAATGGACCAATCATTTCCTTCACTTTTTTCTTGTTCCTTATATGTTGAAAGAAGCTTTTTTTTTGTTATTTTTGACTTTGGTTGCAAGCCTTAGTTCATTTTGAGCCTTAGCTTCCCTCACTTCATCTCTGCAGGCATGGGCTGTTTGCTGATATTCTGCCTGAGTTATGTGCCCCTCTTTCCACTTCTTACACTTGTCCTTTTTATCTTTCAGTTTATCAGAGAGTTCTTTATGCAGCCATGCTGGTTTCTTTGGAGAGCTGTTACAGTATTTTAATTCTCTCTCTCTCTCTCTTTCTCTCTCTCCCTCTCCCTCTCTCTCTCTCTCTCTCTCTGTATGTGTCTGTGTGTGTATAAATAAACTCAAATACTTTGGCCACCTAATGAGCTTATGAGAAGGGAGGACTCACTGGAGAAGAGTCTAATGCTGGGAAAGATTAAGGGCAATAGAAGAAAGGGACGACAGAGAATGAGGTGGCTGGATGGAGTCACTGAAGCAGTAGGTGTGAGCTTAAATGGACTCCAGAAGATGGTAGAGGACAGGAAGGCCTGGAGGAAAGTTGTCCATGGGGTCGCGATGGGTTGGGGACACACACACACATTGTTTTCCCTATGCCTATTCCTTGGGGCCTGCCATTCTGTTGGGAGGGGGGATACCTTGGGGATGCTTTGCACTGTCTTCCCACTATGCCCTTCCCCCAGGAGAAGAAATGTATCACCCTTATCTAGCAGATGGTTTGCCTTTGGAGCCAAAGAGAAACGAAAGTGAGAGAGACCATGAAAGGGCTTGCCTAAGAAGCCAGTTATCAAAACATGCCATCTGTGGAGTGGGGGGAAGTATTGAATGTTGCTTTTAACATACTTCTTGCAGGGGTTTTTCCTCAGATCTCGGCTTGTTTTCTCTGCTGTCACTAGCCCAGGGGTAGGCAACCTTGGCTCTTTTATGACTCGTGGACTTCAGCATGGCCGGCTCCGGAATTCTGGGAGTTGAAGTCCATGAGTCACAAAAGAGCCAAGGTTGCCTACCCCTGCACTAGCCCCTAATAAAACATCCTTCTTCAGACAATGCTTGTTTCAAGAGTTCTGCTTTCTTAGGAGGCTGAGGTTTATTTATTTATTTATTTAGTTATATTTATATACCGCCCTATTCCCTGAGGACTCAGGGCGGTTTACAGGGAATTTAAAATCCAAAATACAAAAATTAAGAACAAATTAAAAAGTATTAAATTAACCCTGTAGTCAGTTAAAAAACCCCAAATTAAAAATTCTTCCTCAGTCTGGGCCCGAGAGCTGAAAAAGCCAGGTCTTCAGGCCCCGGCGGAATGATCGGAGGTCGGGGGCAGTCCTCAGCTCCACCGGCAGCTGGTTCCAGAGGGCAGGCGCTCCCACTGAGAAGGCCCTATCCCTGGGTGTCACCCGCCGGCAATCTCTCACCGGCGGAACCCTGAGCAGACCCTCCCTGTGAGAGCGCACTGGGCGAAGGGCGTTTGATGCCGGCAGCAAGTGTTCCCTCAAATATCCCGGACCCAGGCCATGTAGGGCTTTATAGGTGATAACCAGCACCTTGAATTTCACCCGGAGGGCAACCGGAAGCCAATGCAGCTCGCGGAGTAGAGGTGTTACATGGGAGTATCGGGAAACCCCCATTACAACAGGTGAGGTAGGTCTTTACATTCCCCCCCACTTTCCCAATTTACCCAATTCCTTCCTCAATATCATTCCATATAAGGAACTTCCTTCCTTGCCAGGGCCTCTAATTTTTCTGAGAAATACAGTACTTATAAGGAGAAACTATCCTTGGAATATAGGCCTTATCTCACTTCCTATATGAGCAGCTTTCAATCCCTGTGACTAGTAGGGCGTAAGAAGGCCAACTAATTTTAAAGAAGACAAATGGAGACAATGGTGTCTGAGCCATAATAAAAGTGAAAATGCTCAAATGAAACATTCTACTATTTGTATTATATAAAATACTCCCAACAGTTGCCACGCCTGGAGAAAAACGACACCCCACTGAGTTAAGCAGCTCCGGTTGTGTAATTATACTGGAGCTCCATATGGTAGTTGCTTAGAGCAGGGGTCCCTAACCCCCGATCTGTGGACCGGCACCGGTCCGTGCAGTGCTTTTTTTGTAAAAGAAAAAGGTGTCGGAACTCACACATGTCATACAACCCACCTTGCCTACCCTACAAGTTTCCATCTAAAAAAGGTGCCGGAACTCCGTTCTGAGTGTTCTATGAGAAAAAAAGCCCGGGGTCCGTGGCATGTCAGCAACTGGGCCACACAAACAAGCAAAGCCCCATTTGCAGGATGCAGGCAGCATGCAAAACCATGCCCCCTCTGGTCCGCGAAAAAAATCTTTCTTCACGGAACCAGTTACTGCTGCCCAAAAGTTTGGGGGCCACTGTCTTAGAGCATTACAAATAAAGGAACTTCTCAACTTACAATTTGTTTAGTGATCGTGCGAAGTGTGAGGTACACAAGAAATGTACACGTTGTAATTTTTCATTTCTGCTAAAGAAATAGTCATATAGAAGCACTTAGCTAAGGTATTTTTAGGAAAGGAGATGTAAGCTGGCGGAATAGAGAGGAACGATATCCACTGACTTAGAGCAAATTTTTAGAATCGCGCGCACTATTGTAAAATAGCATATAGCTTATAAATAACATATTATCCATTTTTTTGTTGCTAGTTGCGAAGTCGTGTCTGACCCATCGCGACCCTATGGACAATGTTCCTCCAGGCCTTCCTGTCCTCTACCATCTTCTGGAGTCCATTTAACTCACGCCTACTGCTTCAGTGACTCCATCCAGCCACCTCATTCTCTGTCGTCCTCTTCTTCTATTGCCCTCAACCTTTCCCAGCATTAGGCTCTTCTCCAGTGAGTCCTTCCTTCTCATTAGGTGGCCAAAGTATTTGAGTTTTAGCTTCAGGATCTGGCCTTCTAAAGAGCAGTCAGGGTTGATCTCCTCTAGGACTGACCGGTTTGATCGCCTTGCAGTCCAAGGGACTCGCAGGAGTCTTCTCCAGCACCACAGTTCAAAGGCCTCAATTCTTTGGCGCTCAGCCTTTCTTATGGTCCAGCTTTCACTGCCATACATTGCAATTGGGAAGACCATAGCCTTGACTATACGCACTTTTGTTGACAGAGTGATGTCTCTGCTTTTTAGTGTGTTGTCTAGATTTGCCATGGCTTTCCTCCCGAGGAGCAAGCATCTTTTAATTTCTTGACTACAGTCCCCACCTGCAAAACCCATGAGGGAAGCCAGATTCACTTAACAACCGTCTTACTAATTTAAAAACTGCAGTGATTCGCTTAACAAATGTGGCAAGAGAAGTCGTAAAACTCAGTTCACAAATTTCTCACTTAGTGATGTAAATTCTGGGCTCATTTGTAGTTCATATACTGAGGACTACCTGTAAATGCTCAAATAAAACATTCTACTGATGTATCATATAAAATACGTCAACAGCTGCCAGGCCTGGAGAAAAACGACACTCTCACTGGGTTAAAGAGCTCCTGTTCTGTAATTATACTGGAATTCTATGTGGTGCTTATTTTTCAAAGCACTGGAAGGCAGGGTGAGAAACAATGGATGGAAACTGATTAAAGAGACAAACAATCTGGGATTAAGGAGAAACTTCCTAACAGTGAGGACAATTAACCAGTGGAACAGCTTGGCTGCAGAAATCGTAGGCGCTCCATCACTGGAAGTTTTTAAGGAGAAACTGGATAAGTCACTTGTCTGAAATGGTATAGGACAGGGGTGTCAAACTCAATTTCTTTGAGGGCCGCATCAGCATTGTGGTTGCCCTCAGGGGGCCGGGTGGGTGTGGCCTGGGTGGGCGTGGCCTACTGGGTGGGCATGGCTAGAGTGCATATGGCCTACTGGGTGGACGTGGCCAGCTCTACATCATTCCCATCAAGGGTGCCTATGGGGGCCTGGGCAGGAGTGGGACAGATCTGAGGGTCTCTGGCAGAAGGAGGGTCTCTGGGCCAGGGCCAAGGCAGTGGGGGCCATTCCCTCACTGTTTCCAGGATGGCTTTGTGGGCCACATGAAACCACTTCGCGGGCCGGTTCTGGCCCCCGGGCCTTGTGTTTGACATGTCTGGTATAGGCTCTCCTGCTTGAGCAGGGGGTTGGACTAGAAGACCTCCAAGGTCTATTTCTGATGGATCTATTGTTTAGCAGGGGTAGGCCACCTTGGCTCTTTTATGACTCATGGACTTCAACTCCCAGAATTCCTGAGCCAGCATGGGTGGCTCAGGAATTTTGGGAGTTGAAGTCCACGAGTCATAAAAGAGCCAAGGTTGCCTACCCCTGGTTTAGTATCATTGTTCTGTCCTTGGTGCTGAAAGCAAGAAAATAAATGTAAACCGGATTATCAGTTCATAATTAGAAATGTTGGGATTTGGGGCTGTGGAGGGGCAGATGTCCCATCACTCCTCCTGTGTGTAGTGAAGGGATTGGCAGAGTTGGAAACGGCCCAAGCGTCTCTCCAAGAGCAATCAGCACCCAGATCAGCATAGATTAACTCCAAGATGAACACCAGTCCAACGATCAAGAAATAAACCACAACCCAATTGCGAAACTGCCAAAGAAAGCAAGAGTAAACAGCCCCACCGAAGAATTTCGAAGGCCACCCCCACCAACGCAGACAGGGCAAGCCACCAGAATACAAACTGACAGCACATTCCTTTCCTTGCCAGCACTTATTATGTTCCCTAATTTGGATCATGAAAAATCAACAAGAAAATTAGCAAGCTCAGAGGGCATCAAGAAGAATTAGAATTCACTCTTGTAGGAGCTGCAATAACACATCAAACTCTGTCTCCGCTTGGGCTTCAGAGGCAGAGGCAGCGCCCTCTGGTGTCGAGAGACAGGCATTTCTTCTAAGTTTCGCTTTCCATTTCTTGGAAACCTTGCTGTTTCCTGTAACTGGTGGCGCCCTAAATAAATATTGGACATCCTTCCAAACTTCTTTTATTTATCCTTGTTAACATTTTTAAAGTGCCAGCTGCTTTTTTATTATTATTAAGCTGAAGGGATCGGGGATGCCTTTTCCGGGTTTTCCAGAGCCTGCAAAAAGAGCGAACAAGAATTGCCTCCTGGCCATATTTGTTTATTGCAGCACTGGAGTATAATGATACCACAGGAGGGTAAAAAGATAAAAGAAAAAGGCCTGTATTAGTTTCAGAGGAGAAAATGGGGGAGGGTGTGCGTCTCTGAAGCCATGTAGGTGTGCAAACACCTGGGAGGGAAAGATACACATGGTGTGGTAGGATGGAGGGTTTGTTGTCATTGTGTGTTGGGGGGAGAGAGGGGGGGAGAGGCTCAGCTAATCTCAATGTACACATGTTGTACTTTGACAATAAAGGTTTATTATTTATATACAGGGACCACGGAGGAGAGACCAGGCCCCAGTGCTTTTTTTGTAAAAGAAAAAGGTGCCGGAACTCACACATGTCATAAAACCTGCCTTGCCTACCCTACAAGGTTCCATCCAAAAAAGGTAAAAAAAAGCCCTGCCAGGCCCTAAAAGAGAAAAGCACTCATGGACCACAGCAACCAGTCAGCCAGGTTAGGGTTCCCGGCAGGGATGAAAAAGAACAAGAAGTATGGAACAATCGGTTAGGCTTTGCATGGCCCCAGTCTACATTGGGCACCAGCCTCACTGCAATCTGGAGCCAGGATTTTGGAAATTGGCTTAAGAAACAGCTTGGAACAGCAAGGGAGATCAGTTTGCATTACTCTCTTCAGAAAGTTTGCATTTTTCCCATCCGGTCATAATTGCTTGCACTGCTGCAAAGCGTAGCCCTCACAGGTCCTCACTGAAGCAATGCTGTATCAAACCCCCCCACACACTTTCAAATCATCATCTTAGTATGTTCCTATTGAAGTGTGGGAAGTCAGCTTCCCAGAGAAGGAATTATTATTATTATTATTATTATTATTATTATTATTATTATTATTATTATTATTATTATTAATTTAATTTGTATACCGCCCTTCTCCCGAAGGACTCAGGGCAGTGAACAGGGCAATACATAATAAAAACAAGATACAAAAATTAAAAATTATTAAAAAGTAATTAAACAGCAATGCCCGTAATAAATTAGTACAGATTAAAAGTTGAGACCAATTTATAAAACCCAACCCCATCCCATCAGGCCAGGCCAGCTTGTTCAAAAAGGTGGGTTTTAAGATCGCGCCGGAAGGAGCGAAGATCAGGCGCCATCCGGAGCTCGACCGGAAGATGGTTCCATAAATCTGGCGCACCCACAGAGAACGCCCTCCCCCTGGGGGCCACCAGTCGGCATTCTTTGACCGGTGGCACCCTGAGGAGGCCCTCTCTGTGGGAGCGTACTGGGCGGAGGGAAGTTGACGCCGGCTGCAGGTGCTCCCCAAGGTATTCCGGACCCATGCCATGAAGGACTTTGTAGATCATTACTAACACCTTGAACTTCACCCGGAAGACAACTGGTAGCCAATGCAGCTCGCGGAGCAAAGGTGTGACATGGGAGTATCGGGAAACTCCCAATACAACTCTCGCGGCTGCATTCTGTACCAGTTGGAGCCTCCGAGTGGTCTTCAAGGGTAGCCCCATGTAGAGAGCGTTGCAGTAGTCAAGACGAGAGGTCACGAGCGCATGAGTGACATAAGGCATCCCGGTCTAGATAGGGCCGCAACTGGCGCACCAGGCGGACCTGGGCGAAGGCCCCCCTAGTCACAGCTACTATATGGTCTTCTAGTGAAAGCTGTGAATCTAGGAGGACTCCCAAGTTGCGAGCCCTATCTACAGGGGGTAATAACTCACCCCCCATAGAGAGGGGTGGGATATCCTGAATATCCCGAGATGCCGGTACGCACAGCCACTCAGTCTTGTCAGGGTTGAGTCGAAGCCTGTTCCTCCCCATCCAGACCCAGACCGCCTCCAGGCAACGGGACATCATGTCAAGGGTATCACTGGGGTGGTTTGGGGTCGAAATGAAAAGCTGGGTATCATCAGCATACTGATGATACCCAATTCCAAAGCCACGAATGATCTCACCCAGCGGTTTCATGTAGATGTTGAACAGGAGAGGCGAGAGGACCGATCCCTGAGGAACTCCACAAACGAGAGGCCTCGTGGTCGACCTCTGCCCCCCTGCCAACACCGACTGCGAGCGTCCCAGGAGATAGGAGGAGAACCACTGAAGAACCGTGCCTCCTACTCCCAATCCCCTTAGGCGCCGCAGCAGGATACCATGGTCGATGGTATCGAAAGCCGCTGAGAGGTCTAATAGGACTAGGACAGAGGAATATCCCCTGTCCCGAGCCCTCCAGAGATCATTCACCAGCGCGACCAATGCCGTCTCCGTGCTGTACCTGGGCCTGAAGCCCGATTGGTACGGGTCTAGATAATCCGCTTCATCCAGGACCAGAGGGAGCTGATGCGCCACCACACTCTCAACAACCTTCGCAAGAAAGCGAAGGTTGGAGACCGGACGAAAGTTATTTAACACAGCTGGGTCCAAGGCAGGCTTCTTGAGGAGAGTTCTCACCACCGCCTCTTTCAAGGCGGCGGGGAAACTACCCTCACTCAAAGAGGCAGATATAACCGCCTGGAACCAGCCTCGTGTCCCCTCCCGGGCTGCATAAACCAGCCAGGAAGGGCACGGGTCCAATAAACATGTGGTGGAGCTCAGCCTCCCCATAATCCTGTCCACTTCCTCCAGAGTTAGAGGATCGAACTCCTCCCAGGTAACATTGACAAGACCACCCGTGTCCTGATCGTCTGACTCTGCCCAGTCGGAGTCCAGACCGGTCCGAATCCGAGCGATTTTGTCCGACAGATGTTGACTAAACTCCTTGGCACGCCCCTGCAAGGGTTCCTCACTCACCTCCTGATTAAGGAGGGAGCGGGTCACCCTAAACAGGGCGGCCGGGCGATTATCTGCGGACGCGATGAGGGCAGCGAAGTAGTTAGACCTCGCGAGCCTCATCGCTGTGAGATAAGACCTAATATGGGTTCTTAGTCGCAATCGGTCGGATTCAGATCGGCTGGACCTCCAACCGCTCTCTAGGCCCCGTCTCCGTCCCCGTCTCCGACCACAACCCAATCGCGAAACTGCCAAAGAAACCAAGAGTAAACAGCCCCACCGAAGAATTTCGAAGGCCACCCCCACCAACGCAGACAGGGAAAGCCACCAGAATACAAACTGACAGCACATTCCTTTCCTTGCCAGCACTTATTATGTTCCCTAATTTGGATCATGAAACATCAACAAGAAAATTAGCAAGCTCAGAGGGCATCAAGAAGAATTAGAATTCACTCTTGTAGGAGCTGCAATAACACATCAAACTCCGTCTCCGCTTGGGCTTCAGAGGCAGAGGCAGCGCCCTCTGGTGTCGAGAGACAGGCATTTCTTCTAAGTTTCGCTTTCCATTTCTTGGAAACCTTGCTGTTTCCTGTAACTGGTGGCGCCCTAAATAAATATTGGACATCCTTCCAAACTTCTTTTATTTATCCTTGTTAACATTTTTAAAGTGCCAGCTGCTTTTTTATTATTATTAAGCTGAAGGGATCGGGGATGCCTTTTCCGGGTTTTCCAGAGCCTGCAAAAAGAGCGAACAAGAATTGCCTCCTGGCCATATTTGTTTATTGCAGCACTGGAGTATAATGATACCACAGGAGGGTAAAAAGATAAAAGGCCTGTATTAGTTTCAGAGGAGAAAATGGGGGAGGGTGTGTGTCTCTGAAGCCATGTAGGTGTGCAAACACCTGGGAGGGAAAGATACACATGGTGTGGTAGGATGGAGGGTTTGTTGTCATTGTGTGTTGGGGGGAGAGAGGGGGGGAGAGGCTCAGCTAATCTCAATGTACACATGTTGTACTTTGACAATAAAGGTTTATTATTTATATACAGGGACCACGGAGGAGAGACCAGGCCCCAGTGCTTTTTTTGTAAAAGAAAAAGGTGCCGGAACTCACACATGTCATACAACCTGCCTTGCCTACCCTACAAGGTTCTATCCAAAAAAGGTGCCGGAACTCCGTTCTGGGCGTTTTATGAGAAAAAAAGCCCTGCCAGGCCCTAAAAGAGAAAAGCACTCATGGACCACAGCAACCAGTCAGCCAGGTTAGGGTTCCCGGCAGGGATGAAAAAGAGCAAGAAGTATGGAACAATCGGTTGGGTTTTGCATGGCCCCAGTCTACATTGGGTACCAGCCTCACTGCAATCTGGAGCCAGGATTTTGGAAATTGGCTTAAGAAACAGCTTGGAACAGCAAGGGAGATCAGTTTGCATTGCTATCTTCAGAAAGTTTTTTTGCCTACGTGTTCTGCATCGCCTAGTGCAGGGGTAGGCAACCTCGGCTCTTTTATGACTCATGGACTTCAACTCCCAGAATTCCTGAGCCAGCCAAGCTGGCTCAGGAATTCTGGGAGTTGAAGTCCATGAGTCATAAAAGAGCCGAGATTGCCTACCCCTGGCCTAGTGGCAGCTGCCTCTAGTCCTGGCCTGCCCCTGTCATCGTGGCAACCCAGCAGCAGGCCATCAAGCAGGAGGGAAGAGACAATGGTTGCCTGGTAGCTCAGCCACCAATCAGACTTGAGGAGAAGAGGTTGAGTGAGCAAAGACAAAAGTTGGCGGGGGGGGGGGCAGGAAAATATCCAATAAGGACAGAAAATCAGAAAGTTTTTCATCTGATGAGAAAGAGGAAAAACCTACCAGAAATGAAGAGGGAGGTGATGCGGACGTCCTGGAAGGGCCTTTCCCCCTCCCCCACCCAGAAATGGCTGGAATGAAGAGCTTCTGTTCCGGGGGGGCTTGGGCAAGTGGGGGGGAGTGGCTGCCCAGGAGAGGCCGGCCAGAGGGACTTTGGGGGCCACAAGGATGCCCCTTCCTCAGAGCCCCAGAGGATCCCTCCAGGGAGACCCCCCCCTCACCTTTCCCTCCCCAGCAATTCTGGATCCCCCCTTTGGAGACAAAGGCCCGGTGTGGCTTCTCCCCACCAGGAGCCTTTCCTGGAAACACAGGAAGAGGAACCGGAGCTTCACAACCCCCCCCCCCCAGTTTGCTGCATTTCCCCCTGAAATGCAACTCCAAAGTCCATAATCCACATTAGTCTCTTCCCAGAATGGGGTGTGCGAAGGGTTCCCCCACTTCCTCTCCTCCTTCTTGAGCCTTTTCTATGGGCAACGTGACAAGTCTGGGCTTTGCTTTTCCCCCGTCAGTGCCCCATGAGTGGAAGGGAGCTACAGTGGAACATTTTATTTTTTTATTTTATTTTAATCCCATTTACATCCCGCCCTTCTCGGAAGACTCAGGGCGGCTTACAATTTAAAGCACAAATCAAATGTGCTTAGCAGTAGCCTTCATTCTATGTATATGCCTGCTTATTAGGGCTTTCAAACACCCCCCAAGCGGCATTATTACAAAGTCAGCTTATTGCCCCCAACAGTCTGGGTCCTCATTTTATCTACCTCGGAAGGATGGAAGGCTGAGTCAACCTTGAGCCTGGTGGGACTCGAACCTGCACTAATTGCAGGCAGCTGGTGTTACTTAAGGAGGCATTAGCCCACTGCTCCCTCCCTTTCTTCCTTACATGGGGTGAGAGGCATCCTTTATTTCTCTCATTTCTCTCTCTCTCTCTCTCATTCTATGTACAGAGGTGTGATTTTTTTAAAAAAAAAACTATGTCAAGTCCTGATGACTACCGGTATTTTTTAGCTAGCAGATTATTTTTTTTATTTTATCCTGGTCATCAGTCTTTTTATTTATTTATTTATTTATTTATTTATTTATTTATTTATTTATTTATTTATTTATTTATTTATTTATTTATTTGATTTATATACCGCCCTTCTCCCATAGGACTCAGGGTGGTTCACAAGGTTTTTAAAAACAATACAACAAATTACAAAACTTAAAATCAATTAAAAAGATTATATTGACCTTGAAATAAAACCCCAGTTAAAATACAATTAAAATCCCAACTAATATTCTCAGTCCAGGTAAAGTTATATTGGTGCCTTTCAACATTAACTTTCAAAATAAAGTAAACTTTCGTTTTAACTCAGTAGGAAGCTATTCCAGTTCAGTGACATGTTCAGGCATTAAGTCGTCCCTGGGGTTTTTAACTACTGTGCCAACAAATGTCAGATTTCTTTTTCTTCAGCCACAGGTGCCGTGTCTTCCCTCTGGGGCCAATTTCAAGCATGGAGCTTTCCAACCTCTCCATTCTTGCTGACCGATTGAATTCTAGCTCTGCCCTATCATTTTGAATCCTATGGGGATTATTCCCCTTTCATTTCTCTCCAGAGAACGGCCCAACAAACTAGTTGAATTAGCTGAGGATCTCTGGTGAGAGGGTGAATTATTATTGTTATTATCCTCAAAGTTTCAGCTCTGCTCTTTGGCCGAATCCTCCAGGGGAGACTTTGGGCAGAGACAAATGGAGTCAGCTGCAGTTCTCTGCTTCTCTCTCTGACCCGGGAGGCCCAAAATAGAAATCTTTCATGGGGGAGAACTTGTCTTTAGGCAAAAAGCGTCACTGGAAGATTTCAGACGTTGGACTTCCCTCCCCACTCAAGATCAGGGCTGTCAGTCGTCCTTCACATCAAAGTGTGCCACCCTGGGGAAAATAAGTGCTGAATGCCAATGGAGCCGGGTTTCTGCCCACTGGGGTCACCCTCCCCAAAAGAGCCCCTTTTTCCATCTGCTTTCCCCAAATGTGAGCTCTTTCTTCAGCCACTCCTTTGACTCCCTTGTGCCCCCACCAAGCCCCACTTTAAGTCTTGGGGGTCCTGCGGCCTTCCAGATGTGGCTGGGTAACATCTTTCCCTCTGGCTGGAAGCCTCTTCCCCTTCGGTCCTGCCCCAACGGGACCCTGCAGTGCTTGGGCCTGATCCTCAGCCCTGCTGGAAGTGGACACCATTTTCAATACTCCGACGACTCCTTGTAGAAATGGCGGCTGCTTTTGAAGCTTTCCACCCTGATCCTCAGGCTGTTGCGAGACTGCAAAACTCTCCTGGCTCTTGCTAGGCCTGGGAAACCAGACCCTGCATGACGATGGGACAGCTTCAGATAAGCTTCCTGAAACCTTTCTCTGGCTTTGACCTCCCCCCCCCACTCCCCCCAAAACCCACATTTCTTCAGTAAAGCACACAAAAAATGCTGGAAAAGACAAATATTTTCATCTTGTAGTGCCCCATTCCCCGAATTACGTGCTAAAACCTAACTCCCCACCTCTGCCCTCAAATCTATATCCCTGTTAACACTTTGCTAAATATACTGCATGCCTAAAACAGAAGAACAGAGTTGAAAGGGACCTTGGAGATCCTCTAGTCTAACCCCCTGCCGAAGGAGGAAACCTTACCACTTACTGTAGTGTATGCCTTTAAAGCATACAGGGAAATGTCAGCACAGCAGGGGGCTGGACAGCTCCAGGCTATAACCACTTTGGCGGGAAAGCCTGAATAGAGCGAGTCGTTGACAGCCCCAGGGCATGGTCAGCTCTGGCGGGAAGCCAGGGTTTAAATCCATTGGCCACCTGCACTGGCGGGAAGCCCAGGTTTAAATCTATTGGTCACCATTCACCTGGGCAGGTATAAAGAGACGCAGGTAACCCCTTTGCTCCAGCTTCATTTCTGACTCAATAAAGAAATACTACCCAGCTCAAGTGTCTGTCTCTCCATTCAACCATGCGACATTGCACTGGCGACGAGGATGGGATCCTGCACCGGACAAAGCTAGCCACGGACGGAATCCAATCGGCAGCCCCAGACCAAGACGCAGGACGACCGAGACGGCAGAATGGCACAAATGGGTCAGTATCCCCTTTTCAATAGCAACCGCCCAGAGGAGTGGGAAGCCTTCGTGGGCAGCTCGAGTGCTACCTACGGGCAAACGGGGTGAAAGATGACCGGCAGAGAGCGGCGGTGCTCCTCTGCAGCTGCGGCACGGAAACGTACCAGCTGGCGGTCGGTCTCTGCACACCCGATGACATCCACTCCATCGGGTACAACAAGTTGCTGGCAAAACTGACCGAGCACTTCAAGCCCGAGACGTCCGAGATTGCCTGGCGGTATCGTTTTGAGAAGCGGGACCAGCGGCCGGGTGAGTCTGCCAAGCAATACATGGCCGCCCTGAGGCAGGCAGCTCGTCTCTATAATTTTGAGAATTTAGAGATCCGGCTGCGGGATCGGATCGTCTGCGGGTTGAGGGACAGGAAGCTGCGCCAGAAAATTTTTGCAAAGCAGAAGCTGACCCTGAGGGATGTCCAAGAGGAATTCCTAGCCTGGGACGCGGCCGAGGAGTCCGACGCGAGGGAAGGCGGATCCATCCACCAGTTGAGCAGTTGCGGCGA
This sequence comes from Vipera ursinii, assembly GCF_947247035.1. Taxonomy (NCBI): domain Eukaryota; kingdom Metazoa; phylum Chordata; class Lepidosauria; order Squamata; family Viperidae; genus Vipera; species Vipera ursinii. The sequence goes on from NC_139513.1 coordinate 5,993,962, forward strand.
CGCAGACGGGGCAGAGTTGGAAGTGGACGCCATCCACCGACAACAGCGACCCATCACCTCCAACCGAGACAATGTGAGGGAGCCAAGACCAGCCGCGGTGGACGCAAGAGGCCAGGAGTGCAGGTGCGGAGTGAGCGGGCCCCGGTCTACCCAACTCCACGGCTACAACGCGAATAGGCCCCGGTCTACCCAGCACAGCGGCTGCGGACAACCCCGGTCTACCCAGTGTTCCGGCTGCGGCACGAACAGCTCCCGGTCTACCCTATCCCTCTGTTAATGCAGCCTAGCACTGTGTTGGCTTTTTTGGCAGCTGCAGCACACGGCTGGATCTCAGTGCAATGCAACGATTCACATTCTGACTCAATGCTGAGTCTAAAGGGTTGAGAGATCATCTGCTGAGAAATAAGGAAAAGCTTTGGGGAGAACAATCCACTCATATGTGCTCTGGAGATTCTCAGTCACCCACGTCCTGACTCTCCGTCCCAGAGGTGCTTTTTTTCAAGAGGCGACTGGGCTTTCTTGTTTTCCCTTTGAAAGTCCAGAAAATCCACTTGGCTCTCGAAAAAGGACCTTTGGGACAAACCATTCAAACGAAACAGGGGGCAACACCCACGAGGGGGAACTGAAGGGAGGCAGGTTCTAAAAAAGACCGCATTGTCGCAGAGAAGAGCTGAATAGGATAGCTGAGTCTCCTTAAAAAGACACCTTGCTAGCTACACACACACACAGAGAGAGACACACACACACACACACACACACACCGATAATGTGGTCAACCCCACTGATTGGGGTGACACGAAGAAAGCACACGGATGGGGGAAAAGAGGGGAGAGGACCTTGCTACAGCTAGTCCTCAACTTACAACCGTTCATTTAATGACCAAAGTTACAACGGCACTGGAAAAAAAGTGACTTACGACCGTTTTTCGCCCTTACAACTGTTGCAGCCTCCTCGTGGTCAGGTGATCAAAATTCAGACACTTGGCAACTGACTCATATCTACGACCTTCTGACACGCAGAGTCAATGGGGAAAGCCACTTAACAACCATCTTGCGAACTTAACAACTGCAGCGATGCTTTCAACAACTGGGGCAGGGAAGGTGGTAAAATGGAACAAAACTCACTTAAGAAACATTGCGCTTAAGAAAGAAAAAAAATTGGGCTGAATTGAGGTCGTAAGTCGAGGACTGCCTGTATCTGATATGGGGAACCTTTGGGGGGAGACTTTGGGCTCCCCCTAGATTCACCCAGGAGCGTCCACCGCAGCTCAGAGACAAAGGTTGTGGAACATTCAGAAGAGAGTGGACAGCCATTTGTCTGAAATGGAATCCTGCCTGAGCAGGGGGCTGGACTAGAAGACCTCCAAGGTCCCTTCCACCTCAGTTATTCTATTATTCTGATCAGATTTCACAATTCATCTAAAGATGCACTTAATTAATTAATACTATCTGAGTACATAGCAAAGGAGGCATCACACATTTATTCATTTGCAAAACAGCTTGAAAAGGATTTTCAGTGATTGGACTGGAAGACCTCCAAGGTCCCTTTCAACTCTATTCTATTCTATTCTATTCTATTCTATTCTATTCTATTCTATTCTATTCTATTCTATTCTATTCTATTCTATTCTATTCTATTCTATTCATTCTGAATTCTATTCTATTCTATTCTATTCTATTCTGTTCTGTTCTGTTCTGTTCTGTTCTGTTCTGTTCCGTTCCGTTCCGTTCCGTTCCGTTCCGTTCCGTTCCGTTCTGTTCTGTTCTAATTCCGTTCTATTCTATTCTTCATTACACTATTCTATTCTATTCTATTCTATTCTATTCTATTCTATTCTATTCTATTCTATTCTATTCTATTCTATTCTATTCTAATTCCGTTCTATTCTATTCTATTCGTAACAACAACAACAATGTTGGAAGGGACCTTGGAGGTCATCTAGTCCAACCCCCTGCTCAGGCAGGAAATCCTATACAATTTCAGACAAATGGTTGTCCAGTCTCTTCTTAAAAACTTCCAGTGTTGGAGCAGTCACAGCTTCTGGAGGCAGGTGGTTCCACTGGTTAAATGTTCTTACTGTCAGGAAGTTTCTCCTTAGTTCTAGGATTCTATTCTATTCTATTCTATTCTATTCTATTCTATTCTATTCTATTCTATTCTATTCTATTCTATTCTATTCTATTCTAGCTGAGCATTCCTTTTTGTCTAAGCCTCTTACGAAAAATCTTGTAAAGGGCTGGGGCCCCAGCCAGGACCTTCAGGCATAACTCCCTCCACGTAGACTGGGCCTTTGGTTACAGGTGTTCAACCAATTGCAACTCCATTCATCCAGCTGGTGAACAGTTCAAAAGGTAAAAGGAAACCGCACAAAAAAACAATGCACGGAGTATCCGGTGCGTTGTGCACACCACCTGAGGTGAGCAAGGGTCTGTTCCCAGGGTGGTTGAGGTTGGGCAGAGTTGGGGATTTTAAGCTAGCATTTATTTTTTGGAAAAATAATTAATTAAAATGTAATCTAACATTTTAAAGATGGCTTTTATTGCCGGAAAAAAACACCCAACAAACAAGTTTGGAGCTTTGGAAAAGTGAATCCCTTTAATCTAGAATAATAGGAAATAAGGGATTGGAGGATTTTCCCCCCTCCCCCTGTATGAAATACACATGTTTAAGGTGCCGGCCGAGTCTCTGGACATTTTCTGTGCAGAAGAAAATTCATTTGGAGTCACCAGCTTTCTCTCGGGCGCTGTTTTCCCCCCTTTTGGTGCCATCTAGCCCAGGGGGTCTTCAAACTTGGCCCATTTTATGACTTGTGGACTTCAACTCCCAGAATTCCTCAGCCAGGCAGGCTGATTGAGGAATTCTGGGAGTTGAAGTCCACAAGTCATAAAATGGGCCAAGTTTGAAGACCCCCCCTGATTCTAGCCAGTTTTTCTGATTCCTGGTGACTGCCCCGACTACTGCTGCTGCTGCTGCTGCTGCTGTTGTTGTTATTATTATTATTATTATTATTATTATTATTATTATTATTATTATTATTATTATTAACCAGGTGTTTCAGAACTGGTTTGCCATTGGCTCCTCCTTGGGGATGAGAGAGAAGGGCTGGTGTTTGTGCTCTGCGCCAGGCGCTGTACGGACTCCCCAAATAAGGCAGCCTCCCCCACATTTTTGCTTCTGCCCCTCCCCCGCCACTTCTTTGTGGCAGCCCCTCAAATAATGGAATAGTGTCTGGGCCGCCATATGCCTCCTCCTCGTTCCCGTTTGGCTGAGGTACTATGAGGTTACGCTCTTTCTAACTTCCTCCTATTTCCTGCTACATACTAAATCATACACCATATGTGCATTAAAATTAGGAGATAATTTATGCAAGATGTATCAGTTAATATTTATCAGTTAATTACACATGCTCAGTTGTCTGTTTTGAGTTCTGGGCCCCTTTTTATGACTTCTGAGAACCGGTTTTCAGTTTAATCTGCCTTTCCTGTTCTTTTCCCTGGCTAGACCTTTCTTCTTGCAAGTTTTTTTTTTTTTTACAGCTTGTGTTCTTCCTTTTCCTGCTCTGAAGACCCAGCTAATTTTCGCCTATGTATCTATCTTGCCTTCTTCCCTTTAGGCTACCGTTTCCTCGCTTCCATCCATTGTAGTTTCTTTGACAGGCTGGTTTCTCCACTCAGTAAATTTCCACTACACAGCAGATTCAAATTTAAAATTTTCATTCAGTATTAATTTTTGAAGACCATTCACTTAATCCTATCACATTCTATTCTATTCTATTCTATTCTATTCTATTCTATTCTATTCTATTCTATTCTATTCTATTCTATTCTATTCTATTCTATTCTATTCTATTCTTCTATTCTATTCTATTCATAACAACAACGTTGGAAGGGAATTTGGAGGTCATCTAGTCCAACCCCCTGCTCAGGCAGGAAACCCTATACCATTTCAGACAAATGGCTGTCCAGTCTCTTCTTAAAAACTTCCAGTGTTGGAGCATTCACCGCTTCTGGAGGCAGGTTGTTCGACTGGTTAATTGTTCTAACTGTCAGGAAGTTTCTCCTTAGTTCTATTCTATTCTATTCTATTCTATTCTATTCTATTCTATTCTATTCTATTCTATTCTATTCTATTCTATTCTATTCTATTCTATTCCTATTCCTATTCCTATGGTATGTATAGGTATAGATTTACTCTTGGGGCTTGAATTTAATTTAATTGTTTTAATTGATTTTAATTTTTTTGTATTTCATGTTTTTAACTGCCCGGTAAACCACCCTGAGTCCTACGGGAATAGGGCGGTATACAAATCCAATAAAATAAATAAATAAATAAATAAATAAATAAATAAATAAATAAATAAATAAATAAATATTCTTTTTTTTTATAGGGTCTCCTGCTTGGGCAGGAGGTTGGACTAGATGACCTACAAGATTCCTTCCAACTATTCTATTCTATTCTATTCTATTCTATTCTATTCTATTCTATTCTATTCTATTCTATTCTATTCTATTCCATTCCATTCCATTCCATTCCATTCCATTCCATTCCATTCCAGCTACTTCTATTCTATTCTATTCTATTCTATTCTATTCTATTCTATTCTATTCTATTCTATTCTATTCTATTCTATTCTATTCTATTCTATTCTATTCTATTCTATTCTACTCCGTTGCACCAAGGCCACCGTCGGCCTTGCCTTCTTCACCTGCCTACCTGCCTGCCTGCCCGTCTCGTGTGAACGCGGACCGTGTTGTTCATTATTTTTTCCCCATTCTGTTTTTTGGGGCAAGCTATTTTACCCCTTCGGCTTTCCAGCAAGCCCCATCCCGCACAGCCTTGGCCACGCCCCTCCCTATCTACGTCACGCCATTATTGCGTCGCGTTCGACACTCTCTCCAAGCGTCAAAACTCTCCTTCGTTCGAGGGGTTTTCCATCCTGCCAGCTGAGCTGGGAATCCCGGTTGCAAAGCGCAGGCGCGGAGACTTTTGCTGCAAGCGGCAGCGCAGCTGGACAGCCGAAGCGATGGAGCCGCGCTGGGGGCTCCTCTGGCTTCTCGGGGCCGCCGCTTCCTGCCTAATGCCAGGCAGCCTCGGTGAGTCCCGCCGCGTAGCTGGAGGGGCGCGGCAGCTTATTTTGGACAGCTGGGTCAGGAAGGGGTGGGTTGGGGTGGGGGGGGATTAGGTGGGTTGCAAGGTCAGGATCTTGGGGGCCACCTGCGGTAGGGCCCCGCTCCTGACTTTTTTGCCCTCCAACCGCCCCCACCCCACCTCCGACATCCCCGAAGATGCGGACCTGCTTGGGTGGGATCCCTGAATTCATGAAATCATTGTATTGTACTAATAAAAGGCGAATATTCGTAGCTCAGGCAGGACAGGAAGCGACGGGTGGAAACTAGTCAAGGAGAGAAGCAACCTAGAACTAAGGAGAAACTTCCTGACAGTGAGAACAACTAACCAGTGGAACAACCTGCCTCCAGAAGTGGTGAATGCTCCAACACTGGAGGTTTTTAAGAGGAGACTGGACAGCCATTTGTCTGAAATGGTATAGGGTTTCCTGCCTGAGCAGGGGGTTGGACTAGATGACCTCCAAGGTCCCTTCCAACTTCAACTTCTTCTTCTTCTTCTTCTTCTTCTTCTTCTTCTTCTTCTTCTTCTTCTTCTTCTTCTTCTTCTTCTTCTTCTTCTTCTTCTCCTCCTCCTCCTCCTCCTCCTTCTCCTCCTCCTCCTCCTCCTCCTCCTCCTCCTCCATCATCATCATCATCATCATCATCATCATCATCATCATTATTATTATTATTATTATTATTATTAATATTATTATTATTATTATTATTAAATGAGGGGTCCTTGCTGTTGTCTGAGCTGGCTTGTTTTCTTGACCCAAACTAGGTAACCTCATCGTTGCTAGTCCTAGTCTGGGTTATGAAACGTCTGCAACTACAGGTGTGTGGTGTAGTTGGTTCACATGGTGTAGTAAGATGGAGGGTTTGTTGTCACTGTGTGTTGGGGGGGTGGGAGCACAAAGGGAGGCTCAGCTAATCTCAATGTGCACATAGTTGTACTTGGACAATAAAGCTTCATTTCATGAAGGCTATTGCTAAGCACATTGTGCTTTAGATTGTAAGCCGCCCTGAGTCTTCGGAGAAGGGCGGGATATAAATGGGATTAAAATAAAAATAAATAAATAAAATTTCAAGAAAACCAGCCAGCACAGAGAGAGCAGCCAGGTGCCCCTCAATAATGAATTGCGTAATTTATGATGGTTGAAAATTCCCGGTTGATTTTCCAGCGTTTTACTTTCCAGTCACGATGTCTTTTATTTTTAACAGTTCTTTAGTCATTTATTTAATTCTTTAAATGTTTTAAAATATTTGTCCATGCCAGGGCTTCTCTCTGCTGCCGCCGCCTTTGCTAAATATAGCAGCACAGCTAAAAAGGCCACACTCACCTATTGCACAGTTTCACTTTTTAAAGTCAAAGTGTTTTATTGCTTTTCAAATAATGATTTAAAAAAAAACTCCCACAAAAATAAAAGTGCATACTTCGTCAAAGGAAAAGAAACATACATAAAAACCAAGCTCAGAGAGCACCCAGGGTCGCAATGATATTACAATACTTAATTCACCTTCTTTTTCTATATTTCTCTGCCTGGAATTGTAAGTACAGGTCTCTAGCCTTCTATGTCCATAAACGCTCCGGTTCATTTCGCAAATTATTTTCCATGCTATTTTAATCTTGTTTTTTGTATGACAGGTAAACATTAACTCAAACTCGTATTTCTAGTTAACGCTGGTATATCAAGCTGGTGTATCTAGCCCAGGGGTGTCAAACTCAATTTCATTGAGGGCCCCATCAGCATTGCGGTTGCCCTCAGGGGCCGGGTGGGTGTGGCCAGGGTGGGTGTGGCCTACTGGGTGGGTGAGGCTGGAGTGGGTGTGGCCTACTGGGTGGGCATGGCCAGCTCTACATCGTTTGCATCAAGGGTGCCTATGGGGACCTGGGCAGGAGTGGGACAGATCTGAGGGTCTCTGGCAGAAGGAGATGGGACCGGCATGGCAAGTGCCAAGGCATGGTCCACTGGAGGAGCTTCACTGTTCCTCTCAGGCCATGCAGGAGGTGATGGACGGTGGTGTGGAGGTCAAATGCCCAGCCCAGCCCTTAAGCACCCGCTGCACCAAGACCAGGCACACTTCCCCAAAGGGGTGCCCAGCTGCATATACCCCCTCCTCAAGGTTGCTGCTGCTGTGCTTGCTCTCCTTAGCCAGGTTGCTCATGATGGGCAAAGTCAAGAGGGAGGCCCACTCCCTCTCCATGTGAGGAGACCTGGCTTTGTATCCAAAGCTTCCTTAGCAATAGGATGGGAGACCCTCCAGGATAGGCCAGGAGGAGGGGGCAAGGAGATGGTGAAAGGACAGCAGGGAAGGACTAAGGCAGGACTTCCCTCAGACCTTCCCTCTCCCTTCCTTCCTTCCTTCCTTCCTTCCTTCCTTCCTTCCTTCCTTCCTTCCTTCCTTCCTTCCTTTTTTTCTCAGTGGGAAAATATTTGAGATGAGGGAGGGAGAAAAACAGGCAAGAAACACAGCTGGGGAAATGTCATCCTTTGTGAGGAATGAAGGAATGCACCATGGCCTGGAAGTGGCCAGCACATGGCCTTCGCCTACTTCACATATCCGGCTTGGTGGGCTCTGGGGGAGGGGATGCCATGAACAGCATGAGTGTCGATGTTACCTGCGCAATGCTGCCCAGCCCCCAGCCTGCCTGGTTTTGGCAGGCAATAGGGTGCTCTCCTCACAGTGCCGAGAGGCTGAGCTGGGTGGCATGCATCTGAAGAGAAACGCAACGCTGCCCAACCCCTAGCCTGCCCGAAGTAGGCAGGGCCATGTGCTGGTCACTTCCAGGCAATGGTGCATTTCTTCATTCCTCACAAAGGGTGATACCTCCTCAGCGTGCACCCAGGAGCCAGTGCCGACGCAGCACGGGCCGGTCCCTCACTGTTTCCAGACGGCCTTGTGGAGCTAAGACTGAATGTGTTTCAACATAGATGGCCACCATGAAATTGTACATTGGCTCCCGGCCGGCCTGGCCACGTGTTCAAGATTACCTTTTTTTTTTTTTTTTTTGGCTGATTCCTGGCAAAAAATGACGAGAATTTTTGGGGAAGCTGAATTTGTTTAATTATCATGTTATTCCCTTAAGAACCATGTGATTTGCTTAATGGATGCTGTAAAAATTCTCATAAAATTGGGCCTGACTGCAAAAACTTACAACGGGAAATCTGGTCCCAATTGTGTCTGTAAATTGCGGACTATATTTATTTCAAAATGTATAACTTGGGTGGAGTGAAGGTCTCTGTCAGACCTGCCCCCAGCTTGGTTTTTTAGTAAAGGAAGACCCTCGACTCCATTTGTAGTGAAAGTTACTAAAAGCCAAGTGTACTACAGTATAGCAAAGCCAGAACTGAAGTTCACATGCCAAAATTCCCCAGTTAACATTCCCTGTCCAGTTCCTCTCCTCCCCTGTGTCAACTATCCAATTGGCATTTCCAGGAAAAGAAACTTTTCCTGGAAAGGTTTATAGTCTTTACCAAGACTATAATACTTTACTGAAAATTTACATTGGCACAGAAGATGCAAAACCAGCTGCCATGAGACAGAGATGAATAAAGCAGAACACCGAGGCTTGCAAATTCCTCAAGGAACATGTTTATTAGTTACAAGATATCGGCATGGTCAAAAGTGAAACCAGGTCTGGATACCCAAGCAACAATTTCCCAATACAAAGTTAACTGTCCCACCCACAAAAGCTAGGCAAGCAATTAGGTTCCCCAATATGATTATTTGGTGGGCTTTCTACGAAATGCCTAGTCCATAGTCTTGGGAGCAGTTGATGACCTTGATTCCCATGGGACAAAAGATTATTTTGACTTTTCTTGTTACCGGAAAAGTCCACTTCTCCATCGAGCACCTGCGTTAGTGACCTTGGCGTTATCAGTACCAAGCTCTGAAAGATGCCTCGGTTGCCTAGATACCATCCCTCCCACCTTTGCATCCCACAATCTTGTCAAGCTATGAGCAAGGGGGAAAATATAGGTGAAAGGGTGCATCAGTCTTTTCACCCAGGCCCCTTATTGTACAATTATATTTGAGTAAACTGTTTTTGCAACGATTTTGCATTATTCTCCCAGGGCAACGACTTTGAAGACTCTGACTGGCACCCCCCACTACATCCAACTGTTTCACTTTTCCCCTCTCTCCCTCCATACTTCATGGCAGGCTGACAGCCACGAATGCCAAGCTCAAGCGTATGATGGCAGCTCTGACAGTCCCATATTGCACCTCATGCTGCAACTCCTCTGGAGCTTCAGTCTGTAACCCGTCTCCAGTCCCTCCTAACTCCGCCCTGCTCTCATTTCTCCCTAGGCTCCCCTCGCACAATCCGTCTGACCTACTCTTCTGCAACAGAGGCTTGTCCAGGGCTGCCACCCTTCACAGCCGAAGGTTATGTGGACAATCAGCTCATCACTCGCTACGAAAGCCACACCGAGAAGTTGCATCCTCGAGTAGATTGGATAAATACACTGGAGAAGGAAGATTCTGCATTCTATAACAGGTACACCTCAATTTTGAAAAAAGACCAGAAAGACTTTCAGGACAACGTGCAGATGCTCCAGAAACGCTATAACCAAAGTGGAGGTAAGTAAGGAGAGGGAGAGACGTGGGTGCTATCCTGCAAGAAAGGAGACAGAGGGGAAAGCTCCATTTTCTTATGGATCTCCCTGCCTTCTTCATGATTTGGACCAATTGGTCCACAATAAGCTGGTTACTGATGCTCTGGCCTTTTCCTCTTGCAGAACTCAAGTGGGCTCTAGTCTAAAATGAAAATATGGCAGTTCCACCAAGAAGGATCAGGAATGCGATTTTTTTTTGTGGGTGCAGAAAATTAAACAAATCGAGCCCAAAATTTCTGTTGCTAAGTGAGACATTTGTTAAGTGAGTTTTGCCCCATTTTACTACCTTTCTTACCCCAGTTGTTAAGCGAATCACTGCAGTTTATAAGTTAGTAACTGTTCTCTCCCAGCCTACGTGAGTCCTTGTTATGCTCACAAGGAGAAACCCCTCTTCCAAGAAACAGGCAGGAACAGCAAGAAAAAACAACCCCTTTTATTCTCACAGACTGAGTCAATGTGCAAGGCAAACAAACACAGTCCACAGAACCTCGATCCTCAACCTCACACACCTTCCCTTTAATAATTCAGCCAAGAGGTGGCTTCCTAATGCCTTCTCCTTTGCCTTTGGAGCTGCCCCATTGCGTTCCTCTGTCCTACTCGCTTCTCTTGCCTGCACTTTCATGCATCCTGGGTATTTCCCAACTGTTCTTCACTGTCCAACTCAGGCTCCCAGCACAGCTGTGTCTCAGCCTGAGTGTGAGTAGAGGGGCCAGGCTCCTTGTCCGACTGTAAGTCTTGGAGTTCCGCAGAGCCTTCCTCTGACTCTAATGTCACTCCAGGCCCCTCTTCCTCATCTGATTCCTCAGACTCAGCTGCCGGATCCACTGGCTGGCGAGGAATCACAACAGTAACCCAGTGCTTGTGAATCTGGCTTTCCCCCATTGACTTTGCTTGCCAAAAGGTTGCAAAAGATGGTCACATGACCTTGGGACACAGCAACCATCCTAAATATGAGCCAGTTGCCAAGTGTCTGAATTTTGATTACACGATCACGGGAATGCTACAAAGGTCATAACTGTCAAAAATGGTCCTAGGTCACATTTTCAATGCCGTTGTAACTTTGAACAGTCACTAAACAAACTGTTGTAAGTTTAGGACTAGCAGTAGAGGGTTGAGGGAGACAATGTAGGTGGCCAGCACATGCTTTATTTTTATACAAGGCTGCAGATCTGTGCATTGGGAAAACAAAACAACCACTTCATAAACACATGGCACAGCAGAGGAGAGCAAAGCCATCAGGACAAGAGTCAGCAGCCCATCTGTGTTTAAAAGACGAAAGCCAGTCTTTCGAAGACAGCAAAGTCCACATTTTGGACAGAGAGGACTGCTGATTTGAAAGAGGGGTCAACGAAGCCCTCTATGTCAAAACTCAACAGAGGGGAAGGGATACAACATCATCTATCTCCAGTCTACAGTACAGTCCTGTCAGGCAGTTCCAAGAAGGCTCCATGCCCGTTTGCACCTCTCAGGTGACCCTGAGCACCTAGGTGAACCTCCACGTGGCCTGAACGACTCTCTAAAAAAATGCAAGTGACCAGCAGTCTGCAAGGAGTATAAGTCCCTCTATTCCCCACCATCCGTTGAGAGCTGAAGCAGCTTCTTGGATGAGAAGTGAAAGATCTTCAAAGGAAAACAAAGTCCCCTTGCCGTCTGAAAAAAAGCATCTTTGACTGAGAATCTCCACAGACACATACCAGGCTCCATACTACAGATGGGGCAAAAACATATTTATTGACCCAGGTATTTAGACTTATTTATGATGTTTCTGTGCAGGCAGCTCTCCTCATGCACGAAAGGGACGGGTATTCTTCCAAATGTCCATGGAAATAGAGGTCAGATTTCAAAGACAGCCAGATATGGAATTCTGGGAGCCAAGTCCACTCCTCTTGAAAGAGCCATAGTTGAGAAACACTGTTGTGTCCTTCTGGGAATCTCCAGAAACTGGGCACTAAAAGCCGATTTCATCAGAACTAACCTTTATTTAATGAAAATGTAAATTCATACGAGAGCAAACAGGCAATGCTCTCTGTGATGTGCAAGAGGTATTTTGTTCGGTCATGGCACGTTCATTTCAAGGGGCTGGCTTGTAAGTGTAAGGACCTGCCCCTACTGCCCCTCTCAGGAAAGCACAACTCTTGATGCCGTGTGGTTAATCAAAAGAACTTTTACTGAGAGACAGTGGTTGCAGTAAGGCCAAGTGAAATCTAACATTCCTGCGCAAAGCACCAAGCTATTCTTCCCCCGCAGAAACCCCAACCCCCTGACAAGTGCTGAAAGGTTGTTTTGAGAATGCTGAGGTACGGGCTCAGCGACCTTGGAGTCAGGCTGGAACCGGCTGGGAAGGAGTCCATTCTGTCTCTGAAGACTATCCACCTCCCTAATTCCCATGTGGTCATGGGCTGTTTTTGCCAAAAATTGGAAGAAAATGCCAGTTTGGGGCAAAAAAATGTCACAAATTGTAAGCACATGACTATGGAAAGCTGCAAATGGCAGTAAATACACAGTGGTTGCTGAGTGCCTGAAATATCGTCATGTGACCACAGGGAGAGAAACAGCTGTTGGTTTCGGAATCAGATCGTAAGTACCTTTGGGGAGGTCGCTAACCATAACAGTCATAAGACTACCTGAACCTCCATATAATTTTCATAGCAACAACAGAGAATGGAATGGAATGGAATGGAATGGAATGGAATGGAATGGGATAGGATAGGATAGGATAGGATAGGATAGGATAGGATAGGATAGGATAGGATAGGATAGGATAGGACAGGACAGGACAGAACAGAGAATAGAGAATAGAATGAAGGGACCATAGAGATCTTTTAGTCCAACTCCTGCTCAGGCAGGAAACCCTATACCATTTCAGACAAATGGCTCTCCACTCTCTTCTTAAAAACGTCCAGTGTTGGAGCATTCATAGCTTCTGGAAGCAAATTGTTCCACTGGTTAATTGTGCTGTCAGGAAATGTCTCCTCAGTTCTAGGTTGCTTCTCTCCTTGATTAGTTTCCATCCATTGCTTCTTGTCCTGCCCTCAGGTGCTTTGGAGAAGAGGTTGACTCCCTCTTCTATGTGGCAGCCCCTGAGATATTAGAACACTGCTATCATGTCGCCCATTAAACTAGACTTATCCAATTCCAGCAACCATTCCTCATATGTTTTAGCCTCCAGTCCCCTGATCATATTTGTTGCTCTTCGCTCACTCGTTCTAGAGTCTCAACATCTGTAACAAATATCATCCACAAATGCTAACAATGTAGATCTTTTGCCTTCACAATTTCGAGTTATCTAAAAGTGATCTCAGGAAAGGCAACTTCACTCCAGTGCCGGGAGATGTGGGTGTCTATGAAATTCTGTCTTAATTAAGGAATTTTGGATTGTATCAAGAATTTCCCAGCCTTGTTTATAGTGAGTTCCTTTATAGTGACAAATCTGTCTTACGGATCCCAAATTCTGTCTCAACCTCGACGGCCCTTCAAGATCTCTTCCTGCAATCTTTGTCTTTCTTGCTTTCTTGTCTCAGCAGTCACAGAATCTGGAGCTCCAGCAGGAAGTGGCTTTCTCTGATTTCTTAGAGAGGTTTTCTTCCTAACCTTGGGGATGCTTCTTTTAGGCTTTCACATCATCCAGATGATGGTCTTCTGTGAAGTAGGGGAAGATGGGAATAGCACTGGCCACTGGCAGTACAACTATGATGGGCGGCTTTTCCTTGGCTATGAGATGAAGACCGGCATCTGGGCAGCAGCTGACGAAGCCCAGGGGATCAAACGGGAGTGGGAGAAGGGCATCGAAAAGCGTTTGAAAGGTTACCTGAAGAGTACCTGCACGGAGTGGCTGCAGAAGAACGACTACTACAGATCGAAGACATCCTTGAGGGAAGGTATGGAGAAACAGCCAGAGAGAAAGTATGGGAGCTGGATCTGCTTAAGTGGTGCAAGTGTTTCCTGTGTAGGTTTGCTGGCAAAGAACAGGCCAGATGACCCAGTTGGCTTGTTTTCTGCTGGCAATCGTCAGCCGATGTGCTGCCCCACTCACTCACACCCACGTAACTGTGGTTTAGTGAGTTTATTAATGTTCCCCAGTAATTCCCTTTACCAATATTCAGAACTGTCCCCATAGGCCCAGCCACAAGCAAGCCAAGATTAGTCCACAAAGCAACTGGTCAATAGTCCATAAATAGGTGAAAGTTTCTCAAACAAATATCTTCACCAAACAAACTTAAATCCACCAGTAACACGGTTGTGAGGAGAATACCGCTTCCCCGCTGACTTTGCTTGTCGGAAAGTCATAAAGAGTGATCATAGGACCCCTGGACACTGCAACCATCATAAGTACAAGTCAGTTGCCAAGCATCTGAATTTTGATGATGTGACCATGGGGATGCTGCAACAATCGTCAGTGTGAAAAACTAAGTCACTTTTTCCTGTGCTGTTGTAACTTTGAACCATCACTAAATGTTGTAAGTCGAGGGTTACCTGTATTTAATCAAGTGCTTTTATGTTTGTTTTTACGGCCGAAAGAAACTATTCAAAGCAGCTTGATTTATTTGGAGACTCCTGCTTCTGGTTGCACGTGCGATGCACAAGTCAAGCTGATTTCCGGGGAGGCTCAATTTTGATTCTAACACCCCCCCCCTCTTTTTTTCCAGTTCCTCCAGTGGTGACGATGAGTAGCAGGGCAGAAGCTGATGGTATGGAGAGGCACGTCTGCCATATCCACGGCTTCTATCCCAGAGAGATTGATGCCTCCTGGACGAGGGACGGGGAGATCTGGGAGCAAGACACCCTCCATGGCTCCGTGGCCCCGAATTCAGATGGGACCTACTATTACTCTCTCAGGATCCAGATCAATCCCAAAGAGAGAGGCCGCTATCGGTGCCATGTGGAGCATGATGGCTTGCAGCAAGCTCTGGACGTGGCCCTGAAGGGTGAGAGCCTGCAGGGAGGGAAAGGCTGGCCTCGTTTTACAGCTGGAGGATTACGGGAGAGAAATTGTGCCCAGATTAATAATAATAATAATAATAATAATAATAATAATAATAATAATAATAATAATAATAATAATAATAAAAATAATAATACAAAAGTAGTAGTAGATTTCGAAAGGACCTTGGAGGTCTTCTAGTCCAATCCCTGCTCAGGCAGGAAACCCAATACTATTACAGATAAATGGCTGTCCAGTCTCTTAAAACTTTCAGTGTTGGAGCATTTACAACTTCTGGAGGCAGGTTGTTCCACTGATTAATTGTTCTAACTGTCAGGAAATTTCTCCTTAATTCTAGGTTGCTTTTTTCTTTGATCAGTTTCCATCCGTTGCTTCTTGTCCTGCCCTCAGGTCTGTTGGAGAATAGCCACACTCCCTCTTCTACTAGGTATCATGTCATCCCTCGTCCTCCTCTTCATTAAACTAGACCAGGGGACTTCAAACGTGGCCCTTTTATGACTTGTGGACTTTAACGCCCTGGCTGATGAATTCTGGGAGTTGAAGTCCACAAGTCACAAAAGGGCCAATCAATCAATCTTGTCAGGTAATCCAGACAGGAAGCAGGAGCAGAAGAGTTAATTCGAATCAAATCAAATCAAATTGAATACTTGATTTGGCCACAGGTGATTAGACACACAAGGAATTTGTCTCCGGTACAGAAACATTCAGTATACTTGCAAGGCAACAGAGAAAACAATAATACAGCTCGACTTACAATCACAATTGAGCCCAAAATTTCTGTTGCGAAGCGAGAAATTTGTTAAGTGAATTTGCCCCATTTTACGACTTCTTATAATTGTTAAGTGAATCACAGCAGTTGTTAAATGAGTAACACGGTTGTGAGGAGAATATGGCTTCCCCACTGACTTTGCTTGTCGGAAGGTCGTAAAGAGTGATCATAGGACCCCTGGACACTGCAACCATCATAAATACAAGTCAGTTGCTAAGCATCTGAATTTGATCATGTGACCATGGGGCTCCTGTGCTTGACGGCCTTTCTCCTGTGCTTGACGGGCTTCTTCCTGTGCTGCCAGCTCTGCTTCCTGTTTGGCAAAGGAAGCATGTACTTTCTTTGCTTCTAGGTGTGCACATGCCTCTGCCAACTTGTTACTTATTGTTGAAGTCCTGGAGCGAGAGGATCTAGCGGAGTGTACTGTGTGTCTACTTGATGTGGACCTATGAGATCTAGTCTCTTGCAGGACAGCAATGCGGTTTGCTGTGTGTCTACTTGATGTGGACCTATGAGATCTAGTCTCTTGCAGGTCAGCAATGCGGTTTTTTGCCTTATACTTTGCCCCTTGCACCAGGAGATCTCTGCTGGTTCAGATCCTCAATTTTAATTAATTCTGTTGAGGAATCGTCTACATTAGAATCATTAAAAAAAACCTATGTATTTTGTAGACAGCCGCTGGTAACGTTCATAAGCTGCTGATAGGCGATCTATGGAGTCTATTAATTCAGTAGGATTACCATTAAGGTTGAGCAAAATTGTTATGGCGTGTGCGGTTCTGTCCCATAACTGTGACAGATTACTGGAAAATTCATCTTTCTTTGCCTCATAAATTTCTATGAGTTTCTGGGTTGGTTTTATTGTATGTTTGGGTCTTCCATCTTCTTGATGCAATTCAGGGTTGTCTGGCTGAACCAGTTCTTCAAAATCAATGAGACATTCCGCCATGGCTAAGACAGTTACAGAAATTTTCTAGATATTTTCTGATTAAATTTGGTGAACTTCGCTATTTGACCACCAGGGGGCACCTTCTGTGTGGTCAGAAACTTCAGGGAAGTTCGACTATTGGCCACTAGGGGCACTTTTTGTGTGGTTAGGGACTTCAGGAAAGTTCACCCTTTGACTACTAGGGGCACTCTACACGTGCCTGAGGACAAGCCTTTTAATTGCTGAGCAGCCACTGGAATGCTGCTTGTGTAGGTGAGTACTTCAATGAACTTCACCTCTTGACCACTAGGGTCGCTGTTTGGATGCAAGCCTGGTATCTTCCCTAGCTTAAGTTGGAACATTAAGTGAAGCAACTGTTCTTCCCTATGGCCACAAGTTGTGAGCCGGTTTGAAACCCTTGGAGGAACTCTCTCTCCGTGTTAAGAGCTAAACCGTAGGCTGTAACTTGTCACTGACAGAGGTTAATTGCTCCCTCGTTCCTTTGTTTAAGCTAGTGGGCTGGGTAGGATTGGTTTGCTTGCTGAATGATCTCCTTTTTGGAGATTTAAAACACCTATTTTAGGATTTTAGATCATTTTCCTATCATATAAAAATGCTTGCATAGCTTGCTATAAGTGTGAATCAAAGTCTCTCTCTGTATACAAGCTTTCAGATGCATTTCAAATTTGCAGACAGTTTAAGTGTTTCAGTTTGGCCAAGAGTCACTGTCTGTTACTTGGCAACTAATTGCTTAATGGCCCTTTTATTGTTGTTTCTCAGCAATCTTTATTGCAAGAGAGAGAGGAAAGGAAAAAAAATTGCTAACTGGCAAACTTTTTGTTGGAGCTCAACTTTAAAAACCAATGGCTAATAGCACAGGATGATCTCTGTAGAAATGCTTGCATGGCTAGTCATAGGTTTCATTTGCAACTGGCAAAATTTGTTTGAGAAAAATTCAACTCTCAAGACAATGGCTATCGATGAATGCTTCTCTCTTTGTATAATAACATCCAAGCTTACAAGCTGTTGTACAGCTCGCATTCCTAAGGTGGTGGTGAACCACCAAGAGCTGGTTACCAGGACAACAAATTGTTTTATTGTCTATCCTTAATAGCTTAGCCAGAGAGGAAGGGTTCTTTTTCAAAGGTAAATCTCTGAAACTTCTAGAGAAAACTATTTGAAAATGCAGGCAGGAAATTTCTTTAAGCTTTCTTTTGGTTTCACAAACTTGAAGGTTGCAAACAAACAGTCATTCTAAATTGCAGGCAATAACTGGCAGAGAGGCAATGAGATGTTTACTAGCCTTTTCAAACAAAGGTTCATAGGATGTTATCTCCAAATCCTTTGTTACCTCTGCCTTGCTCAAAAACAACATGCACATGAAGGATGCAGAGAGAAGGAATTCAGATTGCATTTCCTGACTGTTTAAACTTGATTGTAGAAACGTTACAGACTTTAAATTGCATATTTTAGAAATTAAAACACATTTCTAACTGGACTTTAAACTTCATTGAGGTAAACACATGCAGCCAGTAAGAGTAATTGTTATCCTTGACTTCTTACTTGTACACACACTATGCAGCCAGTAAAATTGATCACTGATTTTTCACTTAAGTTTTGCAGATAACATGCATACACAATGGATTGCAGGCAGTAAAAATTAATAACTGTCTTTTGACTAAGCAAGGATGCAGAGAGAAGGAATTAAAATTACTTTAAACTTGATTGCAGAAACATTTTCTAACTTTTGTTTGTTGAGCAACATGCAGACAAGAGGAATTTAAAATCATCTTCTAACTATTCTGGATCGAAGCTGTTGTGCTATAATTAATCTCTTGTAAGACTTCTATGGTCTGTGTAAGCAGATATAATTAACCTTAACAGGTCTCTCCAGATAGTTTGAACTCGTAGAAACACCTTTTATATAGAAATACCTTTATTGCAATTCAGATGACATTGTACAGCATTTCCAAGATATTCCCGAGGTGTCTCCAAGGTTAGAAGATGATAATGCTCCCAGGGTCTGCATATTGGGACCCCATGTTTTCTCCTAATGAAGCATGGCTCTCTAGGGAAAAAGGAGGAGGAAGTCCATCCCAGAAAGGGGAGGGGAAAGGAAATACATCATAGGGTAGGAGGGTCTGACTGCCCACACTGTGATTTCTCCACACAGCCACGTGGTGGCAGCACAGGGATGCTGCAGCGGTCGTCAGTGTGAAACACTAAGTCACTTTTACCTGTGCTGTTGTAACTTTGAACAATCACTAAATGTTGTAAGTCAAGGGTTACCTGTATTTAATCAAGTGCTTTTATGTTTGTTTTTACGGCCGAAAGAAACTATTCAAAGCAGCTTGATTTATTTGGAGACTCCTGCTTCTGGTTGCACGTGCGATGCACAAGTCAAGCTGATTTCCGGGGAGGCTCAATTTTGATTCTAACACCCCCCCCTCTTTTTTTCCAGTTCCTCCAGTGGTGACGATGAGTAGCAGGGCAGAAGCTGATGGTATGGAGAGGCACGTCTGTCAAATCCATGGCTTCTACCCCAGGGAGATCGATGCCTCCTGGACGAGGGACGGGGAAATCTGGGAGCAAGACACCCTCCGTGGCTCCATAGCTCCCAACTCAGATTGGACCTACTATTACTCTCTCAGCATCCAGATCAATCCCAAAGAGAGGGGCCGCTATCGGTGCCACGTGGAGCACGATGGCTTGCAGCAACCTCTGGACGTGGCCCTGAAGGGTGAGAGGCTGCAGGGAGGGAAAGGCTGGGCTCTTTTTACAGCTGGAGGATTACGGGAGAGAAACTGTCCCCTGATATATAATAATAATAATAATAATAATAATAATAATAATAATAATAATAATAATAATAATAATAATAATTAGTAGTAGTAGTACTAGTAGTAGTAGTAGAGTTCGAAGGGACCTTGGAGGTCTTCTAATCCAGGGCTTTTCAACCTTTTCACTAATTGTACCACTTTCAGAATATGGCAATATTCAAGTACCACCAGTCACCTAGCAAGGTGTCAAAAACATGATAAAATTTCTTCTTAGTTCTAGTTTGCTTCTCTCTTTGATCAGTTTCCATCCGTTGCTTCTTGTCCTGCCCTCGGGTGCTTTGGAGAATAGCTTCACTCCCTCTTCTGCTACGGTATCATGTCACCCCTCATCCTCCTCTTCATTAAACTAGACCAGGGGACTTCAAACGTGGCCCTTTTATGACTTGTGGACTTTAAATCCCAGAATTCCTTAGCCAGCGTGCCTGGCTGAGGAATTCTGGGTGAAGTCCACAAATCACAAAAGGGCCACGTTTGAAGACTCCTGAACTAGACATACCCAATTCCAGCAATTGTTCTTTATATGCTTTAGCCTCCAGCCCCTTGATCATCTTTGTTGCTCTTCTTTGCACTATTTCTAAATGCTCAACATCTTTTTTACATCATGTTGACCAAGGCTGGATCCAGTATTCCAAGTGTGACCTTACCAAGGCATTTTAAAGTGGTATTAACACTTCGTGGGATCTTGATTCTATCCCTGTGTTTAATGCAGCCTAGAACTGCATTAACTTAGCTAGAACTGTATTAGGTTTCAAGCCTTTGCCGCAGAACTCCCTCTAATTCCTGGCAGCTGATTCCTGCCAGAATCCATTTTGGAGCAGACCAGTTTATCCAGCTTCTTTGATAGCCACAGGGTTGCGTGTCAGATGGCATGTCACAGAAGAGCAACTAAAATGATCCAAGGCCTGGAGACCAAAACGTACGAAGATCGGCTGCGGAACTTGGGTTTGGCCAATCTAAAGAAAAGAAGCAATAGGGAAGACACGATAGCAGTATTCCAATATCTGAGAGGCTGCCACAAAGAAGAGGGGGTCAGGTTGTTCACCAGAGCACCAGAGGGAAGGAGGAGAAACAATGGTTGGAAGCTGATCAAAGAGAGAACAAACCTGGAATTAAGGAGAAACTTCCTGACAGTGAGGACAATCAACCAGTGGAACAGCTTACCCCCAGAAATTGTGGGCACTCCATCGCTGGAAATGTTTAAAAAGAGACTGGACAATCACCTGTCTGAGATGGTATAGGTCCTCCTACTTGAGCCAAAGTCCATTTCTATTTCTATTTCTATTATTTCTAATTCTATTCTATTCTGTTCTGTTCTGTTCTATTCCTCATTCTCATTCCTACTCTCCTCTCCTCTATACTCTATACTCTATATACTCTATACTCTACTCTACTGCCCAGCAGAGAGTTTTTAAATGGGGTTTTATATTTTATATTTCTATTTCTATTTCTATTATTTCTATTCTATTCTATTCTATTCTATTCTATTCTATTCTATTCTATTCTATTCTATTCTATTCTATTCTATTCTATTCTATTCTATTCCATTCCATTCCATTCCATTCCATTCCATATTCTCATTCCTACTCTCCTCTCCTCTCCTCTATACTCTATATACTCTATATACTCTATATACTCTATACTCTATACTCTATACTCTACTCTACTGCCCAGCGTGGAGCAGAGTCCATCTGCCAAGCAACCATGTGTTTCTCAAAGATGCTGGCTGAAAAAAACCCTTTCAATCCTTCAGAAAGATTGCATTTCTTAAGCATTGGAGAGGAAAGGAGATGCTGACTGTTGAAGAATGAATTTTAAAGTTGACTAAATTAGCAGAGATGGCAGAATTAACTGCCTTGATTAGGCAATGGACTAGACAGCTTTATAAGAGAGTGGAAGTCATCTGTGGACGTTCTACGCGTTAAATACAATTTCAGATGGTTTACGGGGATTTGAAGATTAGGATAACGTTTGGGTTAACCTATTGGCTTTCTTTCTTTCTTTTTCAATATATATTATGACATTGGGTCGATTTGATTGTTAGATACATAGATTCCCTCATCTGGAATATTTGTTTACGTGATATAGTATTTTGCTGAATAAGGATGGGAAAACATATAAGTATTTGTCGACCTGTTAATGTAAAGGGAGGAAAACCTATCAGTTTTTTAAAAATTCATCTTTCCGCATCCAGCTGAAAGATGGAGTTTATGTTCATTGTTAGATATATCTGACATTTGGTTTTTTCTTTTTCCCTTCTTTTTTGTACACCTCAAATTTATTTTTCTTTATTTTCACTGTTAATGTTCGATGTCTTTGGTTTTTTCTGTTTTGTATTTTATTCTTGTTGTCCATGAGGTCGTGATGGGTTGGACAGGTCTTCGCAATTAACAACAACAACAAATTTTATTCTTGTTAATAAATGAAAATAAATATGTTTAAAAAAAGAGAGATAGAGATTCTGCTTGCTGTCTTTGTGCAAACACAATCTTTTCAAAAGTAGAAAGACTTTTCCCAACACTTCAGCCTTCAGAAAGTTATCCTTCAGAGTGAATAGCATGTAGAATATGTGGAATTAAAAATTTTGACGTCTCCTCTGACATAAAGACACCTGACATTTCTTAACGTGGTAGATCCCTTATCTTTCTCGCTGTTTGAGATCTTTTCCCCCCAAAAGTAGATATTTTGTGATTTGCTCCTTCTCTCAATCCAGTTCCAGAATCCAGTTCCAGTCTGGGGCTTATCATCGGTGTTAGTGTGGCTGGCCTTATCTTGGTGTGTGCAATTTCTGGGATCTTGGCATTTCTCAGTAAGTATCCTTTTCTGGCTGATTGAAAGATGGGTCAATTTCTCCCACGTGTCTCCCTTTGTGGGGGTTAGCTAATTTGTTGCTTACTTCCTGCTTGCTTGTTTATTTATGTATTCATTTATTTATTACCTGCCTTTATTATTTTCAGGGTTGTAAACATATCCAACACACCTTCCTCTTATTTTTTTCTCTGCAACAATAACCCTGTGAGGTGGTTATGTGAGTGGCCCAAGGTCACCTAGCTGGCTTTCATGGCTAAGGCAGGACTTGATCTCAAGCCTGGTCTTCTGCTTTTTAGCCCAGTGCCTTAACCACTAGACCAAACTGTTTCTCTTCTTTTTCTGGGCTTCCTTTTTTCCCAGTTTTCCCAGAAGGCCTAAGGAGCATCTGAGATCTCAGCCTCTTGCTGGGATTCCAGTCTCAGTTCAGCTGAGTCCAAGGTTTGGACAGTCCTGCCTTCTTCTGAGTTGGGAAGAGGCATTCCAGTTCTGTCCCTCTCAAAGGCTTTGTTCGAAGAGAAGGGCTTCAGTGAAAATCTTCCTCCCCTCCCAGCTGCTGCTTCTGCTGCTGCTTTCTTCATTTCCCTTCCCTCCTGGGGAATGATCCCTTGATCATTGATAAGCCAGTGATCCTGTCAGGGAATTGCACAGCAGCTGTCCAAATAAAGTCAGAGACACTGACAAGAACTTGTAGGTTTATATAAATAAATACATTTAACATCTCTATAGACAGCAGACCACATAGTCAGGCAAACAGGAGCATCGTGAGGTAAATCGCAGAGCCCAGAAGCCCCACAGAAGAAAAAAGGCGGGGAAAAAGGACACTCCCCCTCCGCCGCACCCACAGCGACCAATCACAGTGCAGTTTGCCTCAGGCAGGAGCCAACACTCTCCAACCAATCAGTACATAATTAAAAACAAATATACATGATGCCTAAACAAATGGCAAGTCGAAATGAACAGGCACGTACAGTAGCTGCCAAAGTTTCATTCTTGACATATTGTCTCCCCAAAAGAAGAATGGATCTGGAAATACATAAAAACAAATATACATGCATATAGGCATGGATTAGGAATTAAAACCCCTAATCCGTGTCTATATGTATGTATGTTTGTTTTATTTTTTTAAATTCTATGAACTGGTGTCTGGGAACCTCAAAGTTAATTTTGCTTTGACATTACCAATAAACAGTAAGATTTTCAGAAACAGAATGAACCTGATGATTTGTTTGGATCCTCAAGCTGGATGTTGACAACAGCTGTGTGTTTTGGCTCACTGCACAACCCCACTGCTCCAGCTACTAAATTTAAATATCTTAACACGATCCATTTGTATCAAAGCCAGGATCCTGGGATTCTCTGTCCTAAGAGAGGGACTGATTTGATCATATTTGGTAGACCTGTTACCGTGTGAGGTTGGCATGCTTTGATTACTGATTGCGTCGGCAATGTCTTTTGGTTGGATCCAGAAGGCGTACCGTCTCTGTTCCTGCTCCTCCTTCTGGAAACAGGGCAATAACCTCCCCTCCCTGAGATTTGGTTAGTCCCAAATAGAGGTGGGAAGGCCTGGGAAAAAAACCCAGAAAAAAATGGGGAAAAACAGGGGTGGTGGTGTTGTTTCTGTTTTTTTTTTTCCTTTTTTTTCTCCAAAGCCATTTGGAAAAAAATGGACAAACTGTGTTTTCCCCAGTTTTTCTATTTTTTTCATGGCCTTCCCATCTGTCTTCTTTTTGGAGAATCATTAAAGTCCTATTCCCCCCCCCCCAGACCCTGGAAACCCTTTTTCAGATTAACAGATTTTGTTAAAACGCACCAGCTTTTGCAATATGCATCTTTTGACGTGAGGTCATTAACATTTACACCTTCCCATCGCTGACTGGCTTCCCCTGGGCTTTTCTCCTAACATCTCCTCTTTTTGCTTTCTCTTTCTGCAATCTAGAATTCAGGAGAGGAGAGGATGATCCCAGGAATGACCCTTCTCGTGAGTAGAAATATTACCAAATATTTTTTGTTTCGCATGTCCAGGCTGATGAAATGTATCTGAGAGAAAATGCAAGCAAAGATGTCGGTGAGAATGACAGGGTAGGATTAGGGAACAGTCCAGGTTCAAAGTTTTCTCAGCCTGCTATAAAAATATTATGGGCTGCCTGGAACCGTTCAGGTAGGTTTGTCTGTTAAGATTTGTATCCCATCTTTATTATTTTATTACTGTCAAGGTTCCGACTGATGAACCCAACCGAGCAAACACCTTTGAGAAATTCCAATCTCTTAATGTAAAACTTTATTGAGTACATCATTTTGGCACACATGAAAGCAAAACCAGCTCTGGCAAGATCCCTCCAAAGCCCACATAATAAAAGCATGGAGTTTTCCCTTCTACCTCTGGGTCAGGTCACTTTGCCCAATCAGGTGGAAAAATATTGTTATGAGAAAGTCTCTCTGTGTCTGGTCAAACACATGATGCAATGTCCTTGAGTCTCACGGTCTGGCTTCTGAATCTTTGATGTCTGCATTCCAAACCCTTCCTTTCCCTCCCCACCTCCCACCCCAGGAGCTCATTGGCAGCTGAAAAGCAAGAATTATCACACCAGCAAAATTGTCCTTTGAAACTTGACAATTACTTTGTATTTATTTGTAAGTAACTCATTGTAGGTAACAGACACAGTACTCTTCTTCCTTCTGTTTTCTCCACCACAACAATCCTGTGAAGTGGGTTGGGTTGAGAGAGAGAGCGACTAGTCCCAGCAGGCTTTCATGCCTAAGGTGGGACTAGAATTCACCATTGCCTGGTGATCGACTGAAATTCATCCAGCCTGTTTTCATATGTAAGGCGGGACTAGAACTCACTGCCTCCTAGTTTCTAACCTGGTGCCTTCACCACTAGACCAAGCTGGTTATACACTGGCGCCCCTCCAATCAGCTTCTCTGCTGTGACCACTTGGCTGCAATTCTGTCTGTTTGGACCATCAGCTTTGAAGTAGGGGAGATGAGGGAAGGAGCCAGGAGTAACTTTGACCCCCGAAATGGAAGGTCTCCCTGAGAAAGGAGATCTGGAAGGAGAAGGGGCGAGATGACTAGGCTGGAGGGAAAAATCCTTCATGGTGGTGGTACTTAGGGATGGAGGAGAAGAGAAAAAGAGAAGTCTAGTAGAGAGATGAAGAACATATCCAGGAATTCATCTCTTCAGGGAGGTGATTCATCAGTAGGGGGCAGAAGCTTCCCATTATACAACTAGATGGGAACTTCCCTGTTTTTCTCCCTTTTGCAGCAAAACCCCAGCCACTCCTGGCCAGGTTGAACTGAATGCTGGCACTGGAGAAGGAGAGGAGTTTCTCTCCTACAATCAGGGACTCCTGCAACCTCTTCTTGGAGGAGGAGAGCTGTCCCCAGATTGTTGAAGAGGCCATTTTGGAAGCCTTAAGAACTAACAGACGAGTGTAGTGTGTTGGCTGCTGCTCCTTTGCCTGTCTCCTGTGAATTGCCATTAAATAAATTTGAGGGCATCAAATCAAGTTCAGTTCCTGGTGACTGTAGAGGCAAAAAAGGCTTCTCAATCTCCTTAACTTGGTCGATTTTGGTCATTTCTGCCTTCTCATCTTTTTCTATAGGTATACCCCCACTTAATGACCAGTTGCGGAACAACCATTTGAATTTACAACAGAACTCCTCAGAGGTATTTGCAACCAGCTTCCAAAATACTAAGGGCTGCCCGTCTCCCCCCCTCACAAACACACACACACATACACACACACACACACCTCTCCATAGCACTTTTTGCAGCTTCCTGTAGCCACATGACCACGTTTTCCTAAAGGTGCTTTTTCAGGAGGCAACTTGACTTTCTTGTTTTTCTTTGAAGACGTTTCGCTTCTCATCCAAGGAGCTTCCTCCGCTCTGAGTGGATGGTGGGGAATGGAAGGATTTATACTCCTTGAAGACAGCTGGTCATTTGCCTTCTTTTAGAGAGTCGTTGAGGCCACGTGGAAGAATGCAAATGACCAGCTCTCTGCAAGGAATAAAAATCCTTCCATTCCCCACCATCTGATCAGAGCTGAAGAGGTTTCCTGGATGAGAAGCTAAATGTCCTCAAAGAAAAACAAGAAAATCCAGTTGTCTCCTGAAAAAGCAATTTTAGAATAATCATGACCTGGATGACTGAGAATCTCCATAGGCATGACCACATTTTGGGATGTTTTTGTCAAAACCCAGCATTTACTTGCAGTTTTCAGCAAAACCAGCCCCTGGTGAACAATTGACTGCCTCAAAAAGAAGTTGTAAAATTGGGTCAGTCACATGGGTGACCTCTTTTACGACCACCATGACTTAGGACCATAACGGGCAGGCTCCATTCTGGTCATAAGTTGGAAACTCCCTTACCTCCCTCCCCCTTGTCAAGCCAAAACATTTTATTTTGAGGGGTCCTTGATGTTCTCTGACCTTGCTGTCAGCAAACAAAACTCCTTACTAGCACTGATGATGTTACCTAGTTAGGTAATAAAATGTCTGCACGAAAACAAGCAAGCTCAGAGAGCACCAAGGGTCCCCTCAAAGCAATATTTTTCAACCTGAGTAACTTGAAGATGTGTGGACTTCATCCCCCAGAATTCCCAAGCCAGAGCTACAAATACATTTCAACCCTGAGCTACAAATATACTCCTTTATTGGTACATTTTATTTTATTCCACCACCTAAATAAAACCCATATTAGTTTGAGCTGGGGGACAACTCATCCCAAGAAGAAAGTCAAGGTCAATTCTGGTTACTCAGAGTCACACTCCAGCTTGAAGTCACCCACCAGGATAGACCTTGGCCTCCTGGGTTGTCCTCATTCAGGAACAAAAGCAGATGTTTTTTGTCACTGCAGGTCTGTCATTTTAACGTCCTTCTGCAGTGTTGAATTGACCATTGTTTGTCCTGTGTTTTCTCTGTAGTCTGAAATGATGCTGTGAATTGAGATGGGAGCACAGGAAACATTCCCACATGGCTCTTTGTTCATGTCAAGATGTCAACTACCTGGATCTGGCTGAGCTATTCGGACTGCAATTGAATTGATGAAATGTTTGCAAGTGTATTTGGATGTTTGTAAGCTTTGTAACTGCTCAGCTGAGTCAGGAACTCTGGGAGTAAAAGTCCACAAGTCATAAAGGGGCTATCTTTCCCCACCCGTAATAGAGAACGAAGGGATCATATCAGTCACCGACTGCAGAATAAACCACTAGTGCCTCTGGAGCCTCATTCTTGCCGCTTCTCCCACTGTCCCTCCTCTGCGGCTTCTGATTGTGTGGAGCCAGTAGGGGCACCTCTGAAATATTGGAAAAATATGACGGGCACCATCCCCCCAAAAATCAGGAACACTGCTTTCAAAGAAAGCCACTGATATCTGACAAGATTCCTAAGAATCTTAATATGTAGTGATGGAAATGTGATCTGTTTTGAACTGCGCCCTAGCAAAACACTGGATTCTTTCACCTCCCTTTCTTTCTCTTTAAATTCACTTTCTAGATCAGGGGTCTTCAAACTCGGGCCCTTTTATGACTCATGGACTTCAACTCCCAGCATTCCTCAGCCAGGCATGCTGGCTGAGGAATTCTGGGAGTTGAAGTCCATGAGTCATAAACGGGGCCGAGTTTGAAGACCCCTGTTCTAGAACAGCGGCCTGCAAGCTTTTGAACACCAGGGACCGGTTCTGTGAAGGGAGGGTCTTGTGCGGACGCGAGGGGGCCTAGTTCCGCGTGCTGCCTTGCATCCTGTTGATGGGGCTTCCCTTGTTTGCATGGACCGGTGCCTGTCCATGTACCGGGGGTTGAGGTCCCCTCTTTTAGATTATCGTCACCTACCAAAATGCCAAACTATTATTGATGGCTGCCTCCTTCCCCACCCCTCACCCCACCCTGTTGGCCCAGCCCCAATTCCCCCTTGCTGCCCTCCAACCCTCTTTGGGTAATAATATTCTTAGTTATTAAATGTGTATGATGCCAAGTTTCTGTAGTGCAGGCAGTCCTCGACATATGTTCACAACGGAGCCCAAAATTTCTGTTGCTAAGTGAGATGATTGTTCAGTGAATTTTGCCCCATTTTAACAACACTTTTCTTCACGGTTGTTAAGTGAATCACTGCAGTCGTTAAGTGAGTAATAAGGTTTTTAAGTGAATCTGGCTTCCCCGCTGCTGGTCATAAAGTCGCAAAAGGGGATCACATGACAGTCGTAGCTATGAGCCGGTTGCCAAGCATCCAGATTTTTTTTTATATAAGATTTTATTAATTTTTCCTTACATACAATAATAATTTGTCAGCCAACGTGCTGTCTGAATTTAAAAACGCTAATACATATTTAATTCCTAATCCTTTATACTTTCCTCTAACCATTGATAGAGTAAGAGCCACGTTTGATAATGTTCTGTTTCTTCTTTTTCTTTCAATCTCATAGTCAATCTGTCCATCTCTGCGCATTCCAGTATTTTTTTTAATTTTTTCTTCGTCTGGTGGTATTCCTTCATTTTTCCAATATTGCGCAAATATTCTTGCCGCTGTTGGGACGTGTAAATTCAAATATAGGCTTTGTTTTTTAATCTTTTCTGGCATTGTACCTAGTAGGAAAAGTTCAGGGACACTGCAACCGTCGTAAATATGAAGCCAGTTGCCAAGTGGCCGAATTTTGATCACATGACCATGGGGATGGAGTAATGGTCGTAACTGTGAAAAATGGTCAGAAATCATTTTTTTCCCGATTCTGTTGTAACTTTGAATGTCACTAAAGAAATGGAAGTCAAGGACTAGTCCCAAAGACTAATAAGCTCAGGGCTGACTTAGTATTAAGCAATATTGAAAAGATAATTTTATGGCGCTTTTCCTTAAACGGAGGGAAAATCTGACTTGCCGTCATCTAGATGAAGACTTTCTGTGGATAAATGAAACAAATGAAACATGGGACTTATTGATACAGCTACTGTACAAATTAAATTAAAAATACCTATATAAATGTGTCAGAAATATATTTGTTTTGAATAATTTTACCCTAGAGAATGTAATTACAAAATTATATTTTTGCCTTTGCAAGTACAGATAGAATTGTAATGTGTGAACATATCTTTTATCTTTTTGATCCAGCTTTTTTTACTCAAGTTTTTTCCTTCTCTTCCACAATGTATGTATCCATCACTATTGCTATTGTTTTTCTGTTTTGTTCTTTAAATAAAAAAAGCTATAAAAATAAAAAGTGCACACTGCCAACTACTCCAGTATGCTCGAGTCAGCTCGGTGCTATTCCAGTTTTAAGTTTTCCCTAAGGTAATTTTTCAAAAGGCAACTGGACTTTCTTTGTTTCTAGAGTAGAATAGAGCTGGAAGGGACCTTAGAGGTCTTCTAGTCCATCCCCCTGCTCAAGGAGAAAGACATACACCATCTCTGACAAGTGACTGTCTAGCCTCTTCTTAAAAACCTCCAGTGATGAAGCGCCCAGGATTTCTGGAGACAAGCTGTTCCACTGGTTAATTGTCCTCACTGTCAGGAAGTTTCTTCTTAATTCCAGATTGCTTCTCTCTTTGATCAACTTCCAACCATTGTTTCTTGTCCTTCCCTCTGGTGCTTTGGTGAATAATGTAACCTCTTCTTTGTGGCAGCCCTTCAAATACCGGAACACTGCTACCGTGTTTCCCCAAAAGTAAGACCTGGTCTTATATTATTTTTGCCTCCAAAAGAGGCATTAGGTCTTAGTTTCAGGCGGTGTCTTATATTCTTCATGACACCTGCCTCACCTCGCTGCGGCGGCACCAACAGCCCCATCCAGCAGGAACTGGCATGGCTGCTGGCCAACTTCTGCTGCGGCCGCTCGCATGCTACCCTACGGAAGATGGGCAAGGTAGACCTGGTCCCCCTCCACCGTTTTGGAGCCTGAGGGGAGTGACGGTGAAAGGCTCTTCTGCCGTTATGCGCCGCTAGATGGGCTTTCTTCATGCTCCACCTCACAAATCACCTCCCTGGCGACAGCTGTGGCCGCCGCCTCCCTCCGCCAGTCCTCCGTCGCCGCCACTGGAGAGAACAGAGAACGGGGAGGAGGAACAGTTCTTTGTAGCGGTGCAGAGCAGAGAAGAGCACTTGCTTGCCACCCTACCATCACCCCGTGTCTCCCTTCTCTGTTCTCGAAATGGCAACCCCGTGTCCTGTCGCTTCTCCTCCCGGTGCTGCTATAGATCTTGGCGCACCATCGCCCAGCTGTTCCCTCTTCCCGAAAGCAAAAGATTTCCTCGCTAACCTGCTTTCCAGCTCTGGCACGTTTCTCTCCTGCTGCAGGGAAACAGAGTTTGTGGGACTAAAAAAAGTTCAGTCAGACCTTCCAACTTCTCTAAATAAATAAATAAATAAGTAAGTAAGTAAATAAATAAATAAATAAATAAATAAATCTTGCTCTGTTCCCTCCCCCACCTGCCTTGCCTCGTTGTGGCAGCAGCAGCGGGATGTGCCACGCGGCCCATTGCGGCAGCCAGGTGGGACGGAGTGGGCGGGATCCTAATTAGGGTTTATTTTTTGAAGTGGGGCTTATATTAGACCCACCCCCACAAATCAGGGTAGGTCTTTTTTAGGGGGTGGGGTTTATTTTGGGGGAAACACGGTATCATGTCTCCCCTATTTCTTCTTTTCTTTAGACTAGCCAGATCCAAGTCCCACAGCTGTTCTTCGTATGTTTTAGTCTCCGGGCCTTTGATCATCTTAGTTGCTCTTCTCTGAATTTTTTCCAAACTCTCAACATCTTTTTTGTGATATGTTGACCAAAATTGGCTGCAGTATTCCAAGTGTAGGGACGCGGTGGCTCAGTGGGTTAGGACGCTGAGCTTGTCGATCAGAAGGTCGGCAGTTTGGCGGGTCGAATCCCGAGTGCCGCGTAACAGAGTGAGCGCCTGTTACTCGTCCCAGCTTCTGCCAACCTAGCAGTTCGAAAGCACGTAAAAACGCAAGTAGAAAAATAGGGACCACTCCGGTGGGAAGGTAACAGCGTTCCGTGTGCCTTTGGCGTCTAGTCATGCCGGCCACATGACCACGGAGACGTCCTCGGACAAGCGCTGGCTCTTCGGCTTTGAAACGGAGATGAGCACCGGCCCCTAGAGTCGGAAACGACTAGCACGCGCGTGCGGGGGAACCTTTACCTTACCTTTATTCCAAGTGTGGTCTTACTAGTTTTTTATAAAGCAGTACTAATACTTCATGTGATCTTGATTCTATGCCTCTGTTTATACAACCCAGGATTGTGTTAGCTTTTTTGGTTGCTGCTGCACACTGCTGGCTCATCGTCAAGTGATCGTCCATTAGGACTCCAAGGTCCCTCTCACAGTTACTGTTTTTAAGCCGGGTCTTACCCAGCCTGTACGTGTACCTTTGATTTTTCCTGCCTAAATGTAAAACATTGCTTTTCTCCACACTGAAACTCATTTCGTTAGATAGGGCCCATTGTGCAAGTTTATCAAGATATTTTTGGATCCTGAGTTTATCTTCTGGGGTGTTGGCTACTCCTGTCAGTTTGGTGTCATTTTCCTTGAAGATGTTTCGCTTCTCATCCAAGAAGCTTCTTCAGTTCTGACTGAATGGTGGGGAATGGAAGGATTTGTATTGAAGAATATAAATCCTTCCTGTCGAGACCGACTCACAGTTTCATCTATATTCTGCTTCACTGGCAGGTTGACAAAGAAAGGGACGAAGTGGGATGCTATTAACCCAGTTGTATAATGAAACATCTACAAGAAAACAACCAAGTTCAGAGAGCACCAAGGATTCGACAGTTCAACTCTGAGCATTCTTCTATTGTTATCTTCCCTCATTTTTTGTGTCCACAGAATGTGTTAGTTGTTTAGTGCCAGCCATTGGCAGTTCCCCAAAAAGGTCATCAGATGGAGGCAAAGAGGCTTCTTTGCTTCCACTGATGAGCCAAGGGTCTCGGACCCACAGCCCCATTGGCGAGAGAGTTTTATGGTCAGGGAAGGGCCAAGACCCCCCATAAATACCTCTGCACGAGGGGCTGCTCTTTGTTCTTTGTTCCAGTTCTATCTCTACTCCTAACCTCTATTTTAGTCATGTAATACTAGCTTATTTCCTTTTATTTTATTTCTCTCTCACATGCAGGCATGAATGCTTTCATGCCAAGTATTTCTTTCTCTTTGATCTATCATGAATAAAGCTAATATGATTGCATCTCTGCGTGATGCCTTTGCTTGGAAGCACCTTTAACGATTCATTGTGAGAACACCTCACAAGTTGGTAGCCAGAGGATGGTTTAAAGGAAAGCTTCCAAGCCAGCCAGGAACTAGCCAAAAAGATGTCTGGAAGACCCAGCTCCAATCCATTTATAACAGATGGCAGGACTTCTACTATCGTGACCAGGAGTCATCGATCGAAGACAGCCTCCCTGCCTACATCCAAGACTTCAGTCCCTGAAGCAACCTCAGCTGCAGATGAGAGCGCAAATGACCTTCATTCCGTCAGAGGATCCAGCAGAGCGTCCAGGACCCCTTCACATGCCTCTCTACAACTGAACGCCACAGAGGAGAGCATACAAGGTTTGCAGACTGTCCAAGACTGCTCAGATGCTGCAGAGACGGACCTGGCTGAAACCAAACGCCGTGTGAGTAAGCTGACTGCACAGGAACATGAAGAGCTGCTTAAAGAGATCTTTGCAATGCAAGGGAGGGGGAGGGGGCCCCAGGAAACCGCACTGGAAGCCTCAGAACCCCTGGTGAGCCTTTCCCTATCGACCACGAGGCTCCCAAATATGGCGCCTACCACCCTTAGTGACCCCGGGACCCCAGGGCTTTTGGCACGAACCCCCCGCCCAGCCGTGAGCTACAACTTCCTGGGGCAAGCGGAAACAAGATGGCTCCGCCCACGTGGTCTGGCACAGGAAACAAGATGGCAGCCCCCACTAAATCTAACAAAGACTTGATTTCTTTAAGTCTGGAAGGCCAGCAGTCCCTGGCATCCAGCCAAAATTGCCAGCAGTCCCTGGCATACAGCAGAAATGACATGCAATCCCTGGCTTCCAGCCAAAACAGCATGCAAAATCCTGAGTTCTCCCCACCACAAAGCCTAAAGGCCTATGATGGCGATGAGATCTGCCCAGCTGATACTAATACAAGTACAAATGCAATTAAAACGGCCATCCAAGTCCTGACTACGGCCCTGGGGGCCAAGCAGACGTCGGGGGTGCCCCCCCCAAGGCCTCCCATCCTCTCCCCAGGGCCCAACTGCCGGGGGGAATCCAGCCTGCAGCCTCCCAACAACCAACCCCTGCGGCCTCCCACCTTCTCTTCAGGTCTTCAGGACCAGCCAGGCAAGCCAGGCAATGATGAAAATCCATGTGCCTTTAATTCTCGGGAGAATCCATTGCGGCAACTCCGAGCTTACAAATCTGGGCTCCGCCCCCCCAATGCCTCATGGGAAGAAGGGAGAAATCCTGAACAACGCCCTCCCCAGGGTCACATGGTTTCCGGGCACGCCCATCTGGAATTACTAAATAAGCAACAAGAAAAAATTCCCTCCTCAACCACTCTAGGAAACACTTTTCCGCTTCCTTTTACATCAATGGACATCTCAGATTTCTTTGAATATGGGTCTGAGTTTCTAGCCACAGATCTTCCTAGAGATTTTAAAAAGCTGCAACTGGGGGGAGAAAATTATAGCAGTTGGAGTAAAGATATACAGCTATATCTCTTAAAGAATGGGATTCTACAAATGGTTCAGAAACCACCCCCTCCCCCATGGGGACGTCAAGAAGAGCTGCGACACTTGCAGGCTTATTCTGCTCTACTCAGTTCACTGGACAATAACTTGTTCCCTAGCATCCCAGCTGGTCTCAGAGCTGCTCAGGTCTGGGAACTGTTATACAAATTATTCAACAGCAATACCATTGGTTCCATCACCAGATATACAACTGAGCTTTATACAACCAAACTGAAATTTGGTGCCAGCATGCCTGAACATCTTGCAAAATTAAAGGCACTCAGGGCAGAATTGATTTCCAGAGATTTTCCTGTGTCTGATGTGAACATGCTCTCCATAATTTTTACTTCTCTAGACAGGAGTTGGAGCAATTTCATTGTTTCACTCGAAGCGGTCAAGAGGGAAGACATAAATCTGTCCTACCTCACAGGGAGACTGATCGAAGAAGATCGGAGAAGGAGAAATGCTGGAGAATACGCCAGAGTCACCACTCAGCAAGCCAGAAGGGGGCGCCACAACTCAGAGCAAATTAATGCTCTGCTTAAATGTTTCATCTGTGGCTCTGAGGAGCACCTCAAGAAAGACTGCCCCCATCAACATCAAGCCCCTAAACGTGGTCCCAATCAAGTAAGAGGCAAAGGGCAAGGAAGGGGGCGTGGCAGGGGCAAGGGAAATTCACTGCATACTTGTTCCCTCACCCCCACAACAAAAGCTGATAGCTCCACTGACTTATGGTTGCTGGACTCTGGAGCTTCTTCTCACATTACTAATATGAGTCAAGGTTTTAAAAGGTTAAAGAAAATTACCTCATCTGTCAAGGTTGCAAACGGTGATACTGCTTCACTTGTTGGGGAGGGTTTTGTTTCTCTACCTGGACTTGGGAAAGTTGAAGGTGTCTTGCATGCCCCTTCCATAGCCAACAACCTTTTAAGCATCACCAAATTGTGTGACGATGACAAAGTGGAAGTCTTATTTCGCAAGGGGGGAGGTCATGTCACCCGGGACCAGAAGGTCATTGGAAATATTACCATAATAAATGGCTTACCATATTTTTCTCCCAAACCACCACAGCCTGCCCCAAGGCTTTCCAAGGGCAGTGTGGGCAAGGAGCCTGAATCTCAGCAGGCACCTACAGCACCACTCAAAGCAACCAGAGCCAAGAGAGTGTCAATGGGGAAGCCAATTCACAATAAGTGTGTCCACCTCATGCACAGAAGGCTAGGACATGCAAGCTTCCCTGTAGTTAAAAAGATGGGAGAATTTGCTGAGGGAGTCCAGATCAAGGACTGTGACGTGTTTCTGGACTGTGCCATTTGCAAGAAAACAAAGAGGAAGGCTGCCCCTATACCAAAGGTGTCATCCCGTAAGACTCAATACCCATACCAACTAGTACATGTTGATTTGGTTGGGCCTTTTACACCATCCCTAGGAAAGAAAAGGTATTTTCTCACTGCCGTTGATGATTTTTCACATTACGGTCACGTGTATACTCTCACAGAAAAATCTGAAGCCTTTGACGCCATAAAGTCGCTGTACAACTTCGTAGAGACCCAGTACAAGACCAAGATCGCACAATTGCAGAGCGATCGCGGGGCTGAGTTCATGTCTCAGAAGTTCCAGGACTGGGTAAGGCGTAAGGGCATCCGCCATTTTCTAACTGCACCGTTCACCCCGTCGCAAAATGGTGTAGCTGAGAAAAGGAATGGAATCCTGCAAACCATGATGCGTAGTCTGATTGCAGACGCAGGTGTCGCAGAATCATACTGGGGGGAGGCAATTCATTATGCCAATTACACCTTAAACCGCACCTGGAGCAGTGTTGTGAACCAGACCCCATATTTCCTGGTTCACGGTAGGAAACCAAATCTGGCACATTTGCGCGTGTTCGGTTCCTATGCATGGGTACACATTCCCAAGCAGCTGCGGAAGAAGGGGAGATCTGTTTCTCAGAGACTAAGGTTCTTGGGCTATGCTCCTGGCTCCAAGGCCTATCATTTCCTGGGAGAAGGGGGCAGGCCTGTGACTTCCCAATCTGCCTCTTTCGAAGAGGAGGCCAATTGGACTCAGATCCACTCAAATGATCTGAGCCCATATGCCAACCGACCCAGCAAGGACACCCCGACCGCGACATCACCAGAGGCGACCTCGTACCCTGCCACCGACGAAAGTGAGGAACAAGATCAAGATGCGTCCAGTCCCACCCCCAGCGACACCTCAGAGACCCGCGGAAGAAAAGAGCGGTGAGTGGCAGAAGGTAAGGAGGTCAAAGCGGCCCAACAAAGGGGTCCCGCCAAAGAGAATTGACATTGGCCACATCGCGTCTGTCAACAGCGTTGTGGTCACCCCAAAATCCTTCTCTGACATCCAGGAGCTGCCCATCGAAGAGCAGGAGAAATGGCAGCTCGCGATGGAGAAGGAAATGCAGAGCTTAAAACAACTCAAGGTCTTCACCCCCCAGCAACCTCCAAAGGAGAGGAAAGTCATTGGCACAAGGTGGGTTTACAAGGCCAAACCACTTGCCAATGGTCTCTACCTGTATAAGGCCCGTTTGGTAGCCCAGGGCTTCGCTCAGCGTTATATGGAAGACTACTCGGAGACTTACTCTCCAACCGTCCGGGCAGAGAGCGTCAAGGCCGCCCTCGTGACTGCAGCCGCTCTGGGAGAAGAGGTTTTCCAATTCGACATCCAGACGGCTTACCTCCACGCCAACTTGGACCGGCAGATCTACGTGAGAGCCCCACCTGGCTACCAGCAAGAAGGGGGAAATACATGGTTGCTCCACAAAGGGTTATATGGTCTTAAGCAGTCAGGGAAATTATGGTATGACTGTCTTAGAAAGAGTTTAGAACGAGTTGGTTTCCATACATCTCATGCAGATCAATGTGTTTTCACACGCAATTCCAAGGGAACCACAGAACGGGTGTTAGTTTATGTGGACGACCTATTATATGTAGGGCCTAACAAGAAAGGGTGTGATGAATTTGCCAAGGCCCTGGAAGAAAAATTTACTCTGAAGTCTTTGGGGCGGGTTGACAAGTACTTGGGTGTGCATATTTTGGCCACTAAAGGGGGGTTCGCTCTATCTCAAAAAGAAAAGATAGAGGAATTACTGGCCAAATGCAAAATGACAGAATCTAATCCTACGCATAGCCCAATGCAAACCGACTTTTACAACCACACCCATAAGGACGGTCCTGAGTTCACAGATAACACGCTTTACAGATCTGTGATTGGCTCCTTGCTATACATCAGCAATTGGAGCAGACCTGACATAGCTTTAGCTGTGAATCTATTGTCTAGGCATGTGGAACACCCAAAGGAATTCCACTGGACTGCTGTTAAAAGGGTGCTTAGATACCTAAAGGGCACAGCTGATGCCCTCCTTATGCTAGAACCAGAGAAGGGGAAGACGGCCCAGCTCTCCGCTTACTCAGACGCAGACTGGGCTGGCGACACCAAAACTAGACGGAGCACTTCTGGTTTCCTCATATTGCTAAATGGCTGCCCAGTACATTGGCATGTTAGGCAGCAAAAATTTATTTCTTGCTCCACGGCCAAGGCTGAATTTGCCAGCCTGTCAGACACGGCCAATGATTTGACTTGGTTCAATGAGCTGATAACGAGCATCTGGGCATCTCCCCCTCTTCCCATCCAAATTCTAGAGGACAACACAGCTGCCATTGCAATCTCGGAGGCTTATGCAGTAGGATCTAGATCTCGCCATATAGACATACGCTATAGAAATGTCAGGCAGCTTACCAAAAAGGGTTTTATACATGTTGAGCACTGTAATACAGCTGACCAGATAGCTGATCTGTTTACCAAGCCTGTTCCCATTGACCGGCACAACCTTCTGTGTAAGCGTTTGTGTTTGGCCTTCTGAATGTTTTCATGCATGTCTATGACACCTGCTCGCCCCTTACATACATTCACTGGTCCCTGTCATTGGCTGGCAAGAAGGGGAATTGTTAGATGTTTAGTGCCAGCCATTGGCAGTTCCCCAAAAAGGTCATCAGATGGAGGCAAAGAGGCTTCTTTGCTTCCACTGATGAGCCAAGGGTCTCGGACCCACAGCCCCATTGGTGAGAGAGTTTTATGGTCAGGGAGGGGCCAAGACCCCCATAAATACCTCTGCACGAGGGGCTGCTCTTTGTTCTTTGTTCCAGTTCTATCTCTACTCCTAACCTCTATTTTAGTCATGTAATACTAGCTTATTTCCTTTTATTTTATTTCTCTCTCACATGCAGGCATGAATGCTTTCATGCCAAGTATTTCTTTCTCTTTGATCTATCATGAATAAAGCTAATATGATTGCATCTCTGCGTGATGCCTTTGCTTGGAAGCACCTTTAACGATTCATTGTGAGAACACCTCACAGAATGCATACTCCTCCCTTAAAAGATATGCAATGCAAGTAAAAGATGGATTACCACATCTGCATTTCTACAAAGCTGGTTTCTGCTTGGGGGAGAGAGACTTGGTGCTATTAAGAAAAACTGGGCATGCTTTTCTGCCTCGTTAAAATTCTTTGAGGAAATATAATATTCTGCCCTTTTAATATTTCCTTCTCGGGGGGGGGTGTGACTTCCCACAACTGTTTGCTTGCAGTTTTACTGGTTTTACTTTGCCTCTTTTATTCCTGGAAAAAGAATTTTGATTCTCCAAAGCCCTGTGTGCAAACATTACATTACATTTAAAGTTGCGGGGGGGGGGGGGGCTGATGGAAGCGGGTGCAGGATGAAGCCATGCAGGCTCCTGCTGGATGGGACTGTTGGTGCCACCGTTGCAAGGTGAGGCAGGTGTCATGAGAAGTATAAGACACCGCCCGAAACTAAGACGTAATGCCTCTTTTGCGGGCAAAAATAATATAAGAATGAGTCTTACTTTCCAGGAAACACGGTAGCAGTGTTCCGGTATTTGAGGGGCTGCCACAAAGAAGAGGAGGTTACGTTATTCACCAAAGCACCAGAGGGAAGGACGAGAAACAATGGTTGGAAGCTGATCAAAGAGAGAAGCAACCTGGAATTAAGAAGAAACTTCCTGACAGCGAGGACAATTAACCAGTGGAACAGCTTGCCTCCAGAAATCCTGGGTGCTTCATCACTGGAGGTTTTTAAGAAGAGGCTAGACCAGACAGTCAAACACAAGGCCCGGGGAGCCGGATCCGGCCCACGAAGTGGTTTCATGTGGCCCGCGAAGCCATCCTGGAAACAGTGAGGGAACGGCCCCCACTGCCTTGGCCCTGGCCCAGAGACCTTCCTACCAGAGACCCCTAGATCTGTCCCACTCCTGCCCAGGCCCCCATTGTGTTATATGTTAACTAATGTTAAGAGTTAATAGATTGTTAAATGTTGTGTGAGGTAAACACAGGTACAGGAATACACGCGGGAGCTTTTGACAGCTGTCAAAAGCTGCCGCCAGCGAAAGCGCATGCGCAGCCAGTTGACAGCTCTCCGCTGTCAAACAAGTTCCCCACCATGCATGCGCCACCGCCACGAGGACGCGGAGCTGTCAAAAAACACACCGCAGCTGATTGGCTCCGGAATCCCGGCAGGAGAAGAACAACCGCGGATTGGCCCAGCCGGCCGGCGGCCAGCTATAAAAGAGCTGAAGCTGAGCACCTACTTGTCTGGTACCTCAATAAACCTGTTAGACCTAGCCAGCTGTCTCCGAGTGGTCTGTAAGCCACTTCACCCATAGGCACCCTTGAGGTGAATGATGTAGAGCTGGCCATGCCCACCCAGTAGGCCATACGCACTCTAGCCACACCCACTCAGTAGGCCACACCCACCCTGGCCATACCCACCCGGCCCCTTGAGGGCAACCGCAATGGTGATGCGGCCCTCAATGAAATTGAGTTTGACACCCCTGAGCTAGACAGCCACTTGTCAGAGATGGTGTATGTTGTTCTGCTTGAGCAGGGGGCTGGACTAGACGACCTCCGAGGTCTCTTCCAGCTTTTGAAAAAGTACCTTAGGGGGCAACTTAAAACAGAAACAGCACCGAGCTGACTCGAGCATACCGGAGTAGTTGGCAGTGTGCACTTTTTATTTTTATAGCTTTTTTTTAATTTAAAGAACAAAATACAAAAACAATAGCAATAGTGATGGATACATACATTGTGGAAGAGAAGGAAAAACCGTATCATTAAAAAGAGCTGGAACAAAAAGATAAAAATTATGTTCACACATTACAATTCTATATACAGTGGCAAAGGCAAAAATATAATTTTGTAATTACATTCTCTAGGGTAAAATTATTGAAAACAAATATATTTCTGACACATTTCTGTAGCTATTTTTAAAGCTATATAAATAAGTCCCATGTTTCATTTGCATTTATCCACACAAAGTCTTCATTGTAGATGATGGCCAGTCATATTTTCCCTCTGTTGAGGGAAAAGGGCCATAAATTTATCTTTGCAATATTGCTTAATACTGAGTCAGCCCTGAGCTTATTAGTCTTTGGGACTCTAACATACAGATAGTCCTTGACTTCCATTTCTTTAGTGACCATTCAAAGTTAAAGCAGAACGGGGGAAAAAGTGACTTCTGACCGTTTTTCACAGTTATGACCATTGCACCATCCCCATGGTCACATGATCAAAATTCGGACACTTGGCTCATATTTGCGACGGTTGCAGTGTCCCGGGGTCATGTGATCCCCTTGTGCGACTTTATGCCCAGCAATGGGGAAAGTCATATTGACTTAACAACCTTGTTACTCACTTAACAACTGCAGTGATTCACTTAACAACCGTGACAAGAAGGGTTGTTAAAATGGGGGAAAATTCACTGAACAATTGTCTCGCTTAGCAATGGAAATTTTGGGCTCCATTGTGATCATATGTCGAGGACTGCCTGCACTGGAGTAGCTTGGCATCATACACATTTAATAACTAACATTACTATTATCCTAAGAGGGTTGGAGGGCAGCAAGGGGAAACTGGGGCTGGGCCGACAGGGTAGGGTGAAGGGTGGGAAAGGAGGCAGCAATCAATAATGGTTTGGTATTTGGGTATTTAAGGGATGCGGTGGCTCAGTGTGTTAGGACGCTGAGCTTGTCAATCAGATGGTCGGCAGTTTGGCAGGTCGAATCCCGAGTGCCGTGTAGCAGAGTGAGCACCTGTTACTCGTCCCAGCTTCTGCCAACCTAGCAGTTCGAAAGCACCTAAAAAGGCAAGTAGAAAAATAGGGACCACTATGGTGGGAAGGTAACAGCGTTCCGTGCGCCTTTGGCGTCTAGTCATGCCGGCCACATGACCACGGAGACGTCCTCGGACAAGCACTGGCTCTTCGGCTTTGAAACGGAGATGAGCACCGGCCCCTAGAGTCGGAAACAACTAGCACGCATGTGCGGGGGAAACTTTACCTTTACCTATTTGAGTATTTGCGCAAACAAGGGAAGCAACATCCACGGGATGCAGGCAGCACGTGGAACTACGTCCCCTCGCGTCCGCACAAAACCCTCCCTTCGCAGAACCGGTCCCTGGTGTTCAAAAGCTTGAGGGCCGCTGATCTAGAACAGGGGTCTTCAAACTTGGCCCCGTTTATGACTCATGAACTTCAACTGCCAGCGTGCCTGGCTGAGGAATGCTGGGAGTTGAAGTCCATGAGTCATAAAAGGGCCCGAGTTTGAAGACCCCTGATCTAGAAGGTGAATTTAAAGAGAAAGAATGGGTGGTGAAAGAATCCAGTGTTTTGCTAGGGCGCAGTTCAAAACAGATCACATTTCCATCACTACATATTAAGATTCTTAGGAATCTTGTCAGTTATCAGTGGCTTTCTTTGATTTTTAGGGGGGACGGTGCCCATCACATTTTTCCAATATTTCAGAGGTGCCCCAGCTAGTTCCACAAAATCAGAAGCCGCAGAGGAGGCAAGTGGCAAGAATGAGGCTCCAGAGGCACTAGTGGTTAATTCTGCAGTCGACAAGTGGCAAGAATGAGGCTCCAGAAGCACTAGTGGTTTATTCTGCAGTCGATGACCGATATGACCCCTTTGTCCTTTAAAAGGGGTGGGGAAAGATGGCTGCTTTATGACTTGCGGACTTCAACTCCCAGAATTCCCGAGTCAGCCGTGCCGTATTTTCTTCTTTTCATCTTCCCTTAAAACATGAACGGAATCCACGATGGACTGAGAATCAATGTCTCTACTAGGTAATTGACAGTCAAGTGAAAGTAAATTAATCAAGTAAAAATAGCAAATGGGATGGAAATCATCTACTTCCTCAAACCCACCCCCATCCCCCCCCAAAATAACTTCCCAGATCTAATCCATATATCAAAGGATAAGGTCTGTAAACACAGATAGTTAATTAAATTAGGTCTCCCAGCGGAACTGTATGTTCACAAGAATAAACCTGGAATTAAGTAGAAACTTCCTGACAGTGAGGACAGTTAACCAGTGGAACAGCTTGCCTGCAGAAATCGTGGGCGCTCCATCACTGGAAATTTTTAAAAAGAAGCTAGATAGTCACTTGTCACTTGTGAGATGGTATATGGTATAGGTTCTCTTGCTTGAACAGGGGGCTGGACTAGAAGACCTCCAAGGTCCCTTCCAGTTCTATTCTATTCTAGCTCAAGCGGTTCCTCTTAGCTTGCCAGGCCTTCACCTTAAACCATATATTTACTTCTTCTACCATAACAGCTTTGTGAATACAGCCATCTTGTTTCGATAGCCTCGTTTTGTTTACCACACTGTGCTGAACTCAGCCTACGTTTTGCTACCTGCTAAATATCCAAGAAGTTAAAAAGCTTACAAACATCCAAATACACTTGCAAACATTTCATCAATTCAATTGCAGTCCGAACAGCTCAGCGAGGGCCAGGAAGTTGACATCTTGACATGAACAAAGAGCCATGTGGGAACATTTCCTGTGCTCCCATCTCAATTCACAGGATCGTTTCAGACTGCAGAGAAAACATAGGACAAACAATGGTCAATTCAACACTGCAGAAGGACGTTAAAATGACAGACCTGCAGTGACAAAAAACATCTGCTTTTGTTCCTGAATGAGGACAACCCAGGAGGCCAAGGTCTATCCTGGTGGGTGACTTCAAGCTGGAGTGTGACTCTGAGTAACCAGAATTGACCTTGACTTTCTTCTTGGGATGAGTTGTCCCCCAGCTCAAACTAATATGGGTTTTATTTAGGTGGTGGAATAAAATAAAATGTACCAATAAAGGAGTATATTTGTAGCTCAGGGTTGAAATGTATTTGTAGCTCTGGCTTGGGAATTCTGGGGGATGAGGTCCACACATCTTCAAGTTACTAAGGTTGAAAAATATTGCTTTGAGGGGGGTCCTTGGTGCTCTGAGCTTGCTTGTTTTCTTGCAGACATTTCATTACCTAACTAGGTAACATCATCAGTGCTAGTAAGGAGTCTCATTTGCTGACAGCAAGCTCAGAGAACATCAAGGACCCCTCAAAATAAAATGTTTTGGCTTGACAAGGGGGAGGGAGGTAAAGGAGTTTCCAACTTATGACCAGAATGGAGCCTGCCCGTTATGGTCCTAAGTCATGGTGGTCGTAAAAGAGGTCACCCATGTGACTGACCCAATTTTACAACTTCTTTTTGAGGCAGTCAATTGTTAACCAGGGGCTGGTTTTACTGAAAACTCCAAGTAAATGCTGGTTTTTGACAAAAACATCCCAAAATGTGGTCATGTCTATGGAGATTCTCAGTCATCCAGGTCATGATTATTCTAAAATTGCTTTTTCAGGAGACAACTGGACTTTCTTGTTTTTCTTTGAGGACGTTTCGCTTCTCATCCAGGAAACCTCTTCAGCTCTGAACAGATGGTGGGGAACGGAAGTATCTTTATTCCTTGCAGACAGCTGGTTGTTTGCATTCTTCCAAGTGGCCTCAACAACTCTCTAAAAGACGACAAATGACCAGCTGTCTGCAAGGAGTATAAATCCTTCCATTCCCCACCATCCAGTCAGAGCGGAGGAAGCTCCTTGGATGAGAAGCGAAACGTCTTCAAAAAAAACCAAGAAAGTCCAGTTGCCTCCTGAAAAAGCACCTTTAGGAAAATGCGGTCATGTGGCTGCAGAAAGCTGCAAAAAGTGCTATGGAGAGGTGTGTGTGTGTGTGTGTGTGCGCGCGAGGGGGGGGGAGACGGGCAGCCCTTAGTATTTTGGAAGCTGGTTGTAAGTAGCTCAGAGGAGTTCTGTTGTAAATTCAAAATGGTTGTTCCGCAACTGGTCATTAAGTGGAGGTGTACGTATAGAAAAAGATGAGAAGGCAAAAATGACCAAAATCGACTAAATTAAGGAGATTGAGAAGCCTTTTTTGCCTCTACAGTCACCAGGAACTGAACTTGATTCGATGCCCTCAAATTTATTTAATGGCAATTCGCAGGAGACGGGCAAAGGAGCAGCAGCCAACACACTACACTCGTCTGTTAGTTCTTAAGGCTTCCAAAATGAGCTCTTCAACAATCTGGGGACAGCTCTCCTCCTCCAAGAAGAGGTTGCAGGAGTCCCTGATTGTGGGAGAGAAACTCCTCTCCTTCTCCAGTGCCAGCATTCAGTTCAACCTGGCCAGGACTGGCCAGAGTTTTGCTGCAAAAGGGAGAAAAGCGGGGAAGTTCCCATCTAGTTGTATAATGGGAAGCTTCTGCCCCCTACTGATGAATCACCTCCCTGAAGAGATGAATTCCTGGATATGTTCTTCATCTCTCTACTAGACTTCTCTTTTTCTCTTCTCCTCCATCCCTAAGTACCACCACCATGAAGGATTTTTCCCTCCAGACCAGCCATCTTGCCCCTTCTCCTTCCAGATCTCCTTTCTCAGGGAGACCTTCCATTTTGGGGGTCAAAGTTGCTCCCGGCTCCTTCCCTCATCTCCTCTA
Source organism: Vipera ursinii (assembly GCF_947247035.1). Taxonomy (NCBI): domain Eukaryota; kingdom Metazoa; phylum Chordata; class Lepidosauria; order Squamata; family Viperidae; genus Vipera; species Vipera ursinii. Next base: position 6,038,533 of record NC_139513.1, read on the forward strand.
CTTCAAAGCTGATGGTCCAAACAGACAGAATTGCAGCCAAGTGGTCACAGCAGAGAAGCTGATTGGAGGGACGCCAGTGTATAACCAGCTTGGTCTAGTGGTGAAGGCACCAGGTTAGAAACTAGGAGGCAGTGAGTTCTAGTCCCGCCTTACATATGAAAACAGGCTGGATGAATTTCAGTCAATCACCAGGCAATGGTGAATTCTAGTCCCGCCTTAGGCATGAAAGCCTGCTGGGACTAGTCGCTCTCTCTCTCAACCCAACCCACTTCACAGGATTGTTGTAGTGGAGAAAACAGGAGGAAGAAGAGTACTCTGTCTGTTCCCCACAATGAGTTACTTACAAAAAAATACAAAGTAATTGTCAAGTTTTGAAGCTTGATCTTGCTGGTGTGATAATTCTTGCTTTTCAGTTGCCAATCAAATGCCTACCTGGGGGGTAGGGGGTAGGGAGGGAAAGGAAGGGTTTGGAATACAGACATCAAAGATTCAGAAGCCAGACCGTGAGACTCAAGGACATTGCACCATATGTTTGACCAGACCCAGAGAGACTTTCTCATAACAATATTTTTCTACCTGATTGGGCAACGTGACCTGACCCAGAGGGAGGAGGGAGAATTCCATGCTTTTATTATTGGGCTTGGATTTTGCCAGAGCTGGTTTTACTTTCATGTGTGCCGAAATGATGTACTCAATAAAGTTTTACATTAAGAGACTGGAATTTCTCAAAGGTGTTTGCTCGGTTGTGTTCATCAGTCGGAACCTTGACAGTAATAAAATAATAAAGATGGGATACAAATCTTAACAGACACACCTGCCTGAACGGTTCCAGGCAGCCCATAATATTTTTATAGCAGGCTGAGAAAACTTTGAACCTGGACTGTTCCCTAATCCTACCCGCCTGTCATTCTCACCGACATCTTTGCTTGCATTTTCTCTCAGATACATTTCATCAGCTTGGACTTTGATTCTCGCATGTGAAACACAAAAATATTTGGTAATATTTCTACTCACGAGAAGAGTCATTCTTGGGATCATCCTCTCCTCTCCTGAATTCTAAATTGCAGAAAGAAAAAGAGGAAATGTTAGGAGCAAAGCCCAGGGGAAGACAGTCAGTGATGGGAAGGTGTAAACTTTAATGACCTCACATCAAAAGATGCATATTGCAAAAGCTGGTGCCTTTTAACAAAATCTGTTAATCTGAAAAAGGGTTTCCAAGGTCTGGGGGGAAAAATAGGACTTTAATGATTCTCCAAAAAGAAGACAGATGGGAAGGCCATGAAAAAAAATAGAAAAATTGGGGGGAAAGAGCCTTGGTGGACCAGTGGGCTAATGCCTCCTTAAGTAACACCAGCTGCCTGCAATTAGTGCAGGTTCGCATCCCACCAGGCTCAAGGTTGACTCAGCCTTCCATCCTTCTGAGGTAGGTAAAATGAGGACCCAGATTGTTGGGGGCAATAAGCTGACTTTGTAAAAAAAAAATGCCGCTTGGGAAGGGGCGAAAACCCTAATAAGCAGGCATATACATAGAATGAAGGCTATTGCTAAGAACATTGTGCTTATATTGTAAGCCGCCCTGAGTCTTCGGAGAAGGGCGGGATATAAATGGGATTAAAATAAATAAAAATAAAAAAATAAAAATAAAAAAACAGTTTGTCCATTTTTTTCCAAATGGCTTTGGAGGGAAAAAAAGGAAAAAAAACAGAAACAACCTCCCCCCTGTTTTTCCCCATTTTTTTCTGGGTTTTTTTCCCAGGCCTTCCCATCTCTATTTGGGACTAACCAAATCTCAGGGAGGGGAGGTTATTGCCCTGTTTCCAAAAGGAGGAGCAGGAACAGAGACGGTACCCCTTCTGGATCCAACCAAAAGACATTGCGGACGCAATCAGGAATCAAAGCATGCCAACCTCACACGGCAACAGGTCTACCAAATATGATCAAATCAGTCCCTCTCTTAGGACAGAGAATCCCAGAATCCTGGCTTTGATATAAATGGATCGTGTTAAGATATTTAAATTTAGTAGCTGGAGCAGTGGGGTTGTGCAGTGAGCCAAAACACACAGTTGTTTTCAACATCCAGCTTGAGGATCCAAACAAAACATCAGGTTCATTCTGTTTCTGAAAATCTTACTGTTTATTGGTAATGTCAAAGCAAAATTAACTTTGAGGTTCCCAGACACCAGCTCATAGAATTTAAAAAATAAAACAAACATACATACATATAGACACGGATTAGGGGGTTTTAATTCCTAATCCATGCCTATATGCATGTATATTTGTTTTTATGTATTTCCAGATCCATTCTTCTTTTGGGGAGGCGATATGTCAAGAATGAAACTTTGGCAGCTACTGTACGTGCCTGTTCATTTCGACTTGCCATTTGTTTAGGCATCAAGTATATTTGTTTTTAATTATGTACTGATTGGTTGGAGAGTGCTGGATCCTGCCTGATGCAAACTGCACTGTGATTGGTCGCTGTGGGTGCGGCGGAGGGGGAGTGTCCCTTTTTCCAGCCTTTTTTCTTCTGTGTGCCTTCTGGGCTCTGCGATTTACCTCACGATGCTCCTGTTTGCCTGACTATGTAGTCTGCTGTATATAGGTAAGGTAAAGGTAAAGGTTCCCCCACACATGCGTGCTTGTCATTTCCGACTCTAGGGGCCGGTGCTCATCTCCGTTTCAAAGCCGAAGAGCCAGCGCTTGTCCGAGGACATCTCCGTGGTCATGTGGCCGGCATGACTAGACGCCAAAGGCGCACGGAACGCTGTTACCTTCCCACCGGAGTGGTCCCTATTTTTCTACTTGCATTTTTACGTGCTTTCGAACTGCTAGGTTGGCAGAACCTGGGACGAGTAACAGGCGCTCACTCTGTTACGCGGCACTCAGGATTCGACCCGCCAAACTGCCGACCTTCCGATCGACAAGCGCAGCGTCCTAACCCACTGAGCCACCGCGTCCCTACCTGCTGTATATAGAGATGTTAAATGTATTTATTTATATAAACCTACAAGTTCTTGTCAGTGTCTCTGACTTTATTTGGACAGCTGCTGCACAATTCCCTGACAGGATCACTGGCTTATCAGTGATCAAGGGATCATTCCCCAGGAGGGAAGGGAAATGAAGAAAGCAGCAGCAGAAGCAGCAGCTGGGAGGGGAGGAAGATTTTCACTGAAGCCCTTCTCTTCGAACAAAGCCTTTGAGAGGGACAGAACTGGAATGCCTCTTCCCAACTCAGAAGAAGGCAGGACTGTCCAAACCTTGGACTCAGCTGAACTGAGACTGGAATCCCAGCAAGAGGCTGAGATCTCAGATGCTCTTTAGGTCTTCTGGGAAAACTGGGGAAAAAGGAAGCCCAGAAAAAGAAGAGAAACAGTTTGGTCTAGTGGTTAAGGCACTGGGCTAAAAAGCAGAAGACCAGGCTTGAGATCAAGTCCTGCCTTAGCCATGAAAGCCAGCTAGGTGACCTTGGGCCACTCACATAACCACCTCACAGGGTTATTGTTGCAGAGAAAAAAATAAGAGGAAGGTGTGTTGGATATGTTTACAACCCTGAAAATAATAAAGGCAGGTAATAAATAAATGAATACATAAATAAACAAGCAAGCAGCAAGTAAGCAACAAATTAGCTAACCCCCACAAAGGGAGACACGTGGGAGAAATTGACCCATCTTTCAATCAGCCAGAAAAGGATACTTACTGAGAAATGCCAGGATCCCAGAAATTGCACACACCAAGATAAGGCCAGCCACACTAACAGCGATGATAAGCCCCAGACTGGAACTGGATTCTGGAACTGGATTGAGAGAAATCACAAAATATCTACTTATTGGGGGAAAAGATCTCAAACAGCGAGAAAGATATGGGATCTACCGAGTTAAGAAATGTCAGGTGCCTTTACGTCAGAGGAGACGTCAAAATTTTTAATTCCACACATTCTACAGGCAATTCACTCTGAAGGATAACTTTCTGAAGGCTGAAATGTTGGGAAAAATCTTTCTACCTTTGAAAAGATCATGTTTGCACAAAGACAGCAAGCAGAATCTCCATCTCTCTTTTTTTAAACATATTTATTTTCATTTATTAACAAGAATAAAATTTGTTGTTGTTAATTGCGAAGTCCTGTCCAACCCATCACGACCCCATGGACAACAAGAATAAAATAAAACACAGAAAAAACAAAAGACATCAAACATTAGCAGTGAAAATAAAGAAAATAAATTTGAGGTGTACAAAAAATACGGGAAAAAGAAAAAAAAACCAAATGTCAGATATATCTAACGATGAACATAAAGTAGCCAACATGGCTGGATGCTGAAAGATGAATTTTTTAAAAAACTGATAGGTTTTCCTCTCTTTACACTAAAAAGTCGACAAATACTTATACGTTTTCCCATCCTTATTCAGCAAAATACTATATTATGTAAACAAATATTCCAGATGAGAGAATCTATGTATCTAACAATCAAATCGACCCAACGTCATAATATATATTGAAAAAGAAAGAAAGAAAGCCAATAGGTTAACCCAAACGTTATCCTAATCTTCAAATCCCCATAAACCATCTGAAATTGTATTTAACGCGTAGAAAGTCCACAGATGACTTCCACTCTCTTATAAAGCTGTCTAGTCCATTGCCTAATCAAGGCAGTTAATTCTGCCATCTCTGCTAATTTAGTCAACTTTAAAATTCATTCTTCAACAGTCAGCATCTCTTTTCCTCTCCAATGCTTAGCAAATGCAATCTTTCTGAAGGATTGAAAGGTTTTTTTCCAGCCAACATCTTTGAGAAACACATGGTTGCTTGGCAGATGGACTCTGCTCCACGCTGGGCAGTAGAGTAGAGTATAGAGTATAGAGTATAGAGTATAGAGAGTATAGAGTATAGAAGAGAGGAGAGGAGAGTAGAGGAGAGTAGAAATGAGAATGAGGAATAGAATAGAATAGAATAGAATAGAATAGAATAGAATAGAATAGAATAGAATAGAATAGAATAGAATAGAATAGAATAGAATAGAATAGAATAGAATAGAATAGAATAGAATAGAATAGAATTAGAAATAATAGAAATAGAAATAGAAATGGACCTTGGCTCAAGTAGGAGGACCTATACCATCTCAGACAGGTGATTGTCCAGTCTCTTTTTAAACATTTCTTTGATCAGCTTCCAACCATTGTTTCTCGTCCTGCCCTCTGGTGAACAACCTGACCCCCTCTTCTTTGTGGCAGCCTCTCAGATATTGGAATACAGCTATCGTGTCTTCCCTATTGCTTCTTTTCTTTAGATTGGCCAAACCCAAGTTCCGCAGCCAATCTTCGTACGTTTTGGTCCCCAGGCCTTGGATCATTTTAGTTGCTCTTCTGTGACATGCCATCTGACACGCAACCCTGTGGCTATCAAAGAAGCTGGATAAACTGGTCTGCTCCAAAATGGATTCTGGCAGGAATCAGCTGCCAGGAATTAGAGGGAGTTCTGCGGCAAAGGCTTGAAACCTAATACAGTTCTAGCTAAGTTAATGGAGTTCTAGGCTGCATTAAACACAGGGATAGAATCAAGATCACACGAAGTGTTAATACCACTTTACAATGCCTTGGTAAGGTCACACTTGGAATACTGGATCCAGCCTTGGTCAACACGATGTAAAAAAGATGTTGAGAATCTAGAAATAGTGCAAAGAAGAGCAGCAAAGATGATCAAGGGGCTGGAGGCTAAAACAATTGCTGGAATTGCGTATGTCTAGTTCAGGAGTCTTCAAACATGGCCCTTTTGTGACTTGTGGACTTCACCCAGAATTCCTCAGCCAGGCACGCTGGCTGAGGAATTCTGGGATTTAAAGTCCACAAGTCATAAAAGGGCCACGTTTGAAGTCCCCTGGTCTAGTTTAATGAAGAGGAGGATGAGGGGTGACATGATACCGTAGCAGAAGAGGGAGTGAAGCTATTCTCCAAAGCACCTGAGGGCAAGACAAGAAGCAACAGATGGAAACTGATCAAAGAGAGAAGCAAACTAGAACTAAGAAGAAATTTTATCATGTTTTTGACACCTTGCTAGGTGACTGGTGGTACTTGAATATTGCCATATTCTGAAAGTGGTACAATTCTTGCCCTGTACACCGCCCTGAGTCCTTCGGGAGAAGGGCGGTATAGAAATATTAATAAATTAAATTAAATTAAATTAGTGAAAAGGTTGAAAAGCCCTGGATTAGAAGACCTCCAAGGTCCCTTCGAACTCTACTACTTACTACTACTACTACTACTACTTATTATTATTATTAATAATAATAATAATAATAATAATAATAATAATAATAATAATAATAATAATATACCGGGGGACAGTTTCTCTCCCGTAATCCTCCAGCTGTAAAAAGAGCCCAGCCTTTCCCTTCCTGCAGCCTCTCACCCTTCAGGGCCACGTCCAGAGGTTGCTGCAAGCCATCGTGCTCCACGTGGCACCGATAGCGGCCCCTCTCTTTGGGATCGATCTGGATGCTGAGAGAGTAATAGTAGGTCCCATCTGAGTTGGGGGCCACGGAGCCACGGAGGGTGTCTTGCTCCCAGATCTCCCCGTCCCTCGTCCAGGAGGCATCGATCTCCCTGGGGTAGAAGCCGTGGATTTGACAGACGTGCCTCTCCATACCATCAGCTTCTGCCCTGCTACTCATCGTCACTACTGGAGGAACTGGAAAAAAAGAGGGGGGGTGTTAGAATCAAAATTGAGCCTCCCCGGAAATCAGCTTGACTTGTGCATCGCACGTGCAACCGGAACCAGGAGTCTCCAAATAAATCAAGCTGCTTTGAATAGTTTCTTTCGGCCGTAAAAACAAACATAAAAGCACTTGATTAAATACAGGTAACCCTCGACTTACAACATTTAGTGATTGTTCAAAGTTACAACAGCACAGGTAAAAGCAACTTAGTGTTTCACACTGACGACCGTTGCAGCATCCCCATGGTCACATGATCAGATTCAGATGCTTGGCAACTGACTTGTATTTATGACGGTTGCAGTGTCCAGGGGTCCTATGATCACTCTTTACGACCTTCCGACAAGCAAAGTCAGTGGGGAAGCCATATTCTCCTCACAACCATGTTACTCATTTAACAACTGCTGTGATTCACCTAACAATTATAAGAAGTCGTAAAATGGGGCAAAATTCACTTAACAAATTTCTCGCTTCGCAACAGAAATTTGGGGCTCAATTGTGATTGTAAGTCGAGCTGTATTATTGTTTTCTCTGTTGCCTTGCAAGTACACTGAATGTTTCTGTACCGGAGACAAATTCCTTGTGTGTCTAATCACCTGTGGCCAAATCAAGTATTCAATTTGATTTGATTTGATTTGAATTAACTCTTCTGCTCCTGCTTCCTGTCTGGATTACCTGACAAGATTGACACTACTATTTCCACTTCGAGAGACTGATTTTTTAAAAAAAAAATATATCAGAGAGGGCTAAAAACAAGCGCAGCATCAGGGCTGCAAATGCTCAAGGCAGGACGAGCCTTGGACTTGGTTTACATTTAGATTTAGATTTTACTAGATTTATATACCGCCCTTTTCCTGTAGAACTCAGGGTTAAATAATGACTCTGAACAGACAATCAGAGGAGGCTTCAGCTCGGGAAAGACCTGCAGGGGCAGACGGCCAGCGAAGAGGAGGAGGAACTGACTCCCTGCACTTGATCCGAGAGCACACAGGGCAAAGAAAAGGCAGGAGCAATGGAGGTCAGCCAGACTACTCAGGAGGAGAAGGCCCTGCCCATCTTGATGGGCTGCACTGCGAAGCTGGCTATTTAGGACAGCAGGAATAGGGAGGCATTACTGGGAACGTGTCAGTTTGCTGGCTGTTTGTTTCCTCATTGTGATTCCTGCTTCACTGTGTTTGGAATCATGCCTTGGAGACTCTGAACTTTTCTTGCTAAGTGAGCTTTTGTGTGTGTGTTTAATTTTGGCCTGGTGGATTTAAGTTTGTTTGTTTGAGAAACTTTCACCTATTTATGGACTATTGACCAGTTGCTTTGTGGACTAATCTTGGCTTGCTTGTGGCTGGGCCTATAGGGACAGTTCTGAATATTGGTAAAGGGAATTACTGGGGAACATTAATAAACTCACTAAACCACAGTTACGTGGGTGTGAGTGAGTGGGGCAGCACATCGGCTGACGATTGCCAGCAGAAAACAAGCCAACTGGGTCATCTGGCCTGTTCTTTGCCAGCAAACCTACACAGGAAACACTTGCACCACTTAAGCAGATCCAGCTCCCATACTTTCTCTCTGGCTGTTTCTCCATACCTTCCCTCAAGGATGTCTCCGATCTGTAGTGGTCGTTCTTCTGCAGCCACTCCGTGCAGGTGCTCTCCAGGTAACCTTTGAAACGCTGCTTGATGGCGGTTTCCTTCTCCCACTTCCGCTTGATCCCCTCGGCTTCTTTGACAGCTGCTGTCAAGATGCCGGTCTTCATCTCGCAGCCAAGGAAATCCCGCCCATCATAGCCGTACTGCCAGTGGCCAGTCCTAGTCCCATCTTTCTCTACTTGACAGGAGATCATCATCTGGACGATGTGAAAGCCTAAAAGAAGCATCCCCAAGGTTAGGAAGAAAACCTCTCTAAGAAATCAGAGAAAGCCACTTCCTGCTGGAGCTCCAGATTCTGTGACTGCTGAGACAAGAAAGCAAGAAAGACAAAGATTGCAGGAAGAGATCTTGAAGGGCCGTCGAGGTTGAGACAGAATTTGGGATCCGTAAGACAGATTTGTCACTATAAAGGAACTCCCTATAAACAAGGCTGGGAAATTCCTGATACAATCCAAAATTCCTTAATTAAGACAGAATTTCTTAGACACCCACCTCTCCCGACACTGGAGTGAAGTTGCCTTTCCTGAGATCACTTTTAGATAACTCGAAATTGTGAAGGCAAAAGATCTATATTGTTAGCATTTGTGGATATCTGTTACAGATGTTGAGACTCCAAAAAGTGCAGCGAAGAGCAACAAATATGATCAGGGGACTGGAGGCTAAAACATAGGAGGAATGGTTGCTGGAATTGGATATGTCTAGTTTAATGAAGAGAAGGACGAGGGGCGACATGATAGCAGTGTTCTAATATCTCAGGGGCTGCCACATAGAAGAGGGAGTCAACCCCTTCTCCAAAGCACCTGAGGGCAGGACAAGAAGCAATGGATGGAAATTAATCAAGGACAGAAGCAACCTAGAACTGAGGAGACATTTCCTGACAGCACAATTATCTATATTCTATTCTATTCCGTTCCATTCCATTCCATTCCATTCCATTCCATTCCATTCCATTCCATTCCATTCTCTGTTGTTGCTATGAAAAATATATGGAGGTTCAGGTAGTCTTATGACTGTTATGGTTAGCGACCTCCCCAAAGCTACTTACAATCTGATTCCGCTTTTTTTCAGGCGGCAAGTAGACTTCGTTTTTCTTTGAAGATCTTTCGCTTCTCATCCAAGAAGCTGCTCTCACCGGATGGTGGGGAATGGAGGGACTTATACTTCTTGCAGACTGCTGGCCACTTGCATTCTTTTAGGGACTTGTTCAGGCCACTTGGAGGTTCACCTAGGTGCTCAGGATCACCTGAGAGGTGCAAATGGGCATGGAGCCTTCTTGGAACTGCCTGACAGGACTGTACTGTAGACTGGAGATAGATGATGTTGTATCCCTTCCCCTCTGTTGACCTTTGACATAGATGGCTTTGTTGACCCCTTTCAAACCAGCGGTCCTCTCTGTCCAAAATGTGGACTTTGCTTTCTTGGAAAGACTGGCTTTCGTCTTTTAAACACAGATGGACTGCTGACTCTTGTCCTGATGGGTTTGCTCTCCTCTGCTGTGCCATGTGTTTATGAAGTGGTTGTTTTGTTTTCCCAATGCACAGATCTGCAGCCTTGTATGAAAATAAAGCATCTGCTGGCCTCCTACATTGTCTCCCTAAACCCTCTACTGCTAGTCCTAAACTTACAACAGTTTGTTTAGTGACTGTTCAAAGTTACAACGGCATTGAAAATGTGACCTAGGACCATTTTTCACAGTTATGACCTTTGTAGCATTCCCGTGATCGTGTAATCAAAATTCAGACACTTGGCAACTGGCTCATATTTAGGATGGTTGCTGTGTCCCAAGGTCATGTGACCATCTTTTGCAACCTTTTGGCAAGCAAAGTCAATGGGGGAAAGCCAGATTCACAAGCACTGGGTTACTGTTGTGATTCCTCGCCAGCCAGTGGATCCGGCAGCTGAGTCTGAGGAATCAGATGAGGAAGAGGGGCCTGGAGTGACATTAGAGTCAGAGGAAGGCTCTGTGGAACTCCAAGACTTACAGTCGGACAAGGAGCCTGGCCCCTCTACTCACACTCAGGCTGAGACACAGCTGTGCTGGGAGCCTGAGTTGGACAGTGAAGAACAGTTGGGAAATACCCAGGATGCACAAAAGCGCAGGCAAGAGAAGCGAGTAGGACAGAGGAACGCAATGGGGCAGCTCCAAAGGCAAAGGAGAAGGCATTAGGAAGCCACATCTTGGCTGAATTATTAAAGGGAAGGTGTGTGAGGTTGAGGATCGAGGTTCTGTGGACTGTGTTTGTTTGCCTTGCACATTGACTCAGTCTGTGAGAATAAAAGGGGTTGTTTTTTCTTGCTGTTCCTGCCTGTTTCTTGGAAGAGGGGTTTCTCCTTGTGAGCATAACAAGGACTCACGTAGGCTGGGACAGAACAGTTACTAACTTATAAACTGCAGTGATTCGCTTAACAACTAGGGTAAGAAAGGTAGTAAAATGGGGCAAAACTCACTTAACAAATGTCTCACTTAGCAACAGAAATTTTGGGCTCGATTTCCTTAATTTTCTGCACCCACAAAAAAATTGCATTCCTGATCCTTCTTGGTGAAACTGCCATATTTTCATTTAGATTAGAGCCCACTTGAGTTCTGCAAGAGGAAAAGGCCAGGGCATCAGCAACCAGCTTATTGTGGACCGATTGGTCCGATTTATGAAGAATGCAGGGAGATCCATAAGAAAATGGAGCTTTCCCATCCATCTCTTTTTTTACAGGATAGCACCCACGTCTCTCCCTCTCCTTACTTACCTCCACTTTGGTTATAGCGTTTCTGGAGCATCTGCACGTTCTCCTGAAAGTCTTTCTGGTCTTTTTGCAAAATCCAGGTGTACCTGTTATAGAATGCAGAATCTTCCTTCTCCAGTGTATTTATCCAATCTACTCGAGGATGCAACTTCCCGGTGTGGCTTTCGTAGCGAGTGATGAGCTGATTGTCCACATAACCTTCGGCTGTGAAGGGTGGCAGCCCTGGACAAGCCTCTGTTGCAGAAGAGTAGGTCACACGGATTATGCGAGGGGAGCCTAGGGAGAAATGAGAGCAGGGCGGAGTTAGGAGGGACTGGAGACGGGTTACAGACTGAAGCTCCAGAGGAGTTGCAGCATGAGGTGCAATATGGGACTGTCAGAGCTGCCATCATACGCTTGAGCTTGGCATTCGTGGCTGTCAGCCTGTCATGAAGGATGGAGGGAGAGAGGGGAAAAGTGAAACAGTTGAATGTAGTGTGGGGTGCCAGTCAGAGTCTTCAAAGTCGTTGCCCTGGGAGAATAATGCAAAATCATTGCAAAAACAGTTTACTCAAAAATAATTGTACAATAAGGGGCCAGGGTGAAAAGAATGATTTGCCCTTTCACCTATATTTTCCCCCATGCTCATAGCTTGACAAGGTTGTGGGATGCAAAGGTGGGAGGGATGGTATCTAGGCAACCGAGGCATCTTTCAGAGCTTGGTGCTGATAACGCCAAGATCACTAACGCAGGTGCTCGATGGAGAAGTGGACTTTTCCGGTAACAAGAAAAGTCAAAATAATCTTTTGTCCCATGGGAACCAAGGTCATCAACTGCTCCCAAGACTATGGACTAGGCGTTTCGTAGAAAGCCCACCAAATAATCATATTGGGGAACCTACAAAAAAAGCTTGCGGGTTTGGGGTGGGAGGGATTTGGGGATATATTGTAAAATTTTGTTTTTGTAAAACTCTTTAATAAAAAAAAAAAAGCTTGCCTAGCTTTTGTGGGTGGGACAGTTAACTTTGTATTGGGAAATTGTTGCTTGGGTATCCAGACCTGGTTTCACTTTTGACCATGCCGATATTTTGTAACTAATAAACATGTTCTTTGAGGAATTTGCAAGCCTCGGTATTCTGCTTTATTCATCTCTGTCTCATGGCAGCTGGTTTTGCATCTTCTGTGCCAATGTAAATTTTCAGTAAAGTATTATAGTCTTGGTAAAATCATGTCCCAGAAGTTTCTTTTCCTGGAAATGCCAACTGGATAGTTGACACAGGGGAGGAGAGGAACTGGACAGGGAATGTTAACTGGGAAATTTTGGCACGTGAACTTCAGTTCTGGCTTTGCTATACTGTAGTCCACTTGGCTTTTAGTAACTTTCACTACAAATGGAGTTGAGGGTCTTCCTTTACTAAAAAACCAAGCTGGGGGCAGGTCTGACAGAGACCTTCATTCCACCCAAGTTATACATTTTGAAATAAATATAGTCCGCAATTTACAGACACGATTGGGACCAGATTTTCCATTTGTAAGTTCTTGCAGTCAGGCCCAATTTTATGAGAATTTTTGCAGCATCCATTAAGCAAATCACATGGTTCTTAAGGGAATAACATGATAATTAAACAAATTCAGCTTCCCCAAAAATTCCTGTCAGTTTTTGCCAGGAATCAACTCCCCCCCAAAAAGGAAATCTTGAGGACCCAGATTGTTGGGGGCAATAAGCTGACTTTGTAATAATGCCGCTTGGGGGGGGGCTGAAAGCCCTAATAAGCAGGCATATACATAGAATGAAGGCTACTGCTAAGCACATTAATTTGTGCTTAGATTGTAAGCCGCCCTGAGTCTTCGGAGAAGGGCGGGATATAAATGGGATTAAAATAAAATAAAATAAAAATTTAGTATTGTAATATTATTGCGGCCCTGGGTGCTCTCTGAGCTTGGTTTTTATGTATGTTTCTTTTCCTTTGACGAAGTATGCACTTTTATTTTTGTGGGAGTTTTTTTTTTAAATCATTATTTGAAAAGCGATAAAACACTTTCACTTTAAACAGTGGAACTGTGCAATAGATGAGTGTGGCCTTTTTAGCTCTGCTGCTATATTTAGGAAAGGCGGCAGCAGACAGAAGCCCTGGCATGGACAAATTTCCTGTCCGGTCCTTTTTTTAAAAAATATTTTAAAACATTTAAAGAATTAAATAAATGACTAAACAACCGTTAAAAATAAAAGACATCGTGACTGGAAAGTAAAACGCTGGAAAATCAACCAGGAATTTTCAACCATCATAAATTACGCAATTCATTATTGAGGGGGCACCTTGCTGCTCTCTCTATGCTGGCTGGTTTTCTTGAAACGAAATGAAATGAACCTTTATTGTCAAAGTACAACTATGTGCACATTGAGATTAGCTGAGCCTCCCTTTGTGCTCCCACCCGCCCAACACACAGTGACAACAAACCCTCCATCTTACTACACCATGTGAACCAACTACACCACACACCTGTAGTTGCAGACATTTCATAACCCAGACTAGGAGTAACACCGATGAGGTTACCTAGTTTGGGTCAAGAAAACAAGCCAGCTCAGACAACAGCAAGGACCCCTCATATAATAATAATAATAATAATAAGAATAAGAAGAAGAAGAAGAAGAAGAAGAAGAAGAAGAAGAAGAAGAAGAAGAAGAAGAAGAAGAAGAAGAAGAAGAAGAAGAAGAAGAAGAAGAAGAAGAAGTTGGAAGGGACCTTGGAGGTCATCTAGTCCAACCCCCTGCTCAGGCAGGAAACCCTATACCATTTCAGGCAAATGGCTGTCCAGTCTCTTCTTAAAAACCTCCAGTGTTGGAGCATTCACAGCTTCTGGAGGCAGGTTGTTCCACTGGTTAATTGTTTCTAACTGTCAGGAACTTTCTCCTTAGTTCTAAGTTGCTTCTCTCCTTGACTAGTTTCCATCCGTTGCTTCCTGTCCTGCCTGAGCTATGAATATTCGCCTTTTATTAGTACAATACAATGATTTCATGAATTCAGGGATCCCACCCAAGCAGGTCCGCGCCTTCGGGGATGTCGGGGATGTCGGAGGTGGGGGGGGGGGGCGGTTGCAGGGCAAAAAAGTCAGGAACGGGGCCCTACCACAGGTGGCGCCCAAGATCCTGACCTTTGTTGCTGTTGTTGTTAGTTGCGAAGTCGTGTCCGACCCATAGCGACCCTATGGACAACGTTCCTCCAGGCCTTCCTGTCCTCTACCATCTTCTGGAGTCCATTTAAGCTCACGCCTCCTGCTTCAGTGACTCCATCCAGCCACCTCATTCTCTGTCGTCCCCTTCTTCTATTGCCCTCAACCTTTCCCAGCATGAGGCTCTTCTCTATTGAGTCCTTCCTTCTCATTAGGTGGCCAAAGTATTTGAGTTTTAGCTTCAGGATCTGGCCTTCTAAAGAGCAGTCAGGGTTGATCTCCTCTAGGACTGACCGGTTTGATCGCCTTGCAGTCCAAGGGACTCGCAGGAGTCTTCTCCAGCACCAGAGTTCAAAGGCCTCCATTCTTTGGCGCTCAGCCTTCTTTATGGTCCAACTTTCACTGCCATACATTGCAACTGGGTAGACCATGGCCTTGACTATAGGGACTTTTGTTGGCAGGGTGATGTCTCTGCTTTTTAGTGTGCTGTCTAGATTTGCCATGGCTTTCCTCCCCAGGAGCAAGCGTCTTTTAATTTCTTGGCTACAGTCCCCATCTGCAGTGATCTTGGAGCCCAGGAAAATAAAATCTGTCACTACCTCCATTTCTTCCCCATCTATTTGCCAGGAATTGAGAGGGCCGGATGCCATGATCTTGGTTATCCCCCCCTACCCCCCACCCACCCCTTCCTGACCCAGCTGTCCAAGATAAGCAGCCGCGCCCCTCCAGCTACGCCGCGGGACTCACCGAGGCTGCCTGGCATTAGGCAGGAAGCGGCGGCCCCGAGAAGCCAGAGGAGCCCCCAGCGCGGCCGCATCGCTTCGGCGATCCCGCAGGAGCGGCCGCTTGCCGCAAAAGCCTCCGCGCCTGCGCTTTGCCACCGGGATTCCCAGCTCAGCTGGAAAGCTGGAAAACCCCTCTAATGGAGGAGAGTTTGAAGCTGGGAGGGAGTGTCGAACGTGACGCAATAACGGAGGGGCGTGGCTAGGGTGAGGGGCGGCCGAGCCTGCGCGATATGGGGCTTGGTGGAATCCGGAAGGGGAGGGGGGGTGGTAAAAAAAAAATACCTTGCCCGGAACAGAATGGCTGGCGGGGGGGGGCGGGTTGGGTGGAGAAAGAAATAACACGGTGTCGCTTTCACACGAGACGGGCAAGGCAGGCAGGGGAAGAAGGCAAGGCCGACGGTGTCCTTGGCGCAATAGAGTAGAGTAGAATAGAATAGGAATAGACTCGCAGGGGTCTTCAAACTTGGCCCTTTTATGACTTGTGAACTTCAACTCCCAGAATTCCTCAGCCAGGCATACTGGCTGAGAAATTCTGGGAGTTGAAGTCCACAAGTCATAAAAGGGCCAAGTTTGAAGACCCCTGGAATAGAGCTTGGAAGGGACCTTGGAGGTCTTTTAGTCCAGCCCACTGCTCGAGGAGAACCTATCCCAGGGGTAGGCAACCTTGGCTCTTTTATGACTCGTGGACTTCAACTCCCAGAATTCCTGAGCCAGTAGGGGGGGAACTGTGGTCCCTTCATGACTCGTGGACTTCAACTCCCAGAATTCCTGAGCCAGCAGGGGGGGAACTGTGGTCCCTTCATGACTCGTGGACTTCAACTCCCAGAATTCCTGAGCCAGTATGGGGGGAACTATGGTCCCTTCGTGACTCGTGGACTTCAACTCCCAGAATTCCTGAGCCAGTATGGGGGGAACTATGGTCCCTTCATGACTCGTGGACTTCAACTCCCCTTATTCCTGAGCCAGTATGGGGGAACTATGGTCCCTTCATGACTCATGGACTTCAACTCCTAGAATTCCTGAGCCAGTATGGGGGGAACTATGGTCCCTTCGTGACTCGTGGACTTCAACTCCCAGAATTCCTGAGCCAGTATGGGGGGAACTATGGTCCCTTCATGACTCGTGGACTTCAACTCCCAGAATTCCTGAGCCAGTATGGGGGAACTATGGTCCCTTCATGACTCGTGGACTTCAACTCCCAGAATTCCTGAGCCAGTATGGGGAAACTATGGTCCCTTCATGACTCGTGGACTTCAACTCCCAGAATTCCTGAGCCAGCAGGGGGGAACTATGGTCCCTTCATGACTCGTGGACTTCAATTCCCAGAATTCCTGAGCCAGCAGGGGGGAACTATGGTCCCTTCATGACTCGTGGACTTCAACTCCCAGAATTCCTGAGCCAGTATGGGGAAACTATGGTCCCTTCATGACTCGTGGACTTCAACTCCCAGAATTCCTGAGCCAGCAGGGGGGAACTATGGTCCCTTCATGACTCGTGGACTTCAACTCCCAGAATTCCTGAGCCAGTAGGGGGGAACTATGGTCCCTTCATAACTCGTGGACTTCAACTCCCAGAATTCCTGAGCCAGCCACCTGAGGGGAAGGGAGAGATTTCCATGCTTAGCCATGCTGGCTCAGGAATTCTGGGAGTTGAAGTCCACGAGTCATAAGAGAGCCAAGGTTGCCTACCCCTGACCTATACTGTCCCAGATAGGTGAATGTCTAAACTAAAGCTGGTTTAGCGTCAAAGTTCTTTTCATGGCTTAGCGATGGGCTGGGTTAAGGCTTGTTGCATTTTGCGGACAGAAAACGGGGATGAATTGAGTAATGGAAGTGAAGCTTTTTAAAGAAGGGTGTGAGATTTAAAAACCCAAATTTCGATACTCACAACTCAAAGACAAGTCTGGTTAATAAAAACAAAGATTTATTGAAAAGAAATTGAAAATAATAAAGAAAATAATAAAGAAAGAAAGCGTTTGCGAACGCGGCCTCTTAGACCCTTCCCAAGTTGGATTGGGTTCGAAGAGCCCGCTGAGCAAGTTTCAAAGTAGGCATTTTATACTCTTTCACGATACATGCCATTCCTAAGAAGCTTAAGTCATTCTTTGAAGTTGTTTCCTATTTCTAAAGGGGTCCTTCTGACCATTTCCATCTATCCGTTATGATCTTATCTAGATCTTATCTCGTTTACTTGTAATTTCCACCTTGGTTGTAATTTCCACCTTGGGCCGATGTTCCTGTCTCTCGGAAGCTTTTTAACATTTCAAAAGAATTTGTTGATTACCATTTGTGAGTTCTCTGTCTGAGCAGGAAATAGATAGCCCCACATCTTAGTGTTACATTTGATACAATTCATTGGTGTTACATTTTATACAATTTATAAAAGAATAACCTTTATTTATTTTCCTTTAAGGGGAATATTGGTGGCTCCGGGTTGAAGGACCCTCTCATTTCAAATCAAGTTTTCGCTTGAGAGGCTGACACTCACTGCCGTTTGAAAATAAGATAAGACAGGGGCCTTCAAACTTGGCCCTTTTATGACTTGTGGACTTCAACTCCCAGAATTCCTCAGCCAGGCACGCTGAAGTTGAAGTCCACAAGTCATAAAAGGGCCAGGTTTGAAGGCCCCTGAGATAAGATAACCTTTTAATTGTCACTTCTGTGAACACGCTGGCAGACATTTTTAAAAAACTGAAATTCTGATCCCACTTTCAAAAGAATAGAACAGAACAGAATAGCAGGAAGGAACCTTGTAGATCATCTAGTCCAACCACCCGCCCAAGCAGGAGACCCTACTAAAAAAAGAAAATGTACATGTACATACCTATACATATGATAGATAAATATAAATATAGAATAGAATGTGATAGGATTAAGTGAATGGTCTTCAAAAATTAATATTGAATGAATATTTTAAAATTGAATCTGCTGTGTAGTGGAAATTTACTGAGTGGAGAAACCAGCCTGTCAAAGAAACTACAATGGATGGAAGCGAGGAAATGGAAGCCTAAAGCAGGGGTAGGCAACCTCGGCTCTTTTATGACTCATGGACTTCAACTCCCAGAATTCCTGAGTCAGCTATGCTGAGGGGAAAGGGAGGTTTCCAAGCTGAGCCATGCTCCCTCAGGACTTCTGGGAGTTGAAGTCCATGAGTCATAAAAGAGCTGAGGTTGCCTACCCTTGGCCTAAAGGGAAGAGGCAAGATAGATACATAGGCAAAAATTAGCTGGGTCTTCAAAGTGGGATGCGGTGTCTCAGTGGGTTAGGACGCTGAGCTTGTTGATCAGAAGGTCAGCAGTTTGGCGGGTCGAATCCCGAGTGCCACGTAGCAGAGTGAGCACCTGTTACTTGTCCCAGCTTCTGCCAACCTAGCAGTTCGAAAGCACGTAAAAATACAAGTAGAAAAATAGGGACCACTACGGTGGGAAGGTAACAGCGTTCCGTGCGCCTTTGGCGTCTAGTCATGCCGGCCACATGACCACGGAGACGTCCTCGGACAAGCGCTGACTCTTTGGCTTTGAAACAGAGATGAGCACCAGCCCCTAGAGTCGGAAACGACTAGTACACATGTGCGGGGGAATCTTTACCTTTACTTTTAAGAAATAAGAGGAAGTTAGAAAGAGCGTAACCTCATAGTACCTCAGCCAAACGGGAACGAGGAGGGATATAGTGGCCCAGACACTATTCCAGTATTTGAGGGGCTGCCACAAAGAAGCGGGAGGGGTGTGTGTGTCAACCCATTCTCCAAAGCACCAAAGGGCAGGACAAGAAACAAGGGATGGAAACTAACCAAAGAGAGAAGCAACCTAGAACTAAGGAGGAATTTCCTGACAGTTAGAACAATTAACCAGTGGAACAACCTGCCTCCAGAAGCGGTGCATGCTCCAGCGCTGGATGTTTTTAAGAAGAGACTGGACAGCCGTTTGTCTGAAATGGTGTAGGTTCTCCTGCTTGAGCAGGAAGTTGGAGTAGAAGACCTCCATACATGCATACAAATAAATAAACCCAATTACCCACCAAACTGGCTCTTGCCATGCCACATAGATAGATAGATAGATAGATAGATAGATAGATAGATAGATAGATAGATAGATAGATAGATAGATATAAATGACAGAAGATAGGTAGATATAGATGATGATATAGATGATAGAAGATAGGTAGATATAGATGATGATATAGATGATAGAAGATAGATAGGTATAGATGATATAACCTAACCTAACCCTACCCTGGTTATATCGTCTCCCTAACCTTATAGAATCCAATAAAACATATATAGATATCTAAATGATAGGGTAGATGCTATATATAGATGATAGATTATGTGTGTGTGTGTGCGCGTGTGCGTGCGTGTATATAAAATCTTGCCATAAACCTACTTGTACTAAATCTGCCTTGGAGGTGGAATTCACTCCAGACTCAAACCATACACAGCTTTCCCCCAGTTGTGGACTCCGTGGTTTCTCGTAACTCGATTTTTTTTTTACCCAAAAACCCATGGTACAATCCAAGCCTTTGTATGGTTTCTCTCTGCTGTGAAGCTTCTGATGGGACTCAAGGCGGAAGGAACTGTGTTGGAACTGAAACTCCATCCTTAACTTTTAAGGCCACTGTTTCTCAACTGCTTCAAGAAGTGTGGATTTCAATTCCCAGAATTCCCCAGCCAGCATGCTGGCTGAAGAATCCTGGGAGTTGGAAGTCCACAGGTCTTAAATTATTAAGGTTGAGAAACACTGCTCTGGGTAAACAACTGGTTTTCTCTCGGGTTTGACTTTTCTGATGCCTAAATAAGGTTTACACTCCAGCTGAAGCTTCTTCAACATCACTGTATTTTTTCGGTTTCTCCCCTCTGTGAATAATTTGGTGTCTGGTAAGATTTGTGCTCCAGCTGAAACCCTTTCTACCCTCCAAACTCATGTAACACTTCTCCCATTGTGACTCTGTTTATGTCCTTTAAATTTTGATTCATTGCTGAAATTGCGGGCACACACAGTGCTCTGGAGGAGCAGTGGTTAGATCCTGACCGGTTCAAGGTCGACTCAGCCTTTCATCCTTCCAAAGTCGGTAAAATGAGGACCCAAATTGTTGGGTTGAGACTGTAAATCGCTCAGAGGGGGCACTACAGGGCGATATACAGGTAGTCCTCAACTTACAACAGTTCATTTAGTGACCATTCAAAGTTACAATGGCACTGAAAGAAGTGACTTATGAGTTTTTCACATGACCCTTGCGGCATCCCTGTGGTCACATGATCAAAATTCAGACACTTAGCAAATGGCTCATATTTATGACGTCTCGACGATCACCTTTTGCGATCTTCCGACAAGCAATTCAACGGGGAAGCCAGATTCGCTTAACAGCCGTGTCACTGACACTTAACAACCGTGGCAAAGAAGGTCGTAAAATGGAGCTAAGTTCACTTTAAAAAGGTTCCGCTTAGCGACATACATTTGGGGTGCAAGTGTGGTGGTAAGTGGAAGACTGCTTGATTAAGCCTAAGTGCTATTGCTATTGCTCCCCTCCCATTCCTTTGTTTTTTTGCGCCTTGAAGTGAGGTTGTATGCAAACAATACTTAGGGTTTAGTGTCTTGATTTTGTGTGTTCCCTTCCTTGCGGGCTCATGTGATGTTTATTTCTATCCTTCTCCTGCATCTCGTCAAGACCGGTTCCGCCCTTTCCCCTACATTTTCTCTGTCCCTCACAGCTTGACAACAAACAGGGTAGAATGGAATGCAAAGGTGGGGGGGATGGTATCTAGGCAACCGAGTCTTTTTTGAGAGCCTGCAAGAACCACAAGGTCACGGACGCAGGTGCTCGATGGAGAAGTGGCCTGTTTCCATAACAAGAAGTATTAAAATAAAAATAAAACCGGCTCTTATATTAATTTTTGCTCCAAAAGACGCATTAGGTCATATTTTCCGGTTCTTTTAATTTTCATAGAAATATGGTACTAAATGCATCCGTATGACGGACATATTTTCCGGTTCTTTAATTTTCATGGAAATATGGTACTAAATGCGTCCGTATGACTGACAATCTTAACTCGGGCTTATTTTGGGGATAAGGCTTACATTACCAGCATGCTGAAAAATCATCCTAAACTAGGGCTTATATTACGGTTGGGTCTTATGAGTATTGGACAATGTGAACACCTGGTGGATGGGAGCGGGGAAATCTATTGTTTCGGTGGGAAAACCAGAGCTGGTTTCGCTTCCTCTGTGCCAATGTAAATTTTCAGTAGTCTTATACACTTGGTAAAATCATGTCCCAGGAGTTTCATCTTCTGGAAATGCCAAATGGACAGTTGACACTCCTGAAACCTGGCTTCCCTGCTGTCATCTGAAAAACTGCTACACCAGGGGTGTGAAACTGCCGGCCTGTGGGCTGGACGCATCATCAGGAAGCCACGCCCACTCCATTCCCGGCAATGGCGAAAAAGCTGATACGTTGTGCAACGTCACGAGTTAGACATGTCTGTGCTACACCAAACTGGCTCTTGCCCTAACATACACTGAAAAGAATTCACTGGCTGATTCCAGTTTATATATTTCTTTATTATTTCATTTAGTTTTTAAATGTATACGCCCCCCCACCCCCATCTCACTGCTTCAAGGTGATTCTGGGCGGGTTACAACAGTAGAAAAAGCAGATATAAAAGCATTTAAGCTTAACCATTAAATAAATCCAATCTCTCAACTCAATAAAACTAGCTAAAAAAAGAACTTCGGGAGGGGTGTGTGTGTGTGTAGGGGGAATCAAAATCAATGTTTCAGGCAGCTCCCCCCCACCCGAAAAAAAAGGCTTATAGAGATTTGATAAAGAGTTTATACCTAAACCTTAGGTGGATACCTTCCACAACACATATACCCATCAGTTTCTGCCCTGCACAAATCTTCACCAGTCTGGGAAGCTTTGGATTTTGATTGCGGCTTTTGCCACTTGGATGAGTTTTAAATTTTGTGGCTCCTTCGATGAGAATGGAGAGTTATGCTGTGACTGAAACTCTTTCCACACGCCGTGCATTGATAGGGTTTCTCCCCCGTGTGGATGCGTTTGTGAGAGGTCAAGGTTGCCATCTGACTGAAGCTTATGCCACATTCGGAGCATTTGAAAGGTTTCTCCTTGGCGTGGGTTTTTTCGTGTTCATGCAGTAGAGACCTATGAGCGAAGCTTTTCCCACAGATGGCACACGTATTCAATCTCGGTTTCGGAGCTAATTTCCCCTGGATGGGCGTTTCAGGAGAATCCACGCTCTTTGAAACAAACAATGTGTTTCTCATGGTTGGCTTCCCCTGGATTGGAGTTCTACTCGCAGAAGCTAAAGATGCGTTCGCCGGATATCTTGGGGGAGGCTCTGTCACAACTTGGAAATGAGGGCTTTCCGAAAGGGAGAATTCATCCCATCTCAAACACTTTGCCCGATCTTCCATTCCCTCGCTCTGCGGTTCCTCCTGGGTGGATCTGCCTCTTTTTAAGGAGATTCTTTGGGAATCATCCTCATTCTGCCATGCGCCCCTCCCTAGAGTAAGATTAAAAACATGTAAGAGCAAGAGAAAAGCTGAAAAGAAAATTGGTCGGCAAGTGATATTCAGCGGAAGTCAAAAGCCTCGGATCGGCCTTTCTCAACCTTGATAACCTGAAGAGGTGCGGCCTTCAACCCCAAGAATTCCCTGGCCAACATGGAAAACAACCGCTCGAAACTACAGAAAAGCGACCGCTGAAAACTAGAATAGTGAAAGCAGAGCGCTGCTTTATTGGGAAAGCACACAATTTGCAGTGAATAGTGGTGGCGTGGTTCCGACAAATGAGACAGTTCAAACCAAATGCAAGCATTGTTTCTCTAAAACGTCTGCATAATGAAACGGAACATCGGCACTCATGGAGGGATGGCAGAATCTGACCTCTCCTCCCCTTGATATGTCATATCCTGCATAATCTCCCTCCCTTCATTACATGGCATGAATCACGCATAAATCACGTCCACCAATGAGTTTTACATATGAAGTTTCACTTCCCCTTCTGTACGCTGCTACTCTTATCTTCTCAAAACTGCCGTTTGAAATCCCCTCACTTCAAGATTCAAAGAGAAGCAGTTTAAACAAAAGGCGGTCTCTTACATTGTCGGGGCAAAAACAGGTCAAGGTTTGCAGCACTGACAAGGAGCCAAGTGTTGCGTAGTTGGGAAGGTGTCAAGACTGGGACGGAGAAAGAGCCGGGTGGCTACGCTTAAAAGACTCTGCAAGCGTTTCTTTCGTACTTTCAGACTTCCAGGGCTAAGAACCCCTGCGTTTGCATTCTGATTTTTGAAATTCATCCAGGAAATCCTCAACTTACAACTTAGTGACCGTTCAAAATTACAACGGCACTGGGGGGAAAAAAGCGTGACTTATGACCGGGTTTTTTTGCACTCATCCTGACGGACACAGGATCGAAATCCGGATGCGTGGCAATTATTTTTTTCATCGTATTTATATCCCGCCCTTCTCCGAAGAGTCAGGGCGGCTTACAATCTAGGAAGCACAAATCAATGTGCTTAGCAATAGCCTTCATTCTATGTATATGCCTGCTTATTAGGGCTTTCGCCCCCCCCCCAAGCGGCATTATTACAAAGTCAGCTTATTGCCCCCAACAATCTGGGTCCTCATTTTACCTACCTCGGAAGGATGGAAGGCTGAGTCACAACCTTGAGCCTGGTGGGACTCGAACCTGCACTAATTGCAGGCAGCTGGTGTTACTTAAGGAGGCATTAGCCCACTGCTCCACCAAGGCTCATAATTACGACGGTTGCAGTGTCGCAGGGCGTGTGTGTGTGTGTGTGTCTTCTGATCGTCTTTTGCGACCTGACAAACAAAGCCAATGGGGAAGCCAGTGTCACTTAACAGCTATCCCAGGGGTAGGCAACCTCGGCTCTTTTATGACTCATGGACTTCAACTCCCAGAATTCCTGAGTCAGCATAGCTGACTCAGGAATTCTGGGACTTGAAGTCCATGAGTCATAAATGAGCCGAGGTTGCCTACCCCTGAGCTATCCCAAAGGACTTTCTGATTTTCCTTCCAAGAGGTTTCGCTTCTCATCCAAGAAGCTTCTTCAGCTCCGACTGGACGGTGGGGGATGGAGCGTGTTGCTAAAGACGATGGATTTCAGCCTGTTGGGACCCAACAGGGCGACTCACCTAAAGAGGTCAGGTTTTGGTAGTTCTCCACCATGACCTCCAGCTGCAGGGCCACCTGGCTCGCGTTCAGCACAGGACACTCTTCCTCTGTGAAATACACCGCTACGTCCTCAAAAGACAGCGGACCCTGGAGGGGGAAGGGGGGAAAAAAGGAAAAGAGGGAGAAAAAGAAAGGAAAATGGAGGGAGGGTGGAGGAAAGGAGAAAGGAAAGGGGTGGCAGGCGGGCCCAGGTAAACGTGCAGCGGGGCTGACCCATTTTAGTCCCAACCCTTTTCTCTTCTTACCAGAGTTGGCTGGGCTGAAGGAAACACATCCGAAATGCCTGGAGGCCTCGCCAGGGACCTCTCATTGCCTGTAAGTGGACAAAAACATAGTGGGAAGTTGTTGCTTCATTCGCATTTAAAAAGGAGGATTTGGACAAGACCTGCCCACAAAGCCATTGTTTCTTTTGTTCTCACAGCTCAGGAGACCTTCCAACAAACCATGCTTTGTTTACCTCAATACTGGTTTATTTTCCCTCTTGTCCTCAAAAGAGAGGTAACTTTGACATCCCTCCCCCCCCCACAAAAATGCATTGCTGTCTGCAAAGTTGCAGTGACAGAAATGCTTTTTTTTAAAAAAAAAAAAATCTTCTGCGATCCTCCACTTACAACCGATGGCTTAGCGACTGTTCTGTTACAGTGGCACCGGAAAAAAAAGTGATTTATGACCATTTTTCCCCACACTTACGACCATTGCAGCGTCCCCATGGTCACGCGATTTACGTTCAGACGCTTGGCAACTGACTCGTATTTCCGATGGGCGCAGGGTCCCGGGGATCAAAGGATCCCCTTTTGTGACCTTCTGACAAGTCAAGTCGATGGAGAAATCCGCATTCGCTTAACAACCCGTTTTACGAACTGAACGGCTGCAGTGATTCACTTAGCAAATCAGTGGAACAATTTGCTTCCAGAAGCGGTGAATGCTCCAACACTGGAGGTTTTTAAAAAGAGACTGGAGAGCCATTTGTCTGAAATGGTATAGGGTCTCCTACCTGAGCAAGAGGTTGGACTAGAAGACCTCCAAGGTCCCTTTCAACTATTCTGTTTTGCTCTATTCTATTCTATTCTATTCTATTCTATTCTATTCTATTCTATTCTATTCTAAACTTGTATTCCTTTTCCTATTCTTATAAATTTGTATTCCTATTTCTATTCCTATTCCTTTCTGTTCCATTCCTATAAATTTATATTCCTTTTTCTATTCTTATTCTATTCCTACTCCTACTCTATTCTATTCCATATTTCTATTCTATTTCTATTCTATTCTATCCTCCTATTCCATTCCATTCCATTCCATTTTATTCTCTATTCTATTTCTATTCCTATTCTTATAAATTTATATTCCTATTCCATTCCAAATGTGGCAAGAAAAATCGCACAATGGGGCAAAACTCACGTTAGCCTTCTTTCTTAGCAACATAAATTAGGGGCTCAATTGTGATCCTAAGTCAAGGACTACATGTGACATTGTGACATTTACATACTGCCAGTGCTTTTTTTGTATAAGAAAAAGGTGCCGGAACTCACACATGTCACACAACCTGCCTTGCCTATCCTACAAGGTTCCATCCAAAAAAGGTGCCGGAACTCACACGTCACACAACCTGCCTTGCCTATCCTACAAGGTTCCATCCAAAAAAGGTGCTGGAACTCCATTCTGAGCATTCTATGAGAAAAAAAGCCCTGCATACTGCAATCTCGAAGGATGCTAAGCAAATCTTATGCGTCTCTTTAACTCAAGAGTCTCCCACTCTTATTCCTCCTGTTTATTTATTCCCAGCTCAATTTTCAATGGTTCTTTTTTTTTCACCGAATCTGTAGTGCGAGACAATCTGTGTTCAAAAGCATTCACTTCTGTGGGCTTGCCAAGGTCGAGGAAAAACAGACTCATGAGTTAAAAAGGCTCTGCATCTTTTAAACTTGTTACCAAATGTCTGAAATTCACCAGGACTATCCCAGTCTGATAATCCAGAATATATGATCTTTTAGCAATAAAAACTGTTTTGAGTTTTTCTTATTCCATCCCAGTATTCGCTTAGTTTGTTAATTTTAATATGCCTGGGATTGGCATTTTTAATCTTATCAAGGAATATATATATATATATATAGCCCCACCGGCAGTTGGAAGGAAAGGAACAGCCAGACCACGCATTGCTCCTGGAAGCAGCAGGAGGAACACTCCGGCCTGATGATGACGGATGGGATTTCGTCGAAACGTCGCCACAACTTTCTGAAGATGAAAGGAACGCGGGAAGAAACCCGAGACTCTAGATCTACATATATATGTATATATATATATATGCCAATCCCAGGCATATTAAAATTAACAAACTAAGCGAACACTGGGGTGGAATAAGAAAAACTAGAACAGTTTTTATTGCTAAAAGATCAAGCTTTCGTTGGCTAACTAACTCCATCCTGACGACGTTGGCAGTTAGCCAACGAAAGCTTTTAGCAATAAAAACTGTTTAGGTTTTTCTTATTCCATCTGTGTTCGCTTAGTTTGTTTATATGTGTGTGTGTGTGTGTGTGTGTGTGTATGTGTATGCACATATGTGTGAGAGAGATGAAGACCATAACAGTCTTTCATTCTTACCCTGCAATATGGCATCTTCGTTCTCAAAGATCTGCTTGAAGAATTGTCTCTGTCCTGCATCTGAAGGAGCCGCCTTCTTAATTTGGGGGAAATCGTTAGAAGCATCCACAAACAGACCCTGCAAAGCAGTACCAGATATCCATACAAGGTGGGAACAGGAGAGCAAAAAAGACAACTGTGTAGCTGGGGGGGGTGCTTTGGGGAGGAACCGCAGGAAGAAAAGTTTTAAGTTACGGAGGGGGTAGCCTGTATTCTTCCCCAGCTTTTGGCTCTCTGGCAACAGCATCTGGAGGTTCTGATCAGAGAGATCCTGGTGGGAGGCAGTGACCCAGAACGACGCCACTGCTCCCTCGGTGGCACAAGCATCTCAGAATCTCCTCCAAAGGGATGCTGCCGGCCGAGACCACAAGATCCTCCAAGGGCCACACGCCTTAGGTGTTAACGTGAAGCCTTCCCGAGCTGGAAACGTGTCAATCGCTCGCTTCGTGGTCCTTGCCAGTTACCACCAAGCTGTCCTCACCTGGATTTTCGGCTTCTTGTCCTCCGCTTGGCTCAAGAGGAAGCCTTCGGCCAGGGCCACCGCCTGGGAACAGGTCTCCGCGCCACATTCCCTGATCCAGCTCTTCATGTCGGGAGGGAGGATAGTCAAGAACTGCTCCAGGACCACCAGGTCCAGGATCTCCGCTTTTGAATGCTCTCCTGGCTTCAGCCATTGGCAACAGAGATCATGTAGCTGGCTGTAAACCGCCCGGGGCCCAGCGCACTTCCGGTAGCGGAACTGCCTGAAATGTTGACGCTGGACATAGGAGTTACCTTTCTCTTCCCCTAGGATTCTGTTGACATTTTTTTCCCAGTGTTCGCCACCAGGGCTGGGAGCTGCCTCAAGGGCCCCTACTGAATCCACAGCTTCCTCCTTCGATGATGCCGGGGTCAGCACCGTCTCCACCAAGATTCGAAACATCATCTCCCGTCTCACTCAATCACTTTCTTCCCGGCAATATCTGAACGGCTGTAATTGAACTGAGAGGAAGTTGGGGAAAAACTGCTCAGGGATTGGCAGTGTGGGTGTTTTTTTTGGGGGGGGGGGGGAAGCGATGGCACCACTCAGGAAGTCAAGGATTAAATTACAAGGCGGCCATAAAGGATGTGAAGTATCTCTCTGTAAACAAAGGAGACAATGGAGGAGACAGATCAGAGGCAAGACGACACAGCAGGCAATACCACAAGGAGTTCTCTGGTACAATAGCCCAGGCCACTTACTTTGCTTAGCTGATAAGTCACATTTGAATGAATGAATGCATAAACGACAATTATAGCTCACAGACACACACATACCCAAGTTAAAAAAAGACGAACTATTAAATAACCTGCAGGAGAATGAGAGAAGAACAGTGCCACACTAGTGGACGATCACTCTTAAATATAAGCCAGCAAGTGTGCGGCGGCAGCCAAAAAATGCTAATACAATCAATCCTGGGTTGTAGAAAAAGGGGCACAGAGTCACAATCACGTTTTGTATGAATTCCGCTTTGTAAACCCCTTAGTATGGCCGTGCCTGGAATACTGCATCCCGTTTTGGTCACCACAACTACAGAAAAAAG
Organism: Vipera ursinii; assembly: GCF_947247035.1. Classification (NCBI taxonomy): domain Eukaryota; kingdom Metazoa; phylum Chordata; class Lepidosauria; order Squamata; family Viperidae; genus Vipera; species Vipera ursinii. The sequence goes on from NC_139513.1 coordinate 6,066,967, forward strand.
ATGTTGAAGCTTTGGGAAAAATTTAATAAATAATAATAATAATAATAATAATAATAATAATAATAATAATAATAATAATAAAAGGGCAAAGAAGAGCAACTAAGACGATTACAGGCCTGGAGACTAAAACATGTGAAGGACGGTTTGCAGGATATGGGCATAGCCAGTCTAGAGAAAAGAAGGAGTAGCAGGGAACATGATAGCAGTATTCCAGTATTTGAGGGGCTGCCACAAAGAGGAGGGGGGGTTGTCATTTTATTTCCCAAAGCACCAGAAGGCAGGACAAGAAACAATGGATGGAAACTAATCAAGGAGAGAAGCAACCTGGAATTAAGGAGAAACTTCCTGACAGTGAGGACAATTAACCAGCGGAACAGCTTTGCCTTCAGAAATTGTGGGTTTTTAAAGAAGAGAACTGGCAAGCCACTTGTCTGAAATGGTATAGGGGTCTCCTGCTGGAGCAGGGGGCTGGACTAGAAGACCTCCGTGGTCCCTTCCAGCTCTATTCTAATGCTGATTCTGATTCTTCACTACACAAGCAGTCCACAATTATTTTGCCAAATCCCAAGGCACACCTTCTGCAGGCTTCCAATGCAAACATCAGCAGTAGGTTTTTAGGCTCTTAGTCTGGAAGAGTTTGAAAACTCTGCAAGACTTTCACATATAATTTTCCTTCTCACCACAAGCATAACCAACTCAGAAATCTTAAAGACTACCCAAGGAGCTGCTGATACAGTTCTGCTGTTGTTGTTAGCTGCGAAGTCCTGTCCGACCCATCGCGACCCTATGGACAACGTTCCTCCAGGCCTTCCTGTCCTCTACCATCTTCTGGACTCCACTGAAGCTCACGTCTACTGCTTCAGTGACTCCATCCAGCCATCTCATTCTCTGTCGTCCCCTTCTTCTCTTGCCCTCAACCTTCCCCAGCATTAGGTTCTTCTCCTGTGAGTCCTTCCTTCTCATTAGGTGGCCAAAGTATTTGAGTTTTAGCTTCAGGATCTACAGTTCTACAGAGGAATTATTGTGTCTGTGATCTGCACCTCTACAACTGCCTGGTTTGGCACTGCAACCAAACAGGAGAGACACAAACTTCAACGGATACTTGGGCCTGCAGAGAAAAAAATAACAATTGCAACCAGCCTGGTTTCCATTGAGGACCTGTATACTGCATGAACCAGAAAAGACGGTTGGGAAGATATGTACAGACCCCTCACATCCTGAGCATAAACTATTTCAACTTCTCCCCTCAGGATGACGCTATAGGGCACTGCACACCAGAACAACTAGACACAAGGGACAGGGTTTTTTTCCCCACCATGCCATCACTCTGCTAAGCAACTAATTCCCACAAGACTGTCAAACTACCTAGTAGGGCTGCATTCATCTTTACTATTACCTATTTTCTTATCTTCTTATGACTATTACTTTGTTACTTGCATCTTATGATTTATATTGAGGGTGTTATTTAGTACCCTAGTGTGATTTATGTTGATTGCTTATTTAGTATCCTATGACCAGTGCTTTTTTTGTAAAAGAAAAAGGTGCCGGAACTCACACGTCATACAACCCGCCTTGCCTATCCTACAAGGTTCCATCCAAAAAAGGTGCCGGAACGCCGTTTTGAGCGTTCTATGAGAAAAAAAGCCCTGCCTATGACTATCACAAAGTGATGTATCTTATGATTTATGACGATTGTATTTTATGATTACGGTCATGATTTATCACTTGTTGCTTGTATGTACACTGAGAGCTTAGGTGCCAGAGACAAATTCCTTGTGTGTCCAATCGCACTTGGCCAATAAAGAATTCTATTGTCTACGGAGATTCTCAGTCATCCAGCTCATAAATAAACCTTTATTGTCAAAGTACAACATGTGTACATTGAGATTAGCTGAGCCTCCCCCCCCCGTGCCCTCTCCCCCCAACACACAGTGACAACAAACCCTCCATCCCACCACACTATGTGAACCAACTACACCACACACCGGACTCCCAAGTCAATCCCAAAGATGCTTTTTCCATGAGGCAACTGGACTTCCTTGTTTTTCTTTGAAAACGTTTCGCTTCTCATCCAAGAAGCATCTTCGGCTCTGACTGGATGGTGGGGAATGGAAGGATTTATACTCCTTGCAGACAGCTTGCAGACAATATGACCAGCTGTCTAGAAGGAGTATAAATCTTTCCATTCCCCACCATCCAGTCAGAGCTGAAGAAGCTTCTTGGATGAGAAGCGAAACGTCTTCAAAGGAAAAAAACAAGAAAATCCAACTGCCTCGTGAAAATGCATCTTTGGGAAAGAATCCTATTCTAATCTAGTCTACATTCTCTTTTATTTTGTACGTGCTGCAGTTTTAAGTCTGGGAGGAGGTCTGAGCAGCTGAAGGTTGAAGTCCCCATTAGACCATGGATCTCATTTGCTGCTTTTAGGTCAGTCTCTCGCGGTCTCTCTCTCTCTCCGACACACTCCACTAGGTTGCGATGTGGTTGAAATGAAGGGCAGACTCCCACATAAGCAACTTTGAGCTCTCGGAGATAACACAGGGGTAAAAATGCCTTAAACCACTGTAAGCAAATAAAATACACGCGCCTCCCTTCAAGCCAACCTCTGCCTCCTTTAACCTCTCCTCCTTGGTAAGGAGGGCTGACATCCCCGAATTGTAGCCCAGAGGAGGGAGGGGCTCCTTCCCAGGGAGCAAAGGGACAAAGAGAAACTTGGAACCTCTGGTATGCAGGAAAAGGACAAAGGGGGGGATTCCCACCCCAACCCCCCAACCCCACCTTTCACACTCCTTTCACAGTTATGCAAATGGATGTTTTCAGCCTGGCGAGGCTACAGTTCTTACATACTGAATTCAACTTTACTCCGCTGCTGCTGCTTCTGCAAGGCCAAAAACCTGTTTTTCCTTCTCCCCTCCACCTATTTGCAAACTTGTTCCATTCTGAAACAACAGACTGCCAAAGGAACTCAAAAGCCAAGGCAGAGCCTTAGAAGAGAAACCCCTTGGGAAGCTTTCTGGCCTGGCCTAAAGGAAGGATTTGTATATTTATTTATTTGTATGGGTCTCTCTCCAGGAAATCCTAACCAGATCAGCCTGCCTACTGCACCAAATCGGGGGTGGGGGGTGGGTGGGGGGGTGTAAAGCCGAGGAGTAGCAAAAACCTTTTCCTCCAAACTCTGGACCTGCAGGTCCCCTTCCTTTTGGAGCATCAAAATGCAGGCCTTAGACCCGGTAATTATTACTCTTAATTGTCTGTAACTTATGATTAATGATTGTAATTATGATTATGACCTATGACCTGCTGTTTATATGTACACTGTGAGCTTATGCACCGGAGACAAATTCCTTCTGTGTCCCAATCACGTTTGGCCAATAAAATATTCTATTCCTCTTCCTCTTCCATTCTATTCTGTCTCTATTTCTATTCTATCCTATCCCTATCCTATTTTTTATTCCTATTCCTTATTCCATATCCTTTTCCTATGTATCTTTATCCCTATTCGATCCTTATTCTATATTCCATATCCTACCCCTATTCTATATCCTATTTCTAACTTATTTCTATTTTCTCCCTATTTTCCTATTGATCCCTACCCTATTTCTATTCTATCCCTATTCTACATCTGTCCTATCTCCATTTCTATTCTATTCTATTTTCTATTCCTATCCTATCTCTATCTCTATTTCTATTCTATCCCTATCCTATATTCTATTTTCTATTCCTATCTAACCTATTCCTATTCTATCCCTATTCTATATTCTATATCCCATCCTATCTCTATCTCTATTCTATATCCTATTTCTAACCTATTTCTATTTTCTCCCTATTTTCCTATCGATCCCTACCCTATTTCTATTCTATCCCTATTCTACATTCTGCATCTATCCTATCTCTATTCTATTCTATTCTATTTTCTATTCCTATCCTATCTCTATTTCTATTCTATCCCTATCCTATATTCTATTCCTATCTAACCTATTCCTATTCTATCCCTATTCTATATTCTATATCCCAGCCTATCTCTATTTCTATTGCTACTTTTTTTTCTATTCCTATCCTCTCTCTTCTTCTTGTTGTTTAGTTGCGAAGTCGTGTCCGACCCATCATGACCCCATGGACAACATACCTCCAGGCTTTTTGGTACTGTCCATGGGGTTTTCATGGGAAAGATACTGGAATGGATTGCCATTTCCTTCTCCAGTGGATCACATTTTGTCAGAACTCTCTGCTACGACCTGTCCCTCTTGGGTGGCCCTGCACGGCATAGCTCATAGCTTCATCTGAGTTACGCAAAAGCCCCTTCGCCACCACAAGGCTGTAATCCATAAAGGGGATCCTACCTCTATTCCTATTCTATATTCTATATCCCATCCTATCTTTATTTCTAGTCTATATTCTATTTTTTCAATCCTATCCCCTCTCTATTTCTATTCTATCCCTATTCTATATTCTGTTTTTCCAATCCTATTGTTCTGTTCCAGCCTACGACCGGCCCTGTTGGAATGTCAGGGACAACCCCTTTTTATATTCAATAAATAGGCTGGAACTAATCCAACCAAATTTATTTGCAAAAGCTAAACGAACAAGTTCAAACAAAAGTTAAACAAATACAGACCAAGACTTTTATCAGAAGCTCTTCAAACGGTTGCCTTCAGCAACCAGCACCTCCCACACATTCCCCTTTTAAACAGCAGCTCAAGGCGTGGCTTCTCATCGCCTTCTCCCGAGTTGCCTCATTGCTTTCCTTTGCTCAGTTCTGCTAGATTGCCTCCTGCTCCTAGCGTCCCTGAACAGAGCCAGCTGTGGATCGTCTTCTTCCAATCCTTCAGGCTCACACAGCTGGGTCTGAGGAGGAACAAGTCAGGAGGGGCCTGGCTGAGAGTTCTGCCGTGCATCAGAACCTTCTCTGACACCAAAGGCTCTCCAAACCCCTCCTCCTCCTCCTCAGAATTGTCCGACTCAGCTGCCAAAACCACAGGCAGACGCTGAATCACAACACCTATCCTCTATTTCTATTCTATCCCTATTCTGTATTCTATTTTTCCAATCCTATCCTGTCTCTATTTCTATTCTAAAAGGTTCCCCCGCACATGTGTGCTAGTCGTTTCTGACTCTAGGGGCTGGTGCTCATCTCCGTTTCAAAGCCGAAGAGCCAGCATTTGTCCGAGGATGTCTCCGTGGTCATGTGGCCGGCATGACTAGACGCCAAAGGTGCACGGAACGCTGTTACCTTCCCACCATAGTGGTCCCTATCTTTCTACTTGCATTTTTATGTGCTTTCAAACTGCTAGGTTGGCAGAAGCTGGGACGAGTAACAGGCGCTCACTCTGTTACGCGGCATTCGGGATTCGACCCGCCAAACTGCCGACCTTCAAATCAACAAGCTCAGCGTCCTAACCCAGTGAGCCACTGCGTCCCTATTGCTATTATATCCCTATTCTATATTCTATTTTTCCAATCCTATCCTCTACTTCAGACATGTCAAACACAAGGCCCGGGGGCCAGATCTGGCCCGTGAAGTGGTTTCATGTGGCCCGCGAAACCATCCTGGAAACAGTGAGGGAACGGCCCCCTCTGCCTTGGCCCTGGCCCAGAGACCCTCCTTCTGCCAGAGACCCTCAGATCTGTCCCACTCCTGCCCAGGCCCCCATAGGCACCCTTGATGCGAAAGATGTAGAGCTGGCCACGCCCACCCAGTAGGCCATACGCACTCTAGCCACACCCACCCAGTAGGCCACGCCCACCCTGGCCATACCCACCCGGCCCCCTGAGGGCAACCACAATGCTGATGCGGCCCTCAATGAAATTGAGTTTGACACCCCTGCTCTACTTCTATTCTATCCCTATTCTATATTCTATTTTTCCAATCCTGTCCTCTATTTCTCATTGTTGTTAGCTGCGAAGTCATGTCCAACCCGTCGCGACCCTTTGGACAATGTTCCTCCAAGCCTTCCTGTCCTCTACCATCTTCTGGAGTCCATTTAGGCTCACGCCTACTGCTTCAGTGACTCCATCCAGCCACCTCATTCTCTGTCGTCCCCTTCTTCTCTTGCCCTCAATCTTTCCCAGCATTAGGCTCTTCTCCAGTGAGTCCTTCCTTCTCATTAGGTGGCCAAAGTCTTTGAGTTTTAGCTTCAGGATCTGGCCTTCTAAAGAGCAGTCAGGGTTGATCTCCTCTAGGACTGACCGGTTTGATCGCCTTGCAGTCCAAGGGACTTGCAGGAGTCTTCTCCAGCACCACAGTTCAAAGGCCTCAATTCTTTGGCGCTCAGCCTTTCTTATGGTCCAACTTTCACTGCCATACTGGGAAGACCATAGCCTTGACTATACGCACTTTTGTTGACAGGGTGATGTCTCTGCTTTTTAGTGTGCTGTCTAGATTTGCCATGGCTTTCCTCCAGAGGAGCCAGCATCTTTTAATTTCTTGGCTACACTCCCCATCTGCAGTGATCTTGGAGCCCAGGAAAATTCTATTCTATCCCTATTCTACATTCCATTTTTCTAATCCTATCCTCTCCTATTTCTCTTCTATCCCTATTCTACATTCGATTTTTCCAATCCTATCCTCTCTCTTTCTATTCTATCCCTATTCTAAATTCTATTTTTCCAATCCTATCCTCTCTATTTCTATTCTACATTTGATTTTTCCAATCCTATCCTCTTTCTATTCTATCCCTATTCTACATTCGATGTTTCCAATCCTATCCTCTCTCTATTTCTATTCTATCCCTATTCTACATTTGATTTTTCCAATCCTATCCTCTCTCTTTCTATTCTATCCCTATTCTAAATTCTATTTTTCCAATCCTATCCTCTCTATTTCTATTCTACATTCGATTTTTCCAATCCTATCCTCTTTCTATTCTATCCCTATTCTACATTCGATGTTTCCAATCCTATCCTCTCTCTATTTCTATTCTATCCCTATTCTACATTTGATTTTTCCAATCCTATCCTCTCTTTTTCTATTGTACATTCGAGTTTTCCAATCCTATCCTCTTTTTCTATTCTATCCCTATTCTAATTTGATGTTTCCAATCCTATCTTCTCTCTATTTCTATTCTATCCCTATTCTACATTCGATTTTTCCAATCCTATCCTTTTTGTATTCTATCCCTATTCTACATTTGATTTTTCCAATCCTCTCCTCTCCTCTCTCTATTTCTATTCTATCCCTATTCTACATTTGATTTTTCCAATCCTATCCTCTATTTCTATTCTATCCCTATTCTACATTCGATGTTTCCAATCCTATCCTCTCTATTTCTATTCTATCCCTATTCTATATTGTATTTTTCCAATCCTATCCTCTCTTTCTATTCTATCCCTATTCTACATTTGATTTTTCCAGTCCTATCCTCTTTTTCTATTCTACATTTGATTTTTCCAATCCTATCCTCTTTTTCTATTCTATCCCTATTCTACATTCGATTTTTCCAATCCTATCCTCTCTTTTTCTATTGTATCCCTATTCTACATTCGATTTTTCCAATCCTATCCTCTCTTTCTATTCTATCCCTATTCTACATTTGATTTTTCCAATCCTATCCTCTCTCTATTTCGATTCTATCCCTATTCTATATTCTACTTTTCCAATCCTATCCTCTCTCTATTTCTATTCTATCCCTATTCTACATTCTTTTTCCAATCCTATCCTCTCTCTATTTCTATTCTATCCCTATTCTATATTCGATTTTTCCAATCCTCTCCTCTCTCTATTTCTATTGTATCCCTATTCTACATTCGATTTTCCCAATCCTATCCTCTATTTCTATTCTATCCCTATTCTACATTCTTTTTCCAATTCTATCCTCTCTATTTCTATTCTATCCCTATTCTACATTGTATTTTTCCAATCCTATCCTCTTTTTCTATTCTACATTCGATTTTTCCAATCCTCTCCTCTCTCTATTTCTATTGTATCCCTATTCTACATTCGATTTTCCCAATCCTATCCTCTATTTCTATTCTATCCCTATTCTACATTCTTTTTCCAATCCTATCCTCTCTATTTCTATTCTATCCCTATTCTACATTGTATTTTTCCAATCCTATCCTCTTTTTCTATTCTACATTCGATTTTTCCAATCCTCTCCTCTCTCTATTTCTATTGTATCCCTATTCTACATTCGATTTTCCCAATCCTATCCTCTATTTCTATTCTATCCCTATTCTACATTCTTTTTCCAATCCTATCCTCTCTCTATTTCTATTCTATCCCTATTCTACATTGTATTTTTCCAATCCTATCCTCTTTTTCTATTCTACATTCGATGTTTCCAATCCTCTCCTCTCTCTATTTCTATTGTATCCCTATTCTACATTCGATTTTCCCAATCCTATCCTCTATTTCTATTCTATCCCTATTCTACATTTTTTCCAATCCTATCCTCTCTCTATTTCTATTCTATCCCTATTCTACATTGTATTTTTCCAACCCTATCCTCTTTTTCTATTCTACATTCGATGTTTCCAATCCTCTCCTCTCTCTATTTCTATTCTATCCCTATTCTACATTCGATTTTCCCAATCCTCTCCTCTCTCTCTCTTATCCTATCCCTACTCTATATCCCATCCCATCCTTATATCCCTATCCCTCTTCTCTTCTCTTGGGCTATCGGAATGCAGAGCCCAGCAACAGGAGCAGATGCTGAACGCCAGGAAGAGGGAAGAAGAGGGAAGGGGTGGAAACAGAGAGGCCTAGGTCTATAACCACTAGACCACACTACCCCCGCTGGGGGGGTTCGCGGCGGCTCCTCTCCCCCAGCCCGCCAGCGGCCTTTGCGCCGATCCTTCGCCTCCCTCCGTCTCCTCTCCCTCCGGGCAAGGCCCGTCGCCCACCTACCGTCCGCGCGGAGACCCCCAACCGCCGCCGCCGCCGCCGCACGTGCCGAACGCCAAACGGCTTTTTCTCCTCCGGCAAAAGAGGGGAAGGGGGGGCATGGCTGAGCCCATTCCCGTTTCCGCCCCAGCAGGTGCCCCTCTAGGAAGCGAAACTCTCTGGCTTTAACCCTCGGCGTGCCGCGCTCCCCACCGGCGAGAGGAAGGCTTCGGCCAGCGGCGCCAAGAGCGGTCCTTTTTTTTTTTTTTTTTTTAATACGCCTCCTCCTAAGCGTGGGGGGAGGGGGCGGCGTCTTTACGCCTCCAGACTACGGTTCCCATCATCCTGGGCCGTTGCTTTGGAAGAAAAGGAGGCGGCTAATTCTTCTTCTTCTTCTTCTCCCCCCCCCCCCCGCTTCTCCCGTGTGCAACGGTTACCCGCAGGGGGTCTTCAAACTCGGCCCTTTTATGACTCATGGACTTCAACTCCCAGAATTCCTCGGCTAACGTGCCTGGCTGAGAAATTCTGGGAGTTGAAGTCCATGAGTCATAAAAGGGCCGAGTTTGAAGACCCCCCCTGGGTTACCGTTTCTTTGCCATAGCGGGGAACGCGAAGGGTTAACAGCCGTCCTCCAGATTTTAAAAGGAATTTGCAAAGCAACAAACAAGATGAGGCGGGCGCAGACCTGCGCTTGCTTGCTTGCTTGCTTTTTTTTTTTTTGGGTGGCCGATCGACCCAGCGACAAAAAAAAAGTTTTTGCAAAGGAAAACCCATCAAATGAAAGGTTGAAATAAAGTGGCGAGTACATAGCAACGGATGAAAAAAGAGAAAAAGAAATCAAGAAGTGACTTCCGATTTTTTTTTTACCGCCGATATAAATGCATTTTTATATATTTGTGTGTGTGTGTGTGTGTATGTATATGTGTGTATGTATGTCTATATATGTATGTATATATATATATATATGTATGTATATATATGTATGTATGTATGTATATGTATATGTATATATGTATGTCAGATAAAGGGTATGACTGACTGATGAGAACATAAAGAGTTCGAAATGATCATCTCAGCCTCCCAAAATTCTTTATTAGCAATTTGAATAATTTGCACAAATAATGAGCTGTCATAAGTTGACTATATCCTGTGGATAAGCCTTGAGTCAGGCCAAAAGAGGAATGAAAGAGTTAATTAGCAAGGTACACTCAAAAAGCCTTGACAAATACTTAACACACATTTGCCTTGCCTTCTAGCTAATAAAAGAGAGAAAGAACCTGTGGCTCACGAAGTTAAAACAACTGCCTAATACAGACATGTCAAACACAAGGGGGGGGGCAGATCTGGCCCGCGAAGCCATCCTGGAAACAGGGAGGGAATGGCCCCCACTGCCTTGGCCCTGGCCCAGAGACCCTCCTTCTGCCAGAGACCCTCAGATCTGTCCCACTCCTGCCCAGGCCCCCATAGGCACCCTTGATGCAAACGATGTAGAGCTGGCCACGCCCACCCAGTAGGCCATATGCACTCTAGCCATGCCCACCCAGTAGGCCACGCCCACCCTGGCCATACCCACCCGGCCCCCTGAGGGCAACCGCAATGCTGATGCGGCCCTCAATGAAATTGAGTTTGACACCCCTGGCCTAATATATAATCAGCCCAGGTTCGAATCTCAGATAAGGGGTATGACTGACTGATGAGAACATAAAGAGTTTGAAATGATCATCTCAGCCTCCCAAAATTCTTTATTAGCAATTTGAATAATTTGCATATACACACACACACACACACACACACACACACACACACACACATACACCCACAGTGCTTTTTTTCTAAAAGAAAAAGGTGCCAGAACTCACACATGTCATACAACCCGCCTTGCCTACCCTACAAGGTTCCATCCAAAAAAGGTGCCGGAACTCCGTTCTGAGCATTCTATGAGAAAAAAGCCCTGTATATATATATATATATGTATATATTCTTAATAATTTTAAAAATACGAATCCCAGGCATATTTACTTAAAGTATAAAATCTTTGAACACCGGGATGGATAAAACAGTCGTTTATTGCTAAAAGATCACAATAAGCAATAAAAAGGAACTGTTTAAAGTATATCTACCTAATATTGTACCTAATGTGTACATATATACATTTTTATATATTTATGTGTATACACACACACACACATACACGTATGTTTTCTGAGGTTTTCGCGGGTGTTTGTATGTAGATCTTTGGTCATTCGGGTTTTTTCCCATGTAGAATTGGAGATATCAGGGCAACATTTCGACGAAATCTCATCCGTCATCCTCAGGCTGGTGACTGTTCTTCTGGGAGAAGTGTGTCATGAGGATGATGGATGAGATTTCGTCGAAACGTTGCCCTGATACCTCCAATTCTACGTGGGAAAAAACCCAAATGACCAAAGATCTACATATATCTACATATCTACATATATCTACATATCTACATATACATATCTACATATACATATACATATACATATATATATATATATATATATATATATATATATATATATATATATATATATATATATATATATATATATAATCAGATAAAGGGTATGACTGACTGATGAGAACATAGAGTTCGAAATGATCATCTCAGCCTCCCAAAATTCTTTATTAGCAATTGGAATAATTTGCATATACATATATATATATATATATATATATATATATATATATATATATATATATATATATATATATCACTAGCACGGATGATGCTACCTAGTTAGGTTAATGAAATGCAAGAAAAACAAGCAAGCTCAGAGACCACTAAGGTACACCTCATTTATATTTTATCAAGAAGCAAATGGATGGAAACTAATCCAGGAGAGAATGCAAAATGACCAGCTACCAGCAAAGAGTATAAAATCCTGCCATATCCCACCATCTAATCAGAGCTGAAGAAGCTTCTTGGATGAGGAGCGAAATGTCTTCAAAGACAAACATGAAAGCCCACTTGCCTCTTAAAAAAAGGACCTTTGGGATAATCAAGGAGAGAAGCAACCTAGAACTAAGGAGATGTTTCCTGACAGTGAAAATAATCAACCAGCGAAACAGCTTGCCTGCAGAAGTTGTGGGTGCTCCATCACTGGAGGCTTTCAAGAAGAGACTGGACACCCACTTGTCTGACACGGTGTAGGCCAGATCTCCTGCTTAAGCAGGGGGCTGGACTAGAAGACCTTCGAGGTCCCTTCCAACTCAGTTACAGGTAGTCCTCGACTTATAACAGCCCATTTAGTGACCGTTTGAAGTTACAAGGGCACCGAAAGAAGTGACTTACGACCATTTTTCATACTTGCGACCATTGCAGCATCCCCATGATCACAAGATCAAACTTCAGATGCTTGGCAAGTGACTTGTATTTATCACGAATGAAGGTGACCATACACGTCTCCGTTGCAGGATCCAATCTGGGTTGGTCACTGTTAACTTCTTTAATAGTGCTACAGCGGTGTTCCCTGAAGATGGGCTCCAGCACGAACCCAAAAGCTCAGAAGACAAAGCCTCAGCTGGAGGTTGTTCTTGAAAATTATGCTTCGCTTGGCAAATGGCTGTCAACCGCATTTAACGAGGCTGTTCAATTTCCATTATTGTATCACCTTCCATTGAGATCGTTGGCCAAGGTATATGAGGCGGTCTACTACCTCTAGTTCTACTCCAGATATAATTTTTTTTCCTTCTTTCTTTGGTGAATTTATCAAAACATCATCAGTGACGCACCCAGATCGGACCCTGCGGCGCATATTTACGATGGCTGCAGTGATCCTCTTTTGCAACCTTCTGACAAGCAAAAGACAATGAGGAAGCCGGATCCACTGAACAACAGTGTTACTCACTTAACAACTGCAATAGAAGAAGCAACCTGGAATTAAGGAGAAGCTTCCTAACGGTGAGGACAATGAACCAGTGGAACAGCTTTGCCTCCAGATGTTGTAGGTGCTTCATCACTGGAGGATTTTAAGAGGAGACTGCACAGTCACTTGTCTGAAATGGTATAGGCTCTCCTGCTTGAGGTTGGACTAGAAGACCTCCAAGGTCCCTTCCAGCTCTATTCTACAGTATATTATATATTCTATACCATTCTGTATTCTATTCTATTCTACATTCTATTCTATATTCTGTATTTTATTCTATATTCTATTCTATATTCTCTACTCATAATTCACTTAACAAGGGTGGGAAGAAAGGTCATAAAATGGGGCTAAACACCACTTCACAAATGTTTCACTTTCCAGTTTTGGTCACCACGATGTAAAAAAGATGTTGAGACTCTAGAAAGAGTACAGAGAAGAGCAACAAAGATGATTAGAGGACTGGAGACTAAACCATATAAGGAACGGCTGCTGGAATTGGGTATGTCTAGTTTAACGAAGACAAGGATGAAGGGTGACAGGATAGCAGTGTTCCAATATCTCAGGGGTTGCCCCAAAGAAGAGGGACTCAAGCTATTCTCCAAAGCACCTGAGGGCAGGACAAGAAGCAATGGATGGAAACTAATCAAGGAGAGAAGCAACCTAGAACTAAGGAGAAACTTCCTGACAGTTAGAACAATTAACCAGTGGAACAACCTGCCTCCAGAAGCTGTGAACGCTCCAACACTGGAGGTTTTTAAGAAGAGACTGGACAGCCATTTGTCCGAAATGTTATAGCGTTTCCTACCTGAGCAGGGGGTTGGACTAGATGACCTCCAAGGTCCCTTCCAACTTTATTATTATTATTATTATTATTATTATATAATAATAATAATAATAATAATAATAATAATAATAATAATAATAATAATAATAATAATAATAATAATAATGGTGGGCCCAGTTGTGGTCATGAGGACTAATCATATCATAATAGTGAAGTTGGAAGGGACCTTGGAGGTCAACTAGTCCAACCAACCCTGCTCAGGCAGGAAACCCTATACCAGGGGTAGGCAACCTCGGCTCTTTTATGACTCATGGACTTCAACTCCCAGAATTCCTGAGTCAGCTGATACTTAACAAGCATTTGTCATTATATATATATATATATATATATATATATATATATATATATATATATATATATATATATATATATATATATGTGTGTGTGTGTGTGTGTGTGTGTGTGTGTGTGTGTGTGTGTGTGTATGTGTATGTATATGTATATGTATATATATGTATATATATGTATATATACATGCATATATATATATATATTTATATATTTTAAAAAAAACCTCCAGACCTTTGATCGCCACTATCCCAATTAGCCCAGATTGCAAGGACCGCGGAGTATCTGCAGGAATCTGCGAAGCTGCAGAGCAAAAACGGGAAGCGCCCAGGCTGGAACGCCTGCACTGGTTAAAGGATAGGAGCGCGGATTCCTAGAGAGGCAGGAAAAAGGACAAAGCGGAGGCGGGGTTGGGGGGGGAGATAAGAAGCCGCACACCTGTCTTGGTGTTGCTGGAAAGGAAGGCCGGGTGGGAAAAGAGGCCCGGCGGGGGCGGAGGGTTAGGTGGCGCAGGGCGGGAAGAATTGGGGAAGAAATTTCGCCAAGGGAGGTGAGGAGGGGGCTGGAAACGAAATCTGCTTGGGGGGCGGGGGAAGGGGCGGGAGGTAAATAGATGGGTTCCCCAGCTTCTCCTGCCAGGGAGCAATGCAAGCCGTTGGCAAAGCGGGGCGGTCACGAGATTAAATCTACTTGGACGCGCGAATGTATATGCTTGTGCATGTGCAGGCATGTGTATGTGCAGGCATGTGTGCAGGCATGTGTAAACACGTACAGAGGGAAAGAATCAAGATCACGTGAAGTACTGATACCACTTTGCAATGCCTTGGTAAGGCCACACCTGGAATACTGCATCCAGTTTTGGTCACCACGATGTAAAAAAGATGTCGAGACTCTAGAAAGGGTACAGAGAAGAGCAACCAAGATGATTGGGGGGCTGGAGGCTAAAACATATCGGGAACGGTTGCTGGAATTGGGAATGTGTAGTTTAACGAAGAGAAGAGTGAGGGGTGACATGATAGCAGTTTTCCAATATCTCAGGGGCTGCTCCTAAGAAGAGGGAGTCAAGCTATTCTCTAAAGCACCTGAAAGCAGGACAAGAAGCAACGGATGGCCCAGTGATGGATTCTACTGCAAATCAGGGCTGTTTCCAGAGGAGGAGAGGACCTGGAGCTTATGGAGTGAAGGAACTGGATGAGGCTGTCGGCAGGCCCAGAGGAAGAGAGAGAGGCTTTTGGAGGAGTTGGTGGCGGCGGCAGCAGCGTGCTCCAGGGGCGAAAAGAAGCAAGGCCTCTTTAAGGAAAGGGTGGAAGAGTCAGGATCAGAAAAAGGAAAGAAGGCGAGGTTGTCAGAATACAAACGAATTTGAGGGCTAATCCACATGGAGCCCCATTTCCATCTGTCCTGTTTGCCATCGTTCACTCCCTAGAGACTAAAATGGACAATGTGAAATTTGAGCGGGCCACGAAAAAGAAGTATCTATCGGAGGCGGTGACTCTTTGAGAGCTGTATGCAACGAAATTTCATTTTGATGTATGCCGATTGGTGTACATTCAAAGTGACAATAAAGTTATCATCATCATTATCAACTAGTGAAGGAGAGAAGCAACCTAGAACTAAGGAGAAACTTCCTGACAGTTAGAACAATTAACCAGCGGAACAACCTGCCTCCAGAGGTGGTGAATGCTCCAACACTGGAGGTTTTTTGTTTTTTTTAAGAAGACATATATGCAAAGGTACAGCATAAGTGGTACCTGGCTCAATAGCAGTAACCGTTAGAGGGATCTTGGCATCCTAGTGGACAGTCACCTAAGTATGAGCCAACAGTGTGCTCCAGCTGCCAAAAAAGCCAACACAGTGCTAGGCTGCATTAACAGAGGGATAGAATCAAGATCACGTGGAGTGTATTAATACCGCTTCATACTAACTTGCTAAGGCCACCCTTGCATCCAGGTTTGGTCGCCACGATTAAAAAAGATGTTGAGTCTCTAGAAAGTGCAGAGAAGAGCAAGAAAGATGATTAGGAGACGAGGCTAAATGATATAAGGAACGGTTGCTGGAATTTGGTATGTCTAATCTAATGAAGAGAAGGATGAGGGGGGACATGATAGCAGTGTTTCAATATCTCGGGGGCTGCCACAGAGAAGAGGGAGTCAAGCTATTCTCCAAAGCACCTGAAGGCAGGACAAAAAGCAACGGATGGAAACTAACCAAAGAGAGAAGCAACCTAGGAGAAATTTCCTGATAGTTAGAACAATTAATCAGTGGAACAACCTGCCTCCATAAGCTGTGAATGCTCCAACACTGGAAGTTTTTAAGAAGAGATTGGACAACCACTTGTCTGAAATGGCATAGGGTTTCCTGCCTGAGCAGGAGGTTGGACTAGATGACCTGCAAGGTCCCTCCCAACTCTGTTATTTTATTCTATATACACATGCATGCATATATAGTTCTCGATTTAGGACCACAATTGAGCCTACTTGCGGCAGCATTTATAGTATCGTTTCACTTGCTCCAGTTTTACCTCGGAGTAAATAAGGAGCGAGAGAACTCTGATAAGCATAATTCAGAATAATTTATTTTAGAATAACCGTGTGGTTTTTCTTCCCATAGGACCCTCGTATTTTATTGATCTTGCAGTATCAAAGAAAAGCCTCTTCGCAAAGGTAACCATAACAACTTTGTCCCTGCAATGTCAAATCGGGGTCTTTTAGTTCCCTGTTTTAAGAGAGAAATCCAGATTAAAGCACATCAAAACATAGAGATGTCCGTATGCTCCTTGAAAATAGCAAAGGGGAGCCTGTCAGCTGTCTCAGAAATTAAATAAGACAATTGAAATGTCAAGGTTTGATGATTTAACAGCTAAACAGCTTATGTAAAGATGTAAGGTGGATAGGATGATGCAATGATAGGAATGACACAGCAGAGTGTCTGTCCCTTTAAGAGTAAGCAGGGACTGTATCCCTGTAAGAGTCTTGAGTATAAAAGGGACGTTTTTTGCTGGAGTCTTTCTCGTCCATTTGATTGCTGTAATTGCTGTGTATTGGAGTTTGCTGTTTCACCACGTGTATGTACCGTATTTATCGGCGTATAACACGCACCGGCATATAACACGCACCTCATTTTAAAAAGGAAATTTCAGGAAAAAACTTAAATTATATCGGCGTATAACACGCACACATCATTTGCCCCCTATTTTCAGGAAGAAAAAGTGCGTGTTATACGCCGATAAATACGGTATCTTATTTCTAGTGCATATTTGTAGATATAGTGTAATATAAACCACCATTTAATGCAAACCACTGTGTACTGCATTTACTCCTGTGCACGCTCTGGCATGAAACTAGATAGGGCCATTTATGCTGGCTGGGGAATTCTGGGAGTTGAAGTCCACATATCTTCAAGCTGCCAAAATTGAGGAACTAGGTAATGGATTCCATCGAGGAACTGTTCTTACTGTTCGGATGTGTGTGTTTTTCTAATTTTGGGTAATGTTTAAAAATCTGTTATCACATAAGTCCCAAAACAGCTTCATTTAGTCTTCCAAAACATTGCTCTAGCTCTTGCCTGCCTCTCTGTGACAGGCTATAGAGAAGCAGATTCTGGTAACCATTTGACAGTAAAACCAGTTTAGTGAAATTGCTGAGCTAAACAGTTAGTGAAGGCTGGATGTTTTCAGGAAGGGAATGAATAGATATTAGTTTGGGATGATTTCCACCCACATTCATCAGGAAGCTGGACAAGAATTTTATTGTCTTTTACCATCAGTAAAACAGGCTGGGTCAAAGGGCTGTCTTAGACCAATGCAATAATAGGTAAAGGTAAAGGTTCCCCCACACATGCGTGCTAGTTGTTTCTGACTCTAGGGGCCAGTGCTCATCTCCGTTTCAAAGCCGAAGAGCCAGCGCTTGTCCGAGGACTTCTCCGTGATCATGTGGCCGGCATGACTAGACGCCAAAGGCGCACGGAACGCTGTTACCTTCCCACCGTAGGGGTCCCTATTTTTCTACTTGCATTTTTTACGTGCTTTCGAACTGCTAGGTTGGCAGAAGCTGGGACAAGTAACAGGCGCTCACTCTGTTACGCAGCACTCGGGATTCGACCCGCCAAACTGCCGACCTTCTGATCGACAAGCTCAGCGTCCTAACCCACTGAGCCACCGCGTTCCCGGGACACATGTGCGGGGGAACCTTTACCTTTAATGCAATAATACTGGGGAGATAACTGATGTTTCCCCCCTTTTTAAAGGCTGGCGATCTTAGAGGCTGAAGAAGTTGGTTGTTCTCCAAAATCAAAGCCAGTGGGCCCAATGGAAGAAAGTCATGTTGGAGAGCAGTGAAAATGCTACTTCTGTGGGTAAGGATGCTCCTTGTACAACTGTTGGGAGGCTGAAGTGATGACCTCCTGTTTATTCTTGCATGGTAGAGAGCCGTGCTTCTCAACTTTTGACAACTTTGAGATGTGTCTGGACTTCCAACTCCCAGAATCCCCTAGCCAGCATGGGGAACTGTCAGAATTTCCCAGCCAGTGGGCTGTCAGCCAGCATGCTAGCTGGGAATTCTGGAAGTTCTGTGTATCTTAAACTTGTCAAGATCGAGAAACGCTGATGTAGAGCGTCAGATGGGAAAAAAAGGTGACTGGGGTAAAAATGCCCTGGATCCAGCGGTGGGATTCAGATGGTTCGCACCACTTTGGCGGAACCGGTAGCTAATTTTTTTGTTGCCCAGGCCCAGAATGGACTTCCAGAAGTGACATCCACACAGAGAACTGGTTGTTCACATATTTGAATCCCACCAGTGCCCGGATCTGTGTTGATGAACTTGGACTGACTTCTTCCAATTTGAAAATTCTAGTACTGTGCAGTTATATTTATTTATTTATTTATTTATATTTAAATTTATATACCGCCCTATTCCCGTAGGACTCAGGGCGGTTTACAGGGAAAATTAAAAGTTAAAATACATCATATACAATTAAAAATGATTAAAACTAAGATTAAATTAATCCCTGAACTTAACTAAAACCCCATTAATTAAAAATTAAAACCCCTCAGTCTGGGCCAGACAACTCAAAAAACCAAGTTTTCAAGTCCCTACGAAATGAGCGAAGGTCGGGGGCGGTCCTAAGCTCCGTGGGAAGCTGGTTCCAAAGGGCCGGCACGCCCACAGAGAACGCCCTTCCCCTGGGGATAACCCGCCGGCATTCCTTAACCAGTGGTACCCTAAGAAGGCCCTCCCTGTGGGAGCACACAGGACGATGGGAAGTTGATGCTGGCAGCAGGTGTTCCCTTAGATAATCCGGACCCAAGCCATTTAGAGCTTTATAGGTCATTACCAGCACCTTGAATCTCACCCGGAGGGCAACCGGAAGCCAATGCAGCTCACGGAGAAGAGGTGTTACATGGGAGTATCGGGGAAACTCCCATAACAACTCGCGCAGCTGCATTCTGCACCAGCTGAAGCCTCCGAGTGGTCCTCAAGGGCAGCCCCATGTAGAGAGTGTTGCAGTAGTCTAGTCTATAAGAAATAGACTGCAAACATGTTGAAATTCATTTCGGAGATAACCTAGATTTTTGTTGACAGGGAAAGTGGGAGGGAATATTAAAGATAAATGTTTAAGAATCCTTCCTTCCTTCCTCCCTCCCTCCCTCCCCTCCCCTCCCCTTCCCTTGCTTTTCCTTTCCCTTCCCTCACTTTTCCCTTTTCTTCCCTTGCTCTTTCCTTTCCTTTCCTTTCCTTTCCTTTCCTTTCCTTTCCTTTCCTTTTTCTTCCTTTCCCTTTTTCCCCCTTCCCTTCCCTTCTTTTTCCCCAGGTGATTGGCAGGAGACTGAAAGTTACGAAGAGTCCCCTATGGAGTCATCAAAAACAACCAGCCCTAAAGCAGGAAAAGAGACCTTCCCAAATCAAAAAGAGCCTCCCAAACCATCCGAGAGCGAGAAGAACTCTTCCACTTTTCAGGAGGCCGACATCCACAATCTTCTGGTCCCGCAAGAGGGTCGCCAAGGGAAGTGGAGGATCAAGTGTCCCGTCTGTGGGAAGATATGCAAATATAAATCGGACTTCAACCGGCACCGTGTGACCCACACAGGGGAGAAGCCGTACCGTTGTACGGAATGCGGGAAGAGCTTCAGCGACAGCGGGACCCTGACCGCACATCAAAGAACCCACACGGGGGAGAAGCCCTACAGATGTACCGAGTGCGGGATACGCTTCAATCGCAGCGGGAGCCTCAAGAGGCACAAGAGAACCCACACGGGAGAGAAGCCCTACCAATGCCTGGAGTGCGGGAAATATTTCAGCCTGAAATCGATTTTGACCACGCACCAGAGAACCCACACGGGGGAGAAGCCCTTCAAGTGCATGAACTGCGGAAGGAGCTACAGTCGCAAGGGCAGCCTTGATAGGCACCAACGGGATCACCCAGGGGAGCAAGCCTACATCTGCGCGGAGTGCGGGAAAAGCTTCGTTGTCAGCGATAACCTTCCCGCCTATCGAAATCACTACGCGGGGGACCAACCGTATAAATGCGTTGATTGCGAAAGCCGAGTCATCAATTTGGTCTAAGTCTTGATATCGAAGCCTGCTCTGAGGGGAAGGCCTCTGGAAAAAAGGAGACACCTAACCTTGTTTAAGAAGCCAAAACAACCCCTTCTCCCCCCCCCCCAAGAAGGGCAAAGCTTTAAACTTTTGTATTTTGAGAAGTTTGGGGTGTGAATGGCAAACGGTCTTTGGATCGAAGGGGTCACACAAGCAAGGGGTCCAATAAGGAGGGCTGTGAAATTGAAAGCAGGGAGAAAATTCATCGGAGAGAGAGAGAGATTCTATGGAGATTCTCAGTCATCCAAGCCATGGTTGTCCCAAAGGTGCTTTTTCAGGAGGCAACTGGACTTTCTTGCTTTTCTTTGAAGATGTTTCGCTTCTCCGAGTAGCTTCTTCAGCTCTGACTGGATGGTGGGGAGTGGAAGGATTTATACTCCTTGCAGACAGCTGGTCATTTGCATTCTTTTAGAGCAGACATGTCAAACACAAGGCCCGGGGGCCAGATCCGGCCTGCGAAGTGGTTTCATGGGGCCCGCGAAGCCATCCTGGAAACAGTGAGTTAATGGCCCCCGCTGCCTTGGCTCTGGCCCAGGCCGGCCAGGAGCCAATGTACAATTTTGTGGTGGTCATCTATGCTGAAATACATTCAGTCTTAGCTCCACAAGGCCGTCTGGAAACAGTGAGGGACCGGTCCCTGCCATATCGGCCCCGCCCCCTGGGTGCACACTAGGGAGGTATCACCCTTTGTGAGGAATGAATAAATGCATCATCACCTGGAAGTGGCCAGCACATGGCCCTGCCTACTTCGGGCAAGCTAGGGGCTGGGCAGCGTTGTGCTTCTCTTCAGATTTGTGCCACCCGGCTCAGCCTCTCGGCGCTGTGAGGAAAGGGCCATGTGCTGGCCACTTCCAGGCGATGGTACATTTCTTCATTCCTCATGAAGGATGACACTTCCCCAGCTGCGTTTCTTGCCTGTTTTTCTCCCTCCCTCATCTCAAATATTTTCCCATCACTCTGTTCGAAGGAAGGAAGGAAGGAAGGAAGGAAGGAAGGAAGGAAGGAAGGAAGGAAGGAAGGAAGGAAGGAAGGAAGGAGAGGGAGGGTCTGAGGGAAGTCCTGCCTTAGTCCTTCTCTGCTGCCCTTTCACCATCCCTTTGCCCCCTCCTCTTGACCTAACCTGGGTGGTCTCCCATCCTATTGCTAAGGAAGCTTTGGAAACAAAGCCAGTTCTCCTCACATGAAGAGGAAGTGGGCCTCCCTCTTGACGTTGCCCTCGTACCCATCATGAGCAACCTGGCTAAGGAGAGCAAGCACAGCAGCTGGGCACCCCCTTGGGGAAGTGGGGGTGGGCTTAGTGCTGCAGGTGCTTGAGGGCTAGGCTGGGCATTTGACCTCCGCATCACCGTCCAGCCTCTCCCCCCGCCCCCCGCATGGCCTGAGAAGAACAGTGAGGCTCCTCCAGTGGACCATGCCTCAGCACTTGCCCCAGTCCCATCTCCTTCTCCCAGAGACCCTCAGATTTGTCCCACTCCTGCCCAGGCCCCCATAGGCACCATTGACGCAAAAATGTAGAGCTGGCCATGCCCACCCAGTAGGCCACACCCACTCCAGCCACGCCCACCCAGTAGGCCATGCCCACCCTGGCCACACCCACCCGGCCCCTCAAGGGTAACCGCAATGCTGATGCAGCCCTCAATGAAATTGAGTTTGACACCCCTGTTTTAGAGAGTCATTAAGGCCACCTGGAGGCTTATCTGTGTCCTGGGGGGGGGTCACCTGACTAGTGCAAACATGGAGCCTTCTTGTAACCCATTTGCACTACTCAGGTGACCCTGAGGACACGGTTAAACCTCCAGGTGGCCTCAGCGACTCTCTAAAAGAAGGCAAATGACCAACTCTCTGCAAGGAGTATAAATCCTTCCATTCTTCACCATCCAAATCAGAGCTGAAGAACCTTCTTGGATGAGAAGTGAAACGTCTTCGAAGAAAAACAAAGTCCAGTTGCCACCTGAAAAAGCACCTTTTTGTGGTGGGGAGGGGAGAGAGAGAGAGAGAGATGTAGAATAATAATAATAATAATAATAATAATAATAATAATAATAATAATAATAATAATAATAATAATAATAATTATTATTATTTAATTTCTATACCGCCCTTCTCCCGAAGGACTCAGGGCGGTGTACAGGGCAATACACTAAAAAATACAATGTACAAAATTTAAGAAGGAATTAAATAGTGTAGCCCAAAATTACAATAAAAATTAATAAAATTAATATTAAAATACCCCACTCCCATCAGACCAGGCCGGCTTGTTCAAATAAGTAAGTTTTTAGGTCACGGCGGAAGGAGCAAAGCGTCAGGAGCCATCCGGAGCTCAACCGGTAAAAAGCATTGATGATTGCAGAAATATTAAAGAACAACTCAACCAGATTTCTGGATTGTACTTCTCTCTGGCTTCTGCAAAGCCCTGCTTTTCCATTCACCTCCCCCCCCCCCAAAAAAAAATCTGGGCACTGAAGAGTGCTCAGCGTTCAGCCAATCCTTGAGGTGTTTTGTATGGCTTGGGGGCGGGGCAGCATTGATTGGCAGATGGGGCCTGAGAATCAGCTTGAGCCAGTCCCACTGTGCAGATCTTCTCCAGACCAATCCTGTTTTGCAACGATTTTTTTTGGGGGGGGGGAGAGGAGTGGGACCTGGAATTTATAATTCTGAAAACCAGCCAGACTTAAAACAAAATCTGCAAGAGCGCTGCTTACATCCTGCAGCTCTTCCCTGGAAAAAGAAATAAAAATGGTTTTGAGAATGAAAGGTGTCAAAAGATGTGCCTGAATCAAACTCTACCACTCCTAAGCGTTTCTTCGATCTTGAAAGAACCACGAAATGTAAAATAAAGTTAGAAACAACTATCAGAAGCCGAACTAAGTTATTTTGAAAGTGGAATAACCGCCACTAAAGAGACTGACAGGAGAAGGAAGATTGTATAGGTAGCCTACGATTTTAACAGCCATTTGTTTAGTGACCATTCAAAGTTATAGTGGCACTGAAAAAATTGACTTGCGACCAGTTTTTACACTTATTTATGGGATTTATATCCCGCCCTATCTCCCAAAGGACTCAGGGCGGCTAACAACAAAACATATAATAAGTACAGAAATTAAGATAAAAATAAAATTAAAATCATCTGTGCAATAAATTAAAATTAAAAACTGAAAATAAATTAAAAATTGTAAATATAATTAATTAAAATGCCTGTCAGTCCAGGTCAGCCTGGTGGAAAAGGAGTGTTTTGAGGCCGCGGCGAAAGGATTGGAGATTTTGGGCCATCCGAAGCTCAGGGGGAAGCTGATTCCATAGGACTGGCGCTCCCACAGAGAAGGCCCTCCCCCTGGGGGTCGCCAGCCGACATTGCCTAGCTGACGGTACCCTGAGGAGGCCTTCTCTGTGTGAGCGTACTGGGCGATGGGAATTTGTTCCCGGCAGCAGATGGTCCTGCAAGTATCCCGGGCCTAAGCCATGTAGGGCTTTAAAGGTAAGTACCAGCACCTTAAATCTCACCCGGAGGGCAACCAGTAGCCAATGCAGCTCACGCAGGAGGGGTGTAATATGGGAGTATCGGGGTGCTCCCATCACTACCTGTGCAGCTGCACTCTGCACCAGCTGAAGCCTCCGGGTGGTCTTCAAGGGCAGCCCCATGTAGAGAGCATTACAGTAGTCTATATGGGAGGTAACGAGTGCGTGGGTGACTGTACGTAGGGCATCTCGGTCCAGAAAGGGGCGCAATTGGTATATTAGGCGAATCTGGGCAAATGTCCCCCTAGTCACGACTCCAATATGATCTTCAAAACTGAGTCGTGAATCTAGGAGGACGCCCAGATTGTGTGCTCTATCAATGGGAGGTAACATCTCTCCTCCTATAGTCAAAGATGGAACCTCTTGGACTAAACGAGATGACGGTATGTAGAGCCACTCAGTCTTGGCCGGGTTGAGTCGAAGCCTGTTTTTCCCCATCCAAATCTGTACCGCTTCCAGGCAACGGGACATCACATCGAGGGCATCACTCGGTTGGTTCGGGGTGGAGATGAATAGCTGGGTATCATCAGCATATTGATGATATTTCACCCCGAAGCCACGGATGATCTCTCCCAGCGGCTTCATATAGAACTGTTGCGGCATCCCCGTGGTCACGTCATCAAAACTTGGACCCTTGGCAATTGGCATACATTTATGACCTGCCCCAATCCAATCGGGCAGGGGTCGGCAACCTGAAAAAGGAAAAGAGCCACTGGGAACCGGTTCCATCACACATAAAAAAAAGTGGGAGCCGCGTGTGTGCGACTCCGCTTGGTTAAGCAAAGAGTTCTTTTACTAAGGATGTAGGTTGCAGTAAAAGTCAGGCCAGTTCTGAAATCTCCCACTCTCGCTAGATAACAAAAACAAGGTGTAGGTTTGCCCTCCAGTCCATCCCTTCCCCCGAAAACAGTCCGTTTCCAGCCAACCAATGCTTGCCAAGATGTTATGACAACTCAGATGTTTGGGGTTAATCCGCATATTTTTCAGGAGGCCTGGCCATGGGATGCCGGCACAAATTAGGATCCGACTGTTCTGGTCCTTCTCACCTGTCATTCCCCCTCCTCCCGACTTCCTATCCCATATATACAAAGCTTTATTGCTTTTTCATCTTTCCCTCTTTCTTGCTTCCTCCCCCCCCCCCCCCCCCGCCCCTTTCATCCTTCCTTCCTCCCCGCCTTCTTTTTATGGCAGGATGCCTGTGAAATCCTCCCCTCCCCCAGCCGAGCCAGGCAGATCTGACAGACAGTTGCACTGTCCCAAGGTCATGCGATCACCATTTCTAACCTTCCCAGCCAGCTTCCAGCAAGCAAAGTCAAAAGAATCAGAATAGAGCTGGGAGGGACCTTGGAGGTCATCTAGTCCAACCCCCTGCTCAGGCAGGAGACCCAATACCATTTCAGCCAAGTGGCTGTCCAGTCTCTTCTTAAAAACCTCCAATGAAGCATCCACAACGGCTGAAGGCAAGTTGTTCCAGACTCACTTAACGACTGCCACGATTTATTTAACGACTGCCGCGATTCCCTTAACTGTGGCCCCAAAGAAGCTCATGAAATGAAGCAAAACTGGCTTAGCAACTGCCTTGATTAGCATCAGTTGTTTTGCACTGAACTGTCGTTAAGGATTATCTCAGGGGTCTTCAAACTTGGCCCTTTTATGACTTGTGGACTTGAACTCCCAGAATTCCTCAGCCAGTGTGCCTGGCTGAGGAATTCTGGGAGTTGAAGTGCAGAAGTCATAAAAGGGCCAGGTTTGAAGACCCCTGGATTATCTTCTATAATGAACTGCTCTTGGCCTCAGAGTGGTAGTAAGGTGTGTTTAGGTTTTGGAGGGGACAATAGTGAAATTACCCATCTTGCTACTTTGAGGTGGGGGGGGGAATGGTGATTCATGGGAGATCTTTGGCCAAGGAATGAATGAAACATGCGCAGCGATGACGGAACAAAGAGATAAAACGGCAGATTTGGAGAACTGGGGTAGAGAAACAGGTACTTAATTTTTAGGAAGCAGGATAACTTGTCCTTGCTAGAACAATAAACCAGGCATTTGCCCAGGGAAGGTAGATGGAATATTGTGAGGGCAGAAACACCACTGTCCAATTTCAATGGTTGATCCTGTTAACGTCCACTGGGTTTCAGATAAAGTCAGTTCCTAATGTATAAATCCTCGGTACAGAGCCAACAGCCTTGGCCAGGGGTCTTCAAACTTGGCCCTTTTATGACTCATGGACTTCAACTCCCAGAATTCCTCAGCCAGTGTGCTTGGCTGAGGAATTCTGGGAGTTGAAGTCCATGAGTCATAAAAGGGCCAAGTTTGAAGACTTCTGGCCTTGGCTAAGGGATAAAGTTGGAAAAGCTGTTTTCCTGGGGAGTTACTGGAAGAGAATCATCCTTCCCTTTCCTTCAACTCCCAGAATTCCACAGCCCCTTGCCTGAAATGGTAATAGGGCAGGGGGTGGGGAACCTTGGCCCTTCTGTGACTTGTGGACTTCAACTCCCAGAATTCCTGAACCAGCACGGCTCAGGAATTCTGGGAGTTGAAGTCCGCAAGTCACAAAAGAGCCAAGGTTCCCCCACCCCTGCTACAGGGTCTCCTGCTTGGGCAGGGGGGCTGGACTAGAAGACCTCCAGGGTCCCTTCCAGCTCTATTCTGATGGATTGACATTTAACATTCCCTGTTGGAAGCGTTTGCTTTCTTCCACAGTAAAGGGGAAAAAAATGGAAACAACTCCGAGAACCACAAAAGGAGCCACAACTTTTTTCACCCCAGACTTCAGCTGTATAAACTAAAAAGGCTGTAAGGCCCCTTTAACATAGGGCGGCCCCGCCCCGTTTGCCCTTAAGAGTCCTGGTCCTGGCAGTCTCTAGCTTCAGAAATGAACAGCGCATGCGCCCGGAGTGGGTTGGTGGTGGTGGGAGCTCCGCCGGTCTTTTGCGAACCTGGAATCTTAGGTAAGAGGTAGTTAAAAGAACAACAACAAAAAAAAGTCGCCTAGAGCGTCTTGCCTCTCTAGGAAGGAGGGCTCGTTCGCCTTCTGCTGAGCTACTTGGAGCCCGGGAAGGCGCGGGAGTTTCTGCCAGGATCGGAGACGCGAGTGTGAGTTTCACGCGCGGAAAAGCCTCGTGGAAACCAAACCCCAAATGCACTAAAGCGCCTTTCCGGGAAATCTGGAAAGGAGCTTCAGGAAGGGTGGGGGGGTGAAGGCTCCCTTCTGCTCTCCAGCAGCAGAATATAGGAATGGGGGGAGAAGCCCTGCGTGGGAATGGGGAAGGGGCTGCAGATCCCCGGACGAGACTCAAACGCCTCCCACAATCCTAACCCTTGCTAGCTGCTCCCCAACCCCACCCCGACTCCCTGCTCCCCACGTGGCCCTTTTCCTTATCTCGGATGCTGCTGATGAACCTTTAATAATAATAATAGTAATAATAATAATAATAATAATAATAATAATAATAATAATAATAATAATAATAATTTATTTATTTTATTTATTTATTTTAATTCCATTTATATCCCGCCCTTCTCCGAAGACTCAGGGCGGCTTACAAGCTTAGCAGTAGCCTTCATTCTATGTATATACCTGCTTATTAGGGCTTTCACACACACACCAAGCGGCATTTTTACAAAGTCAGCTTATTGCCCCCAACAATCTGGGTCCTCATTTTACCTACCTCGGAAGGATGGAAGGCTGAGTCAACCTTGAGCCTGGTGGGATGCGAACCTGTACTACTACTACTACTACTACTACTACTACTACTACTACGAAGAAGTTGTTGAAGTTGGAAGGGACCTTGGTGGTCATCTAGTCCAACCCCCTGCTAAGGCAGGAAACCTTATACCATTTCAGACAAATGGCTGTCCAGTCTCTTCTTAAAAACCTCCAGTGTTGGAGCATTCACAGCTTCTGGAGATAGATTGTTCCACTGGTTAATTGTCCTAACTGTCAGGAAGTTTCTCCTTAGTTCCAGGTTGCTTCTCTCCTTGATGAGTTTCCATCCGTTGCTTCTTGTCCTGCCTTCGGGTGCTTTGGAGAATAGCTTGGCTCCCTCTTCTTTGTGGCAGCCCCTGAGATACTGGAACACTGCTATCATGTCACCCCTTATTGTCAAAGTACAACCACGTATACATTGAGATTGGCTGAGCCTCCCTTCGTGCCCCCACTACCACCACCGCAACTCACAGTGACAACAAACCCACCATCTTGTTACACCATGTGAGCTAATTGCACAACACACCGGCCTGGCAAGTCGATCACATGGTGGAGCATAAAATCCAGGGAGGGTCCAGTCTGCGCCTCCCGCCTGAAGGGAACAGGGGTGTGTGTGTGTGTGTGAGAGAGAGAGAGAGACAGAGAGAATACAGAATAACCGAGTTGGAAGGGACTTTGGAGGTCATCTAGTCCGACCCTCTGCTCAAGCAGGAGACCGATACCATTCCAGACAGATGGTCGTCCAATCTCTTCTTGAAAGTTTGCAATACAGGTAGTCCTTGACTTAACGACCATTCATTTAGTGACCATTCAAAGTTACAGCGGCACTGAAAAAAGTGACTTGCGACCGTTTTTCAGAGTTGCAATCTTGGTAGCATCCCCATGGTCCCGCGATCAAAACTGAGATGCTGGGCAGCCCTTTCATACTTATGACCATCGCTGGGTCCCAAAGTCATGTGATTCCCCTTTTGTGAATCCCTTTCTGACGAGGAAAGACAACGGGGAAGACGGATTCCCTTAACAACCGGGTTGCTAGCTTACCCGCTGCAGTGATTTGCTTAAAAACTCACTTAACAAATGTCTCACTGGACCATAGGAATTTGGGGCTCAAATTTGTGGCCGTAAGTCAGACATATCAAACACAAGGCCCGGGGGCTGGATCCGACCCGCGAAGTGGTTTCATGCGGCCCCCGAAGCCATCCTGGAAACAGTGAGGGAACGGCCCCCACTGCCTTGGCCCTGGCCCAGAGACCCTCCTTCTGCCAGAGACCCTCAGATCTGTCCCACTCCTGCCCAGGCCCCCATAGGCACCCTTGATGCAAATGATGTAGAGCTGGCCACGCCCACCCAGTAGGCCATGCACACTCTAGCCACGCCCACCCAGTAGGCCACGCCCACCCTGGCCATACCCACCCGGCCCCTTGAGGGCAACCGCAATGCTGATGCGGCCCTCAATGAAATTGAGTTTGACACCCCTGCGGTAAGTCAAGGACTACCTGTAGTGGCGAATATCTGTAGGTCGGGTGCAGGAGGAAAGTGAAGGTTCGTTCTGCAACCCACAACCTCGGAGAACGAACCTTCATCATCTTGAAAGCCTCCAGTGATGAAATTCCCACAACTTCGGAAGGGAAACCGTTCCATTGGTTGATTGTTCTCACGGTCAGAAAATTTCTCCTTATTTCTAGCTTGAATCTCTCCTTGATCAGTTTCTGTCCGTTGTTCCTTGTTTGGCCTTCAGGTGCTTTGGGAAAATAGGTTGCCCCCCTTTTCTCTGTGGCAGTGCCTCAAATATATTGGAAGACTGCTGTCATGTCACCCCTGGTCCTTCTTTTCATTAAACTAGCCATGCCCAGTTCTTGCAACTGTCTGGCCTTCCAATATTGGAAGACTGCTATCATGTCACCCCTCACCCTTCTCTTCGTTAAACTACACATACCCAATTCCAGCAACCATTCCCTATATGTTTTAGCCTCCAGGCCCCTAATTATCTTTGTTGTTATTCTTGTTCTGTACCAGCCTGCTACCGGCCCTGCAGAAAAGGCAGGGACAACCCCTTTTACAAGAAGGCAAGAGGCTGGAATTACGCCTGCCAAATTTATTGCTACAAAAACAAATAGAACAAGACACAAACCAAGAAACAGGAGCTTTTCAAGCGGTTGCCTTCAGCAAACCAGCCCTCCCACGCATTCCCCCTTAAATACAGTTCAGGGCGTGGCTTCTCTTTGCCTCCTTCCGAGGAGCCCCATTGCCTTCCTCTGTTTACTCCTGATTGACTGCCTCCTGCGTCGGGCGTCCTTGAACAGGGCCAGCTGTGGGTCATCTTCATCCACGCTGTCAGGCTCACACAGCTGGGTCTGCATCGTGACCAGATGAGAGGGGTCTGGCTGAGGACTCTCATCAAGCTCTTCAACACCCCCCTCCTCCTCCTCCCCTGAGTCATCCGACCCAACTGCCGAACCCACAGGCTGACCCTGAATCACAACAATTCTCTGCACTCTTTTCTAGAGTCTTAACATCTTTTTTACATCATGGTGACCAAAACTGGATGTGGTATTTTAGGTGTGGTCTTAACTAAGGCGTTATAAAGTGGCATAAAGCTTTGTTAAATTTGAAGGGTTCAAATTTTGAAGTTTGTTTGAAGGGTGCTTCCACGCTAGGGATCCTTGTAGGTCATCTAACCCCCCTATTCAAGCAGGAAACCCTATACCATTTCAGTTAGGTGGCTGTCCAGTCTTTTCTTAACAACCTCCAGTGATGAAGGACCTACAAATTCTGGAGGCAAGCTGTTCCATTGTTTAATTGTTCTTGCTGTTAGTAAGTTTCTCCTTAATTCCAGGTTGCTTATCTCCTTGGATCAGCTTCCATCCATTGTTCCTTGTCTGGCCTTCAGGTGCTTTGGAGAATAGGTTGACCCCCTCCTCTCTGTGACAGCCCCTCAAATATTGGAAGACTGCTGTCATGTTGCCCCTGGTCCTTCTCTTCACTAGACTAGCCATGCCCAGTTCCTGCAACCGTTCTTCATCTGTTTTAGCCTCCGGTCCCCTAATCATCTTTGTTGCTCTTCTCTGCACTCTTTCTAGAGTCTCAGCATCTTTTTTATAGTGTAGTATTCTAGCTACGATCTTACTAAGGCTTTGTAGAGTGGTATAAAGCCTTAGTAATTTTGAAGGGAACCATGCTGCTCTGATGGGGATCCTAAAAGGAGAGGCCAAGCCTGCATTGGGGTGGGGGTGGGTGTTAGCTCTCAACATTGCAAGCCCCCTGGACCCATTGCTTCAGACCTAATTATACAAGTGGTCCTCAACTTACAACAATTCATTTAGTGACTGAAAAAAACGGGTCATACATCACTTTTTTTAGTGCCGTAACTTTGAACGGTCACTAGTGAACCATTGTAAGTCGGGGACTTCCTTATTGCTATTATGTCTCCCCTAGTCCTTCTTTTCTCCAGACTTTGTAGTTGTTGCTAGTTGCAAAGTCGTGTCCGACCCATCGCGACCCCATGGACAACATTCCTCCAGGACTTCCTGTCCTCTACCATCTTCTGGATTCCATTTAAGCTCATGCCTGCTGCTTCAGTGACTCCATCCAGCCACCTCATTCTCTGTCGTCCCCTTCTTCTCTTGCCCTCAATCTTTCCCAGCATTAGGCTCTTCTCCAGTGAGTCCTTCCTTCTCATTAGGTGGCCAAAGTATTTGAGTTTTAGCTTCAGGATCTGGCCTTCTAAAGAGCAGTCAGGGTTGATCTCCTCTAGGACTGACTGGTTTGATCGCCTTGCAGTCCAAGGGACTCGCAGGAGTCTTCTCCAGCACCATAGTTCAATAGGCCTCAATTCTTTGGCGCTCAGCCTTTCTTATGGTCCAGCTTTCACTGCCATACACTGCAACTGGGAAGTCCATGGCCTTGACTATACGCACTTTTGTTGACAGGGTGATGTCTCTGCTTTTTAGTGTGCTGTCTAGATTTGCCATAGCTTTCCTCCCCAGGAGCAAGCGTCTTTTAATTTCTTGGCTACAGTCCCCGTCTGCGGTGATCTTGGAGCCCAGACTAGACTAGCCAGACCCAATTCCTGCCACCGTTCTTCATGTTTTGGTCTCCCATGCCAGGAGGAAAAATAAGCTGCAGTTCTGCAAAGATATTTGTTATATAATCAAACGGCGCTAAAGCATCTGGACGGGACCGTCATCCGGTGTGGTTTTGAATTATTTTTCTCTTTTTCCTAGGCTACCTTCCTTCACGTATCAGATCTTTGCTTTGGGAGATAAATGACTCTGTCTCCTTATGAGATTCTTCTGCAGCCTGTTCGTGCAATTCAGCCTCTAAAAGCGAACGCAACTTTGTAGAGGCGGGAGATTTTTTTGCCCTGTTGGAAACTGCACTGGAGTAGAAAGATAAAATGGACCTTTGATTGTCCAGCAGGAATGGAAGCCACCAAAGGCCCTGCTGCCTTGGAGGATGGATCCAGTAGTGTGTTGTGGAAAAGTACCAGGCAGAAGAGCTTGCATGAGGAAGTCACCAGCTCTGATGTTCATCGTTTGTTCTTCAGGAATTTCTGCTATCAGGAGGCCAAGGGGCCTAGAGAGGTTTGCAGCCAACTGCATCAGCTTTGCCACCAATGGCTGAAGCCGGAAAGCAGCACCAAAGCTCAGATGGTGGACATGGTGGTCTTGGAGGAGTTTCTGGCTGTCCTGCCTCCAGAAATGGAGAGCTGGGTGAGGGAATGTGGAGCGAAGACTTGTTCCCAGGCTGTGGCCCTGGCCGAAGGCTTCCTCCTGAGTCAAGCAACAGATGAGGGGCAGGTGGAGAAGCAGGTATGAGATTTTGCATGAGCATGGTGGCCATTTGCACGAGCGTCACAGGGGCACTCGGCCTCACTCGTGCAAGCATCACAAGTGCTCTTGCCCCACTCGCAAGGAACGGGTGCTTGTCCACGTGCACCATGCGTGTGCACGTGTTGTGATTCAGGGTCAGCCTGTGGGTTCGGCAGTTGGGTCGGACGACTCGGAGGAGGAGGGGGGTGTTGGAGAGCTTGCTGATGAGAGCCCTCAGCCAGGCCCCTCCCACCTGGTCACGACGGAGACCCAGCTGTGTGAGCCTGACAGCGTGGATGAAGATGACCCACAGCTGGCCCTGTTCAAGGACGCCCGACGCAGGAGGTAGTCAATCAGGAGTAAACAGAGGAAGGCAATGGGGCACCTCGGAAGGAGGCAGAGAGAAGCCACGCCCTGAACTGTATAAAAGGGGAATGCGTGGGGAGGGCTGGTTTGCTGAAGGCAACCGCTTGAAAAGCTCCTGTTTCTTGGTTCGTGTCTTGTTTGTTTTTGTATCAATAAATTTGGCAGGCTTAATTCCAGCCTCTTGCCTTCTTGTAAAAGGGGTTGTCCCTGCCTTTTCTGTAGAGCCGGTAGAAGGCTGATACAGAACAGCACGCTCCTGCCCTTCCCACAAAACCGTCTCCTCCAGGGCGCCAACCTGCAAAGGGAATTCTGTTCTACAGGAACAAGGGGAAACCCAAGCCCAATTCCACCCCAAGGATAGATGGAGGAAGCTTCAAGGTTAGGAGCAGATGAAAAGAATTCCATCTACCCTGTGTGTCTTCATCACAGCTCCTCCATTTCCCCCCCCCCCGCCTTCTGTCCGGTGTTTCAGGTGCCAGAAGCATTGACGGAGATGGTCTCAACAACAACAAAAGAAAGAGAAGATATGTCCACTTCTTCTCAGGAGCAGCGCTTTGGGAAGATGTCTAAGGAGGATCCAACTCAGGTCACCTCCCAATGTAAGTGAAGAACAGAATAGAATATACATTTTGGCAGGAAAAACCAAATGTACAGGTATAGTATACGGGACACACTGGAAGTTTTTAAGAAGAGACTGGCCAGCCATTTGTCTGAAATGGTATAGGGTTTCCTGCCCGAGCAGGGGGTTGGACTAGATGACCTCCAAGGTCCCTTCCAACTGCTACTTCTTCTTCTTCTTCTTCTTCTTCTTCTTCTTCTTCTTCTTCTTCTTCTTCTTCTTCTTCTTATTATTATTATTATTATTATTATTATTATTATTATTATTATTATTACTATTACTATTACTATTACTATTATTACCTTGCTCAATAGTAGTAACTGTGAGAGGGATTTCGGAGTCCTAGTGGACAATCACTTAAATATGAGCCAGCCGTGTGCTGCAGCTGCCAAAAAAGCCAACACAGTGCTGGGCTGCATTAACAGAGGGATAAAATCAAGGTCACGTGAATTGTATTAATACCACTTTACAATGCCATGGTAAGGCCACACATGGAATACTGCATCCAGTTTTGGTCACCACGATGTAAAAAAGATGTTGAGACTCTAGAAAGGCTACAGAGAAGGGCAACAAAGATGATTGGGGGACTGGAGGCTAAAACGTAAGGAACGGTTGCTGGAATTGGAAATGTCTAGTTTAACGAAGAGGAGGACGAGGGGGGACATGATAGCAGTGTTCCAATATCTCGGGCTGCCAGAAAGAAGAGGAGTGGGTCAACCTATTCTACAAAGCACCTGAAGGCAGGACAAGAAGGAACGGATGGAAACTAATCAAGGAGAGAAGCAACCTAGAACTAAGGAGAAACTTCCTGACAGAACAATTAACCATTGGAACAGCCTGCCTCCAGAAGCCGTGAATGCTCCTACACTGGACGTTTTTAAGAAGAGACTGGCCAGCCATTTGTCCAAAATGGTATAGGGTTTCCTGCCTGAGCAGGGGGTTGGATTGGATGACCTCCAAGGTCCCTTCCAACTTTTATTGTTGTTGTTATTATCTTTACTGTCATTGTGTAAGTCGCAACGAAATTAAGTATAAGTGAAATTAAGTGAAGGTATCTTATGTAGGGACGCAGTGGCTCAGTGGGTTAGGACGCTGAGCTTGTCGATCAGATGGTCGGCAGTTTGGCAGGTCAAATCCTGAGTGCCGCATAACAGAGTGAGCACCTGTTACTCGTCCCAGCTTCTGCCAACCTAGCAGTTCGAAAGCACGTAAAAATGCAAGTAGAAAAATAGGGACCACTACAGTGGGAAGGTAACAGCGTTCCGTGCGCCTTTGGCGTCTGGTCATGCCGGCCACATGACCACGGAGACGTCCTTGGACAAGCGCTGGCTCTTTGGCTTTGAAACGGAGATGAGCACCGGCCCCTAGAGTTGGAAACGACTAGCACGCATGTGCGGGGCAACCTTTACCTTTACCTTTATCTTATGTAGTAGAAGCAATGGAGCCATCACTTCTTTCCTTCATGAACTTTGACAATCAGATATTTTGTCAGCAGACAAGAATGAGGTTTGATAGGAAGATAAAGCTCCCCACCAGACATCCACACTGCTTTAAAATAGTCCATTTCCAACACCTTTTTCTTGCTCGTAGGGAATGGAAAGGCACTGGTGGTTATCCCTGGAATATCTTCCGTGTGTGACGAAGCAGAAACAACATCTGGGTCTCCATCTCAGGTAAGGGAAGATTCTTCATAACAAGAAAGAAGTGGGGGAGGGGGGTGTCCCAAATCCTTGCCCTGGATATTAACCCAGAGGTTGCTCTTTAGCAAGGGAAGGTAATACGATCAAGATTTAATTTTCTTGACCAGTAGTTTATTGATAAAAAGGGACGCGGTGGCTCAGTGGGTTAGAATGCTGAGCCTGTCGATCAGAAGGTCGGCAGTTTGGCGGGTCAAATCCCGAGTGCCACGTAGCAGAGTGAGCGCCTGTTACTTGTCCCAGCTTCTGCCAACCTAGCAGTTCGAAAGCACGTAAAAATGCAAGTAGAAAAATAGGGACCACTACGGTGGGAAGGTAACAGTGTTCCACGCGCCTTTGGTGTCCAGTCATGCCGGCCACATGACCACGGAGACGTCCTCGGACAAGCGCTGGCTCTTCGGCTTTGAAATGGAGATGAGCACCGGCCCCTAGAGTTGGAAACGACTAGCACACATGTGCGGGGGAACCTTTACCTTTACCTTTAGTTTATTGATGGAAATAAAATGACCATCCGTTAGAAGCATAAGGGCATACTGACTTCCGGTGTGGTGTTGGTTCACAATAATTCCTGCCCACGCACCGCTAGATGCACACCCAAGAACATAGGAAGCAGTTCTATTGGGACGTTTTTGATCACCTCCCCCGCCCCCATAGCCCAGATTTGGCACCGAGCGATGACGACTAAGGAATTTCAAGCCTTGTAAAAGACGTTGTGACAGGTGCCTCAATTTGAATGGCGATGATGTCGAAAAAATAAGGTCTATAATAAAAGCTCTGTATCGGCGAGCGTCTGTCATTGGTAACCAAACGGAGGTTTATTTCCAAGTTGCCCTCGTAAGTGTATCTTTAAGAAAATGCCTATTTCCTCCATGGCCAAGTTTGCTTTTTGGATTTGTCAAATGAAGAAGAGAACTATCAAGAAATCCTTCCTCCTGGGACTTCTCTTAAATATTTTTTCCCCTCTTTCAGGGTTCGGTGTCTTTTGAGGAGGTGGCTGTGTATTTTGTGGAGGAGGAATGGGAGATTCTGAATTCTAACCAAAAAGCTTTGCACAGGGAAGTCATGCTGGAAAATTCTCAAAATGTGACAGCTTTGGGTAAGGGCCCCTTCTTTGTTCTGTGTTGCGTTCATTTGTGGAAAACCTTTGTAGACAGAAGTCTTTGGAGAACATCTTCCAGATGGAAGGAGACATTCTGCTTATCTGCTTAGTTTCGCTCTTTATGTGACATTCAACATCTCAGTCGACTAGGAGTCTAGGTCAGTGGTGGCAAACCTATGGCACGTGTGCCAGTGGCAGCACTCAGAGCCCTCTCTGTTGGCATGCGTGCCACTGCCACCAGCAGAAGGTCAATCAGGCCACCATTGCCCAGAGCAGGAGGCCCGCCCAGCACAAAGGAGGCGAAGCAGCCAACTAGCAAGCTCGAGCAGAGGTCACCAACCATTGTCGATTGGTGGACTGGAAGAAAAGGGAAGGGGAAGCATTTTACATGCATGCATGCGCATACAGGGCTGCGAATGTTGTTGCTTGACAGCGAACACACGTCCCTGCATGTTACTCACTAGCCCTGCCTCGTTCTTGCATGGTGCAGCGTCTTGTACCCATACCATGCAGTGCTGCGGCGGCCGTTACTGCGCCTTGCAGCACGGTGGCCCATTTTTGCGCCCCCGGGTTTTGCGTGCCAGAGGCAGCACTCGGAGGCACCTCCCTGCCCCCCCCCCCAAGGGCACCACAATGCTGATGCAGCCCTGGCACTTTGCGATAAATAAGTGGGTTTTGGGTTGCGGTTTGGGCACTCGGTCTCTAAAAGGTTCGCCATGACTGGTTCTGTGTTGACAATGCAACATAAAACACAATGCACATTCTGATGTTGATGGTTGCAAACTTATTGATTAGGAAAAAAAAAGTTTCTGGATAAGTTTTAAAAAGTTTTCAGAAGGCCATGTCCCATATCTCAGTGGGACAGAAAGTAAGCTGTTCTAAAAAAAAACAGGTGAGTCCCCAAAAGGATGCCTGCCCCCGAACCCCAATCCTGTTACACCTTTCAGGTGTTCCCTGATCACCTGCAAGGTGCAATAGGTGGAGCAGGAGTTCCCCAATCATCTGGACCGGACAGGTGGCCTTTACAATGTACTGGTCCTAAGCCATATCAGGATTTATGGGTACTGAGCATCATTTTGAATGGTACACATGGATAGATCTCCAAGTAGTGGTTTCATGTGGCAAGACCTGTTGCGCCTATTGTGCGCCTAGATTGTGAAGAAGCTGCCATTTCCAAGTGGTCTTAAAGGGCAGCTCCAGAAAGTGTTTAAAAATACTTCAAACAACTGTTGGAAATGCAAACAAAGACCAGGTACTTATTATCACATCTGGTGGACATGCCCCAAAGCAAAAAGATTTTGGGTTAAAATACATTTATGGTTGGAGAAAATGACTAAAAAACAAATAAGACTTTAAACCAGAATTATTTTTGTTAGGAATAATAGCAGCCAATTATGAGAAAGATTGCAGATATCTAATGCTACACATATTAACGGCAGGAAGAATTGTATTTGCCCAACATTGCAAAAATGGAAACTTACCAACTGAAGAAGTATTAATTAAGAAAATTCTAGACTCTAGAGTGTGCAGAAATGGGTAGATTGATTTTAAAGGTTAAAGAGAAAAAAGACTCGGTGTACTTTGTAACA
The DNA here is from genome assembly GCF_947247035.1 of Vipera ursinii. Taxonomy (NCBI): domain Eukaryota; kingdom Metazoa; phylum Chordata; class Lepidosauria; order Squamata; family Viperidae; genus Vipera; species Vipera ursinii. The sequence goes on from NC_139513.1 coordinate 6,104,806, forward strand.
TTTTACAGTTTCAGGATAGTTCCTTCTCCCATGTGTATACAGCTTATTTTTGCGGTAAACTTAATGCCAGCCTCTGTTTCTGCTCAGAATATATATTTTTTCTTCCTCTTTTTCTTTGTTTTCCAAAGCAGCCTGTGAACAGGAGACAGAAAGTGAAAAAGAGGAGAGTGTGGCACTCTTGCCAGCAGCCCAAAACGAAGCGGATAAAGAGACGTTTGCAAACCAAGAGGAATCAAACGGTCAGGAAAAAACCTGCGAAATAAATGGAAGACAGACTTCGTGCTCACCGGGAGTCACAGAAGCCCACGTCACCACGAGCGAAGGGTGTGGGGAGGGCGTTGGTGAGAGCAGTGACCTTATGAAGCATGAGGGAATCCACAGTGGGCAGAAACCGTATGTGTGTGCGGAGTGTGGAAAAAGTTTCTGCAAGAGAGCTCAGTTCAGGATCCACGAAAGAATCCACACCGGGGAGAGGCCATTTAAGTGCGCTGAGTGTGGAAAGGGCTTCACGGTGAGAGGACATCTGATAAATCATGAAAGAATCCACACGGGGGAGAAGCCCTTTAGGTGCATGGACTGTGGCAAGAGTTTTAGTCACAACAGTGCGCTTTCTCGCCACGAAAGAACCCACACCGGGGAGAAGCCCTACAAGTGCATAGACTGCGGAAAGGGCTTCTGTCATGGAGGCAAACTTAGAATCCATGAAAGAATCCACACAGGGGAGAAACCGTTTAAATGTATGGAGTGTGGAAAGGGCTTCACCATGACGGGTCACCTTGCGAATCACGAACGGATCCACACAGGAGAAAAGCCCTTTAGGTGCACGGACTGTGGCAAGAGCTTCAATCAGAATAGTAGCCTAATGACCCACAAAAGAATTCACACAGGGGAGAAGCCATATCACTGTCTGGAGTGTGGGAAGAGCTTTAGTCACAACAGTGCACTTACTCGTCACGAAAGGACCCACACCGGGGAGAAACCTTTTGAGTGCTTGGACTGTGGCAAGAGTTTCAGTCAGAACAGCAGCCTAATGACCCACAAAAGAATCCACACGGGGGAGAAGCCATATTGTTGTCTGGAGTGTGGGAAGAGCTTTAGTCACAACAGTGCCCTTACTCGTCACGAAAGGACCCACACCGGGGAGAAACCTTTTGAATGCACAGACTGTGGGAAAAACTTCAGTCAGAATAGCAGCCTTATGACCCACAAAAGAATTCACACAGGGGAGAAGCCATATCAGTGTCCAGAGTGTGGAAAAAGCTTCTGTCAGAGCAGCCAATATATGATGCACCAAAGAATCCACACAGGATAGAATCTAAACTCAAGGTGTAGCCAGGTAGAAAATATATGAAACAAAAGAATCAAGAGAAGCCATCTGGATACTTGGAGTGCAGAAAGAGGAATTTTACATAAAATGAAAGGCCAAGGGACAAATATTTGAATATGTGACATGTAGAGTGATGTTACTGCACATTAGGTAATCAGTGTAATTGTAAATGTATTGGAGAGAAAAGCGTTGTAAAAGGAACTCGGATATCGCTTACAGCTATTCGTTTAGAGATTGTTCAAAGTTACGACAGCGCTGAAAAAAGTGACTTACGATCGGTCCTCACACTTATGACCATCGCAGCATCCCTACGGTCACTTAATTCAGACACTTGGCATCTGGTGCCATATTTACAATGATATTTACAGTGTCTCTTGCAGCCGGGTAGCTGCTAACTCTATAGCCCTTTGACCAATTTCTGGGTGGCGTTCTTGCCCCTAAGCTGTACGCTGGTGGGAAGTATATTTAAGAATTGCTCTAGTAGCATCTCTACTATTTCAACCTTAGTTTTAATCTTGTCATTCGGCCATAAGCATTTTCTATCCAAATTGGCCAGCCTTGCTTATAATCCACATAGCTCTTCCCTGGCATCGTAGGTAACATTTTGAAACCTTTGTTGGTATGTGACATTATATCACATTTGGTATATAGAATCACATTTTTAAGGTAATAGTTATCTATTGCCTCCCTGGCTAGAAGACGCATTCACCCAGGCCACTCATCTACAGGTGGTTAAAAGATGCAGCAACCTACTCAAACATGGTAAAAATATTTCAGTCTCTTCCACTTTCGTTAACTTTGGCATTTTTACATCTTGGAGACTGGCTCCCTTCCTAAGCTGTTCAATAGCCTGGCAACCTAGAATAAGAAGAAAAATGGCTTCAACCATGCTCATTGTAGAGTTGACATAGCCATGGAAAAGGAAGCGACGTGTCTCTTGAGTCTGGGCTCTATATTTATTTATATTTACAAGGCAATACAATATCACCTATCCTTTTTTCAGCCTGCCTTCAAGAAGTATTTTAGACTGGCCAAACGATGGAACAAAAATCAGTGGTGCCCGTTCAAATCACTTAAGATTTATTTGCAGATGATGTTCTTTTCTCACAAAAGCCAGAAGAGCTACAAAGACGCATACAAGAGTCGCACGAAGCAGGAGAACCGTTTGGCTTAAAATAAACCTGAAAAAGAGCCAGGTTATATTTAATAAATTCACTGAAGAAAGAAAAAAAATGTATCTGGAGAAGAACAAGATGTAGTAGGCCAGAGGTCCCCAACCTTTTGAGCACAAGGGACCGCTTCTGTGGAGAGAGGTTTTTCCACAGACTGGAGGGTGCGTGGTTTTGTGTGCTGCCTGCATCCCGCAGATCAGGCTTTGTTTGTTTGTGCAGACTGGTTGCTGGCATGCTGCAACCCGGCACTGGTCCACGAACTGTAGACCACTACGTATACCTTGGCCAATGGACTCAACAATATAGTAAAGGAAACTGAACGGTGTGTTAAATGTGGTTGGCAGGCACTCTGCAAGCTAAGCGTAATTTTCAAGAACCTCCCCCTATGCTCGAAGAGAAAGGTTTTCGATCAGTGTGTGCTACCCGCTGTAACATATGCCAGTGAAAAATGGACACTAACCTCACGATACAAAAGCTACGAGTGGTGCAAAGAGCCATGGAAAGATACATGCTCAGCATTGCAAGACAAGATAGAAAGACCTGCACGTGGATTAGAGAACAAAGGAAAGTATGCGCTATAATCAAGAGAGTAAAAGAATGGAAATGGGCTGGTCATATAGCAAGAAGAACTGATGGCAGATGGAGCCATAAGCTGTTAAACTAAGCGGATCTTAAACAGCATGTTTGAATCTGGGTAAGAATATTGATTTTCTCTATCCTACCTATTTTCCTGAAGAAGAAAGTCCCCCAAAAAAGATCTCCAAAGAAGGAAAAGGGGAGGGGGACTCTGCTCCCTCCCTTTTAGTAGCGGCGAAACTTACCCTTTAGAGAAAGAAAAAAGACTAGAAAGACATGAAAAATGAGCAAACGCTGACACCTGCTGGTGGATGAGGATTTTTTTTCTCTGAATCTCAAAGCTTTTAGAAAATGCAGCTGTGTAAACAAAAGTGGAAATAACAAAGCTGAAGCAATGAATACTTTACAAAAGGAAACATGATAAGCGACAACAATTTCAAAGGACAATGATTTTAAACTACATAGAAATCCAGAATAATTTTGAGAGCATGAATCAACTCATTTCCAACTTAATTTCACTCCAAGAAATTTCCCAGGAAAATACAGTTGAGATGACTGAACAAAATTCTGAGGATAGAAGAAGGAACCTTATAAAACGATCACTTCACAAAAGGAAGCATAAGATAAGCGGCAAAAATTTCAAAGGACAATGACCTTAAACTACAAGGAAATGCAGAATAACTGAGAGCATGAATCAACTTATTTTCAACTTAATTTCACTTCAAGAACTTTCTCAGGAAAATACAGCAGAGATGACTAAATATAATTTTGAGGCTAGAGACTTGAAGATAGAACCATATAAAATAAAAAATTATGATTTAATTCAAATGGGAAGTATTTCAACACGTCTAAGCAACTTTGAAGATAAGGAAAAGAATGAGAAAAAATCTCTTATAGGGAAACAAATGAAGCAGCAAAACATATTGATTAAGAAAGGTAACAACCAGAGAAAAAAGACAAATGAAAATTCAGGAAAAAGAAGATGGAGATTATCAGAAAGAATATTTTAAAAAGAAACATTTGTTTGAATATGGCTAAAGAAATGGAAAATTTTTGAAATATACTACTCTTAGAGGGATAATTTTTCCCCTTAACTAATGTAATGTGTTTTTTTTATTCTTCTGAAAAAAGTTGAAATGATTTAAACAAAAGCAAATGTTTTAATTATTTAAATGTGACAATAAAAAAGCATAAAAATGTGTTTTGAATGAGAGTTAAAGGATTAGATGATTAGAACTATTGAATGCTCAAAGTTCAGACAGATTAAATACATTCTTAGCTATGGTAAAAAAGAATAAGAAATTGAGGGAATAAATATATATTAAATTAGGAGGGATATATATTTTTAAGTTATATGTTATTTTTTGTATCTCAGTGCTCTTGTGTTTTTTTCTTGTTTCTCTTCTTTTTCTTTTTTTCCATTTCTCTTTTTTCCTTTTTTTACACTGATTAAGAAATATAAAAGCATGAGAGGGTTTATATGGAAAAAACAGAATTAAATCCACCAATGTAAATATAGTTAAATGTTGAAAAGATTGTCACTTGTAAGAATATTTAGAATTTGGAGGGAGAAATAAACTGAAATAAACACGGTAACAGGATTTATGATAAGGCAACTAAAATGACAAATAGGATTATTTAAACTATATACTTAACTGTTGTTAATTAAAATACCGTATTTTCCGGCGTATAAGACGACTGAGCGTATAAGACGACCCCCTACATTTCCTGTTAAATTATAGGGTTTGGGCTATACTGGCTGTATAAGACTACCCCTCTTCCAACGCACACCAAATAAAAATTAAAAAACATCAGATTTGATTTTAATATGGTAATTTTAATTCAAATGCTTATGACATGCAGGTACTTAGTAGGAAAACTGTCACTTATAAACATAAGGCTGTTTGTCATCAAACATGTAAACATAAAACAGTGCAAGTGGATTAAACTTTTCCTAATTCACTCTAAAGCTTTCCCTGCGCAGACCAAATGGGAGATCCGCTCCAGGTTTTCCAGCCAGCCTACCCAGTTCCTGAGTCAAATGTGTCCTTAGAGCTAAGCAGCTGCTCTGGCTGCTGCATTCTCCACCTGTCTTTCAAGTTGAGATAGACTGCAGCTGCTCTTCAACTTTAGAAGGAAAGATGCCCAGACCCCACCCTGTAAAAAATTACAGACTGCAGCTTCTTCTCCAATTGGTCCCGCTTTCCCTGTGCAGACCAAATGGGAGATCCGCTCCAGGTTTTCCAGCCAGCCCTGTCCCTAAAGTTTCAGCACCCGGCGTATAAGACGACCCCTGACTTTTGAGAAGATTTTCATGGATTAAAAAGTCATCTTATACGCCAGAAAATACGGTAATGAGAATTGTCTTAATCTAATGTTTTGCAAAGAAAGATATTTTGGGTAAAGGGGAAATCAAATGAAATTAACATATGGAATATAGATCATAGAAATTAATTGTTAAGGATTGTCTTATAAATGTCACCCAGACAATATTCTGTTTATAAATTACTGAATGTTTTATGTTATGTTAAAAAATTCTAATAAAATATTTATATATATATAAAAAAGAACTGATGGCAGATGGACCAAGGCAGTCACAGAATGGATCCCCACTTGATCAAAAGCGTTCACAAAAGAGACCTAAAACAAGATGGACCGATGACATCAGCAAGTATTGTGGGCCCAATTGGCAAAAAAAAGCTCAGGACCGTACTGGTTGGAAACATGCGGAAGAGGCCTTCATCCTGCAGCGGATAGGCAATGGCTAAAATGATGATGGTGGTGATAATAATAATAATAATAATAATAATAATAATAATAAAGTTGGAAGGGACCTTGGAGGTCATCTAGTCCAACCCCCTGCTCAGTCAGGAAACCTTATACCATTTCAGGCAAATGGCTGTCCAGTCTCTTCTTTTTTTTTTTTTTTAATTTTTTATTAAATTTATTATTTAAAAACATTGGACACAGTACCAGCGAGCTGACAAACCTTTTTGTCTACAATGTTTAAATATATATATATATACATGTATATATGTACATCAAAAATACACTTAAATACACTTAGATTACAAATCGGTGAAATACCACAATATTTAAAACAGTGAGCTAGTCTGTAAAACCTAATAGAGACCTTTCTTTTTATCCATCCAAAGATACAATTTGTTCCAAATTCTATAATAGTCTGATTGATCTTTATTCTTTAATTCCAAAGTTAATCTGTCCATTTCAGCGCAATCCCAAATTTTCCTAATAACCTCTTTTTGTCCTGGGATCTCATTCTTTTTCCATTTTTGCGCAAATGATATTCTAGCTGCTGTGATAATATGGATCGTTAAGTATAGCACATCTTTAGGATATTTCTCTTTCGTGATTCCCAACAAGAAAAGTTCTGGACTAAACTCCAGATCTTGTTTCAATATTTCTTTCAGCCAAATCCAAATCATTCTCCAAAATTTTTGTGTTTTACTGCAAGACCACCACGTGTGGAAGTATGTGCCTATCTCTTCAGAACACTTCCAACATTTGGGAGATGCTGTTGTGTACATTTTTGCTAAGCGGGCTGGGGGAAGATGCCATCGGTAAAACATTTTAAATAAATTTTCTTTATACGATGAGGCCAGTGTTATCCTTTTATTCCTATCCCAAATTGTTTGCCAAGTATCTAGGTCGATGTTATGTCCTAAATTGTTAGCCCAGATCAACATGGGGTCTTTCACTTGCTCTTCAAACAGCTTATATCCCAAAAGTAATTTATAAAAATTCCTTATTTGTTTAGAGTCCGGTCCCAATAATATTTTGTCCAATGCTGTTTCAGAGGTGTATATCCCCCATTCATTTTTATCCTTCCTAAATCTCGATTGGATTTGTAAGTAGGCCCACCAATCGAGTTTTATACCTTGTAATTCTAGTTCATTCCTAAGTTTCAATTCCCCCTCCTCATTCAGAATATCCTTGTATGAGATTATGTTACCCAAATCAAACAGATTTGGGTAAACTATCGCTTCAAGGGTGGATAGCCAGACCGGTATTTTGGTGTAATTGTGAGATCTAATTTTTTTCCAAGTATTGAGTAGCGCTTGCCTGATCCGGTGTCTTTGAAAATGCGAGAAAAGACCTTGTTTCTCCGTCCATAGGAAAGCATGCCAGCCATATTGCAAATCGTGACCCTCTAAAGTTAATAGTCTTCTATTTCTCAAGATTACCCATTCTCTAATCCAGCTCAGGGCCGCGGCGTGGTAATATAATTCCCAGTCTGGCAATCCAAAACCCCCATTTTCCTTCGTGTCTTGTAAATATTTCAATTTAATTCTTGGTTTTTTCCCCTGCCAAATAAAATTTAGTGATAATTTATCCAAATTTCGAAAAAATTTAGAGTCGAGTTGAATTGGGATATTCTGAAACAGAAACAGGATTTTAGGCAGAATATTCATCTTAATGACAGCGATTCTTCCCAATAATGAGAGTTTTAGGTTTCCCCATCTTTCCAGGTCACCTTTTATTTGATTCACTACACTATCATAATTATCCTTTTTGAGTGAAGTGCATCTAGCCGTAATGTTAATCCCTAAATATTTTATTTTCTTGACTATTTCTATATCCGTGATTTCGGCCAGATTACCTTTTTGTTTATTGGTCATATTTTTAACAATCATCTTGGTCTTATTTCTATTTATTCGCAGTCCGGCAACCTCACCATATTTAGATAATTCTTCCAATAGCTTTGGTCCCGTCTGACATGGATCCTCCATAATAAAAACTAGATCGTCCGCGAAAGCTTGCAATTTAAAGGTTTCCTTTTTAATGGTTAATCCTTTTATCTTTGGGTCGTTTCTTATAGTTCTCGTTAATACTTCAAGAGTCAATATAAACAGCAACGGTGATAAGGGGCAGCCTTGCCGTGTTCCCTTTTGAATTTGAAACTTGCTAGATGCTTCCCCATTAATAATTATTTTTGCTTCCTGATTGTCATAAATTGCCCTAATTATATTTATAAATTTTTCACCCATATTCATAAAGCTAAGCTGTTGGCACAAAAAAGACCATTTAACATTGTCAAATGCCTTTTGGGCGTCTAAGAAAAGTAATGCCATCTGTTGTTCGCTATGTAATTCATAGTACTCCAATGTATCTAATATTATTCTAATGTTGTGCTTAGTGTGTCTCTTAGCGAGAAAACCATTTTGATCTGCGTGTATGAAATCATTCAGAAATCGTTTCAATCGTTCCGCTATAATTGATGTAAATATCTTGTAGTCCGAGTTAAGAAGTGATATGGGTCTGTAATTTTGGATTAATGTATGGTCTGTGTTATCTTTCGGAATAAGGGTTATGTTTGCCTCTAGCCAAGATTTAGGCGTCCTTGCGCCTTCTAATACTGCGTTAAATACCTCCACTAGGGGTTGAGCTAGGATATTTTGTAATTCTTTATAAATCTCTGATGGAAGACCGTCGGGTCCCGATGCTTTATTATTCTTTTGTGCATTAATAGCTTTTATCACCTCAGATAGTCGAATTTCCTCGTTTAACATATTTCTGGTATCTTCTGTGACCTTAGGTAGTTTGGCTCTTTGAAAATATTCCTCCATTTTCTCCACACTTGCCTGGCTATCTTCTTTATATAAACGTTCATAAAATTCCTGGGCTATAATTTTTTTTTTTTCCTCCTGGTGGAATATTCTCCCTTCCTCATCTCGTAGTTCGTGAATCCAGTTTTTCCCCTTTTGTTTTCCCAATTTGTATGCGAGCCACCGGCCCGGTTTATTTGCATTTTCAAAAAAATTTTGTTTCGTGTTTCTCAATTGTTGTGCCAATTTCTCTTTGTCTAGAATGTTAAGTTTGTGTTTAATCAGATCCATAGATTGCTTGATATTCTCTTTTTGTGGATCTTGTTGGAGTGTAACTTCTAAGCTCTTATATTCCTCTTCTAATCTTTCCTGTTGTTGTCTTTTCCCCTTATTTTTATATACCATATATGCCCTCGCTACCCCTCTCATCACAGCCTTAGCTGTATCCCAATTGTTTTGTACTGAGGTGTCTATAGCTTTATTTTCCTTAAAGAAAAAACTTAGTTCTCTCTCCATCTTAGATTTGAATTCGTCTTCTTTTAAAATTGCTCTTTGAAGCGTCCATCTGGATATTTTTTTGGAACCTTTCCAGATAAGTTTAATAGGATTGTGATCTGCCCAAGTACCTGTCGCTATATGTACCTCATCTATTTCTGAACTAATTTCTTTCGTCATCCACACCATGTCTATTCTAGACCATGAGTTATGTCGGTTGGAGTAATATGTATATTGTCTAGCCTTACGATTTTTTTCCCTCCAGACATCTTGGATATTTAGTTCCTCAGCCAAGTTAAGAAAAGATCTCGGTAGAGTTCTTCTCTTCTTTTTCCTAAGCGTCTTTCCCATATAATCCAAATTTATATCTAGGATAGCATTAAAATCTCCTATTAAACAAATCTCCTCATAATCAATGCTACATATCTTATTGTGAAGTGTTTTGAAAAATTGTTCTTGGTTATGGTTTGGGGCATATATCTCTACCATCATGACCTTCCTGTGATTTATTATAACCTCGACTATCAGTATTCTACCCTCTTTATCGTTATAAATTAGTTTTGCAGTCAATTTTGGGTTTACATATAGTGCCACTCCTCTCTTTTTCTTGTGTCGGTCTAAGGAAACGAATAGGTTCCCTATTTTTGGTTGTACTAACAAATATTTTTGTTGTTCCTTTATATGGACTTCTTGTATTGCCACGATATCCAATTGTTGGTGAATAAGCCTATTAAAAAATTTCCGCCTTTTCACTGGCGAATTCAATCCATTAATATTCACAGACATAATACTACACTCACCTCCCTTCATCTTACTTATTTCTGGTTTTTGTGGATCTCGTGATTCGGGGCTCTCTCTCTTCCTTGTCTCTAGTTCCATGTTTCTCTGTTAACTCACCGGATTTGTTCCTTCTATCCTCTGTAGCTAAGATCTTCCCATCCATTGCCACACGTATTGTATCTCTTTCTCTTACCTCCCTTCCATCTTGATCTTCTAAATCTACTTCCTCTTGGCTATGGAAGTGGCGTTTGTAAAAATCTTCTGCCTTCTCTATCGTGTCCAGTCTATGCCTTCTATCCTGCCACGTAACAAGAATACCCTCTGGAGTTAGCCATCTAAAGTTTACATTTTCTCTTATTAGTTTGGATGTTAAGAATTGATAGCCGCGTCTCAGATCCCTCATCCTTTTAGGTATCTGTTTAAGGATGGTGATTGGTTGGCCCCGAAATTCTAATGGTTCCTCTCTAGATCTATGCAGAAGCTCATCCCGAATTGATTTTTTAACTAACCTTACATGTACTTCTTTTGGGAGGTTGTGCCTTCTCGCATAATTAGTTTGGACCCTGTATGTTTCATCAATTTCCGCCAGCATTTCCTCCTTCCCTACACCGAGTGCCTTTGCCATCAGTTCTGCCATCATGACCAACAGATCTTCCCCTCTTTTTTCTTGAACGTTCTGGAAGCGTAGATAATGAGCAGCCTTTTCTGCTTCCAGAAAAATGACTGTTGTTTCTAATTCCTTATTAGCCTGAAGGAGTGTTTCATTTAAATCATCTACTCTCTTTTCCTCTTTTTCCATTCTAGCTTCCATATCTTGAAGTCTTTGTTCATTTTTGACTAATTGCTGTTGAATCCCTTCAAATTTATCATCTATCGCTTGGATTTTCCCCTTTAATTCACCAGTGTCGTTTCTTATTTGGCCTATTTCTCTCTTCATCTCCTCGTGGTTTTTGGCCATTGCCTCGTGTAGGTTTTGCAAAAGGGCATGTAAATCTTTAAAGGAATTCGAGTTAGATCTTTCCCTTTGCAGCATATCCTCTATAGATTTCTGATTGGAGGGACTTGAGGACATCCCCTGTCCCTGTGCTGCTGCCTTTTTGCCAGCGCTAGGCTTAGTTGCTCCCGAGATACTTGTCATGTTTCCCCAATTTTAACAGCGTTTTATCAATGTATAATACCCTGAGTCTTATATAAACCTTTTAACTCTATGACAAAAGATATATAAAACAGTTACCACCAGATACTTATTACCAACTAAGCAATTTATATAATAAAATTCTATAGTATGAATATAATCAAAGTCACGTTCTTCTTCTTTTTTTCCCCCCCCCCCCCGTTTCCGGCGCAGAAATTGGCACCTTTTCCGTCTTCCTCTGCTGTCAAAGACCAGTAGGTGTCCCACTAAACAAACCTCCAGTTACTAAATTGCTATATCAAATGGCCGCCCGTGACAAGTAGAGTAGAATTTCAAAAGTTTCAAAAGTTCACAAATTCAAAATTTACCAGGATAGACCAGACTAGACCAAGCTGATCGCTTTCCACGCCCGACAATCCAGAGTTCAGTCTCTAAGGCTCCAAAGCTCAGACTTTGACTTGTTGTAGCTTTTCTCCAGCTAGAATACAGTCATATAGTCTTCGGCTTTCTTTCCCTTGCTGTTTTTGCCAAACGCCTCCCTCAAGACTTCTATCGCCGCTTATTCCCTCTCCGTGAGGCTCCCACTTCGAACCAGTACCTCTTTCACAAGCGCTTCCTATTTAATATTCGGATACACTCTCCGTCAGCTCCGCTCTACCGTTGTCCCGCTGCTTACGTGCTAGCTCCGTCCCTCTGTCAGATCTTCATGTCGGCCATTACTGGCCTCCTTCTCCCCGGTTCGCTCGCATCAGACTTTCTCCGGATCTTCAACACGAACTGCCGCTCATGAAGGTTCTCCGGGCTGCCTGCAACTTCGGATGTCCCTACAGGACCTCCTGAAGCTCCGAAAAGCCCCCGCGAACACTGGGTGAGAGGTTGTGCGTGGAGAGAGCTCCGTTCACACAGCCGCCCGCTCTGACAGTTGGCTCCGCCCCCCCGGCTGTCCAGTCTCTTCTTAAAAACCTCCAGTGTTGGAGCATTCACCACCTCTGGAGGCAGGTTGTTCCACTGGTTAATTGTTCTGTCAGGAAGCTTCTCCTTAGTTCTAGGTTGCTTCTCTCCTTGACTAGTTTCCATCTGTTGCTTCTTGTCCTGCTTTCAGGTGCTTTGGAGAATAGCCTGGCTCCCTCTTCTTTGTGGTAGCCCCTGATGATGACCTTGTGGTAAGATGGGCAGTCAATAAATTAATAATATTTTGTATTTCTTAACCGCCCATTTCCCTCAAAGAGGGGATCTAGATCCAGCAACCCTCTCATGCTTTTCCTATCCCAACTGGTCCTTCTGCTCATCCTCCCTGCAAATCCACTTACCTTAAGCACACCCTTTCTTGCTAATATTGCGCTGGCATTTCTGTAACAATGTTAGCCCAAGAATCACAATCTAATGGATCTTGTAGCTGTTCCAACCTTCCTGTTGTCTTCAACATTAGGTTAAGACTGAACAGCTGCTCTCAACAGAAGGAGCAGTGCCTTTGGTGTCCCCAGGAGCAAGAGAGTCACTTGTCCAAAAGATGCTTTTTCATGAGGCAACTGGATTTCTTTTTTTTTTCCTTTGAAGACGTTTCGCTTGTCATCCAAGAAACTTCTTCAGCTCTGACTTGGATGGTGGGGAATGGAAGGATTTATATTCCTTGCAGCCAGCTGGTCATTTGCATTCTTTTAGAGAATCGTTCGAGCCACTTGGAGGTTTATCTGTGTCCTCAGGGTCACCTGAGTAGTGCAAAGGGTGTGGAGCCTTCTTGGAACTGTTGAGGGCGGGCTGTTCAATTTTGACCTAGATGGCCTCTTTGACCCCTCTTTCAAACCAGCGGTCCTCTCTGTCCAAAATCTGGAGTTTGCTGTCTTCAAAAGAATGGCTTTTGTCTTTTGTCCAGAATTTCAAATAAAAGATCCAAATTATTTTTTAAAAAAGGAAATAGCCAGGAAAAATGGAAGTGAAAACTTCAGAGACAAGAATGTTGAAGAACAATTTGATACGGTCTTTCAACCATCAAGCAAGACAGGGCAAGATAAAGGCCTCAGTCATGTTGATAAATAGAAATTAGCAAGAAAAGGGGGGGGGACTTTTTAAGAAAGTCAGAAATTACAAGAAATTTTGCAAGTAAGATATGAACTAGAGAACAGTATGCTGTAATTGATTAAGTCAACAATTTCTTCCTCTTTAACAAATGTTATTGTATTATAAATACAAGTACTACATTACATTATTTGGGTACAGTGGTATTTGTACATTATTGACTAGAGATTATTAACACTGTTTTGGATAACATAAACCTTTAAAGATAAAGAAGTTTATTTCAGTATTAACTATGGTTTCTGAAATGGCAGTGTGGATAAGCATAAAGTTGTGTAAATTTTACATCCAAAGTTAAATGTGGCATTAATAAACTGAAAAATACAACCAACTGTTTGTTAAACAACAAAGGTTTTTGTCTGAAGCTTTATATTGTTAACCAAGATTTCCCTTGAATTGTTACTTATTGTTTGTGCATATTATAGAAAAAATAGGCAAAACAAACAATGACAAAAATAAAAAGTTTAAAAATAGAAGTTCTCTGGTTCCTAAATTCCTGGTTTTTTACACCTCTACTAAGCTACAATATTTATAAGCATTTAGGTCAGTGTTTCTCAACCTCAGGAACTTTTAGCTGGGTGAACTTAAAAATCCCAGAATTCCCCAGTCATTCTCTTAGGGTTTGTTCAAAGTTACACCAGCACTGCAAAAAAGTAACTTAAACTTGTTCTTACAATCACAACTATTGCAACATCTCCATGGTCATGTGATCAAAATTGCTTGCTAACTGTATGTATGAAGGTTGTAGCATCCTGGGTCCATGTGATTGCCATTTGCAACCTTTCCAGCCAGTTTCCTACAAGCAAATCCAATGGAAGAAGCTAGATCAACAGTACAATATAGTCAATGGTATTAATTATTGGGGGGGGTACAGATAACTAACTATCTGCTTTGGTGTCTCCACCCATCATTGTTAATGAAGCCTGCAAATGTGTCTGCATTTCCTGCGTTGGATGAGAAGAGCACATCTTTCTCCTGTCCTGGCCACTTTTTACAGAGGCACAATTAAGAGCATCTTAACAAACCACTGGTTTGGTGGCAGCGGCGCCTCAGATAGAAGGTCCATAGTGGTGAGGACAGTTGAGAAGATTATAGGAAGTCCGCTTCCTTTTAATCAGGACACTTTATAAGCGCTATGTGCTTAGAGCTCGAAGCATTGTTAGAGATTCCATGCACGCACTTCACAGTGTGTTTCTGTTGCTCCCCTCTGGGAGGAGGTTTTGAAGTATTTATAACAGGACTACCAGGCTGTGTAACAGCTTTGTCCTTTATCATCTGTCTGGTAAATTCACAAGATTCATTTTTCTCATCTGAACTAGACTCTGTTTTTTCTCTGGGCTACATATGTGTGTGTATGTGGGTCTTTTAGTCCAACCCCTGCTCAGGCAGGAAACCCTACACCATTTCAGACAAATGGTTGTCCACTCTCTTCTTAAAAACTTCCAGTTAAACAATAATGTTCTCCATCACTTGAGGTTTTCCACAGACTCAACAACTGTTTGGTTGGGATGGTATAAAGCTCCTATCTTGAGCATGGGGTTGGACTAGAAGATCTAGTCTAATCAACAAAGATCTAATCAACAAAGATGATTAGGGGACTGGAGGCTAAAACATACAAGGAACGGTTGCTGGAATTGGGTATACCTAGTTTAATGAAGAGAAGGACGAGGGGTGACATGATAGCATTAATGAATGAATGGGCAGAAAAAGTGGGAAGGAGAGGGAGAGAGAGGGGAGGAGTGATATGAATATATGTGGTTGTCCTTACTGGACTTTTAGTAAAGTTGAGATGAAGGAGAAAGGTTTTTTTTCCCTCTTTCTCCTGTCCTTTACTCTCCCCCCCCCAATAAATTTTTTCTTTTCTATTTTTCTATTTGTAGTTTTTATAGTTTGCACCGGCTTTTTATTTCATAAATACAAGGAAAACTCAAATAAACATTGAGTATTTTATTTGAAAGTAAACTTCGACCCAACATCTTTTTTTGTGGAGTTCAAAATGTTTTTGTTGCATGCAGAAATAAAAAAATTGTTTTAGCAGTTCATTGATTTCATAAATGAAACACACTGTAGTTTTTTTATACATAGCATAAAGGTAAAAAAATGATATATGCAGTGTTATCTTCATTTTAGATGTCAAAAGGGTTTTGTGGCTCCCAGTGTTTTCTTTTCTGTGGGAAACGGGTCCAAATGGCTCTTTGAGTGTTTTAAGGTTGTCGACCCCTGCCCTGTACCATTTCAGAGAAATGGTTGCCCAATTTCTTCTTAAAAACGTCCAGTAATGGAGCATTCACGACTTCTGGAAGCAAGTTGTTCCACAGTGAGTGAAACGTTTTCCACAAGCTGTGCATTTTTATGGCTTCTCTCTTGTGTGGGTTTTAATATGTATTGTTTGTTTTTTAGTGGGCATGTATTTAATTCTTTTTAATTTTTGTAATTCTGTATTTTATTCTTGCCCTGTTCACCGCCCTGAGTCCTTCGGGAGAAGGGCGGTATAGAAATATTAATAAACTAAACTAAACTAAACTTTTTATGGGCAGTAAGCCTGTTGCTCGTACTGAAGCACCTTCCATACTCCATACATTTGTACAGTTTCTCCCCTGTATAGATCCTTTTATGTATTATAAAGAGACCCTCTCCTTCCTCCTTTCCCTTCCTCCTCTTCCTCTTCCTCTTTCCTCCTCCTCTTCCACTTCCTCCTTTCTCTTCTTCCTCCTCCTCCTCCTTCTTCAACTTGCTTCCTCTACATCATTGACTTATTTTAATCTCTTCTCCTTCTTCTTCTTCTTCTTCTTCTTCTTCTTCTTCTTCTTCTTCTTCTTCTTCTTCTTCTTCTTCTTCTTCTTCCCCCTCCTCCTCCTCCTCCTCCTCCTCCTCCTCCTCCTCCTCCTCCTCCTTCTTCTTCTTCTTCTTCTTCTTCTTCTTCTTCTTCTTCTTCTTCTTCTTCTTCTTCTTCTTCTTCTTCTTCTTCTTCTTTTCTTCTCCTCCTCCTCCTCCTCCTTCAACTTGCTTCCTCTACATCATTGACTTATTTTAATCTCTTCTTCTTCTTCTTCTTCTTCTTCTTCTTCTTCTTCTTCTTCTTCTTCTTCTTCTTCTTCTTCTTCTCCTCCTCCTCCTCCTCCTCCTCCTCCTCCTCCTCCTCCTCCTCCTCCTCCTCCTCCTCCTCCTAACCTGCCTTTCCTTCAAAAGGAAGGAAGGAAGAAAGAAAGAAAGAAAGAAAGAAAGAAAGAAAGAAAGAAAAAGAAGAAAGCGTGATCAATGCTGTTTCTGTCCTATAATCTAGCCTGAAACTCAACTGAAAGGGGTCCAGTAATTTTGGACACTAAATTTCTTCAATTATGCCTCTGTGCCTGAAGCTAGAGCAAGAGATCAGGAAGTCACAGAGGAGATACTTTTCTCTCTATTATTATCAACACCGTGGTCATTTGCCTGTTATTTTCTCACTCATTCTCCGGGGATTTTGAAGGTTGCCAATGACATAAACATCAGATTTCAGGAGCAACATTAATACTATTTTGCATCAGCAATGCTGGGTAAATAAATGTCCCCAACACACCAAAGGACTTGGGATAAGGCTAACAAGAGGCCAGGGACTATGCTGGCCAATGTATTCTCATCCCTTTTAGATGCAATGCCTCATCTAGGCTCTATCTGAAAATTTGAAAATCGTTGAAGCTTGAAGTCTTGCAAAAGGCCATTTGTCTTGTTCTCATTCTCACTCTTCTTCTAGCTATCAAATTAAAGCTTTCAGAATGCAGAAAGCCAATCCGGACAGACCGAGAATGATCCTTTTGCTTCTACTGCTGCTGCTGTTGCCCAGTACAATCTCTGGGAGACTTCCAGGCAAATGTTCCTTAACTTTGGGGAGAGATGAAGTAGAGATATCGAATCATTACAGGCCAGGAGACTATCTCATTGGTGGACTGATCTCTGCAACCAAAGCTTGGTTTCTACAGCACAGTTTCCACACAACTCCCTCGGTTAAATTTTTCTTGTAAGTCACTGGGTTGCCAATTCCACTTGGCTGATCTGTAAAGTTCTAGTCCTCCCAAAGTGACTTCTTTTGAACGTTAAAGTAAGGTGCCAAAATAGAGTTCTGGAATCTCTCTTACATCTAAACATTTATTGTAAGGTATCTGTCTGGAATAATGCAGCCAATTTTGGTCATCATGTCACAAAAAAGATGTTGAGAGTTTGGGGGGGGGGGGAAATCAGAGAAGAGCAACTAACATGATCCAAGGCCTGGTGACTAAAACATATGAAGAACAGTTGGGGGACTTGGGTTTGGCTAGTCTAAAGAAAAGAAAAAAAATAGGGGAGACATGATAGCAGTGTTCCAGTATCTAAGGGGCTGCCACAAGGAAGAGGGGGTCACTTTGTTCACCAGAGCACCAGAGGGAAGGATGAGAAACAATGGTTGGAAACTGACCAAAGAGAGAAGCAACCTGGTATTAGGGAGAAACTTCCTGACAGTGAGGACAATATACCAGTGGAACAGCTTGCCTCCAAAAATCGTGGGCGCTCCAACACTGGAGATTTTAAAGAAGAGACTAGACAATCATCTGTCTGAGATGGTATAGATTCTCCTGCTTGAGCAGGGGGCTAGACTAGAAGACCTCCAGCTCTATTTTGTTCTATTCCTTGAAATATCAGTTCCTTAGTTCTGATCTTTTCTCTAGCACAACTGCAAAAATGTTTGCTCATTCTTGTAAAAGACTTTCCAGCAGATCTCAAGCAATAGATCTCATTTCTTCTCTGGGGAAAAAAAACCCCCCACATGTTTCATTGTTCTTTTAAGTACTGATTACTTTTGTGTAATAGTACCTGCTTTGCAGAACACTCAGAATAGGCAGTGATTGTGCATTCAGAGTAGATAAAGTTGAACAGGATAATTGTCATCTCCTCAAAAGCTGCAGTCACTGCAGTTGACGTGAAGTAATGGAAAGTGGAAATGCATTGTGAAGACTAAACTGATAGAAGAACATAGTTTGGAAAGGGAATTTTCCTGTAGGCTGTGTTCTAGGGAGGGAACTCCATCCAAAGAAGCAGTTATAAGATCAACCTGGAGAGAAGTTTGCAGATCAGGTATCCTAACACAGATCCAGCTTTTGTTGTTGGTTTTGCTTATAAAAATATTAGTTGAAATATCTCAGGGGCTTCTATTTGGGCAGCTACTAAGAGCTATTTAACAGGACTGGAGGTCTACCCCTTGTGGGTACTGATTACTTTTGTGTCTAGTAGATCCTTATGAGAAGAGAATCCTTTATTGGCCAAGTGTGATTGGACAGACAAAGAATTTGTCTCCAGTGCATAGGCTCTCAGTGTACATAAAAGCAATAAGTGATAAATCATGATCATAGTCATCGTAAAAATACATTCATCATAAATCACAAGATACAACACTTAGGGATAGTAATACTTAGGGATACTACAGAAGCAATCAACATAAATCATCCTAGGATACTAAATAAAACAAGGTAAATTGTAAGATAAAAGCAACAAAGTTATAGTCATAAGTAGATAAGTAGATAGGAAAGATGAGAAGAGTAATAGTAATACAGCCTTACTAGATAGTTTGACAGTGTTGTGGGAATTAGTGTTTAGCAGAATGATGCATTGGGGTGGGGTGGGGAACTGACCTTGTGTCTAGTTGTTCTGATGTGCAATGCCCTACAGCATTGTTTTGAGGGTAAACATTGAAACAGTTTATGTCTAGGATGTAAGGGGTCTGTAGATTGAATTATTTGCTTTTGAACTCCAGAATTCTGTGAGAATAAGAATTCTATGATAGGATACGTGAAGTTGCACCATGTACAGTGTAAAATTGATATCAAACATTCTTAAGATTTTAATGAATGCAAAAGTGCCTGATCCATTGGCAGGAGAAGAGGCAGGGGGCTTTGGGAAATTACATTGGTCACTCAAGTCATGTGTTTTGCACATACATCTTCAGGAAAGGACCTACAGAACACTGGAGCACCCTCTCCTTCTACTTTGCCATTCAGGAGATCAACCGGAATTCCAAGGTTTTACCTAATATCACCCTGGGCTACAACATCCATGACAACTATTTCAACAAAATCATAACATCTGATATTTTATTGGACCAGCTTTCAACTGGGGAGACAAACGTTCCAAATTATAGATGTGGGAAACATAGAAACCTCCTCGCTCTTCTTGAAGGGGCCAACTCTGACATCTCCATCCAGATTTCAACCATGATGGGCACCTACAAAATCCCACAGGTAGGGTTTTCTGAGACTATGATTTCTTTGGACTTTTTTCTTTCCATGTTGATGGATCTATTTGTGTCACATGGTCAAACTGTACATTCATGCACTAGCTTCCCAATCCAGATCAGAAGCCTATGTTGGCTCCTGGCATAATGAATATTTGCCAGAATCTAATAGAAAGCTCTGCCGTCTCTGAACAGAGCTAGCAAAGCAAGCCAAAAAAATGTCAGCTGTGTCAAAGAAGATCCTTTGGAGAAGTATGACCTATGACCTATCACTTTGTTGTTGTATATGTTTTACACTGAGAGTTTATGCACCAGAGATAAATTCCTTGTGTGTCCAATCACACTTGGCCATTAAAAAATTCTATTCTATTCTGCTCTGCTCTGCTCCGCTTTTCTTGTTGTTGTTAGTTGCAAAGTCGTGTCCGACCCATCGCGACCCCATGGACAACATTTCTCCAGGCCTTCCTGTCCTCTACCATCTTCTGGAGTCCATTTAAGCTCATGCCTATTGCTTCAGTGACTCCATCCAGCCAACTCATTCTCTGTCGTCCCCTTCTTCTATTGCCCTCAACCTTTCCCAGCATTAGGCTCTTCTCCAGTGAGTCCTTCCTTCTCATTAGGTGGCCAAAGTATTTGAGTTTTAATTTCAGGATCTGGCCTTCTAAAGAGCAGTCAGGGTTGATCTCCTCTAGGACTGACCGGTTTGATCGCCTTGCAGTCCAAGGGACTCGCAGGAGTCTTCTCCAGCACCATAGTTCAAAGGCCTCAATTTTTTGGCACTCAGCCTTTCTTATGGTCCAACTTTCACAGCCATATATTGCAACTGGGAAGACCATAGCCTTGACTATACGCTATTCTATTCTATTCTATTCTATTCTATTCTATTCTATTCTATTCTATTCTATTCTATTCTATTCTATTCTATTCTATTCTATTCTATTCTATTCTATTCTATTCTATTCCATTCCATTCCATTCCATTCCATTCCATTCCATTCTTCTTTACTATTATTTTGCCTTTCCACTTGCTGAAACACTAACTTCTTCCTTTCTGTTTCAGATCAGTTATACTTTTGCTTCATCTATTTTCAGTGATAAAACACTCTTCCCCTTTTTCTATCACATGGTCCCAAAAGAGGGAACACACTATCCAGGGATTGTCAAACTGCTTTTGCACCTCAGGTGGACTTTTGTAGGGCTCCTTGCTCCAGATACTAACACCGGAGAGAGAGCCATGAGGACTTTGAATCCAATGCTTCTCAAGAAGGGCATTTGTGTTGTTATAGCCCAAACCTTTTCTGAGGAAGCCAGCCAAATGGTTATCGAGTCTGCTCTATTCCAGAGATGGAAACAAGTCAATGTCTTTCTTTACTGTGCTGAGGTGAGCTCCTTCCTTCAAGGATTATATCTGATTCATAAGACCGCTGAAAGCTTGACCCAGCCCGTTGTAGGCAAAGTCTTGATAATCGCAGCCTTGTGGGATGTCTCCTTGCTATTGGCCAATAACGAACTATCTTTCCAGTACATCCATGGGCTTTTCTCTTTCCTGATCCAGTCCCACGATCGGATGAAATTTGATTTTCAGATCCCTTATACTGCGACTGAGCAATTTGCAAGGTGGTCATTTAATTGTAGTTATACCAAATGGGCTCTGTCAGTGAAAGAATGGAGAAGATGTGTGGAGAAAGAACAAGTGAACACTCTGCCCAAAGAGGAGATTGAAACGATCTTGTCTCTAGACAGGTTCTCCATTCATGATGCAATCTGGGCTGTTGCCCATGCTTTAGATGCTGCCTATTCCTCCAGATCCAAGAGGATGGAGATGAAGGATGGGAACCGAAGAGGCGCTCCAGCGTTGGAACCATGGCAGGTATCTTTCCTCCTGTGTAGGGGAATCCATTCTTCAACCAATTCCTTCTTTTTAACCACTTTGAAAACTTAGTCCATCCTGAGACTCTCCGTCATACAGCTTAACTTCCCCCAACTCTTTATACCCTTATCCCTTTATAATTATTTACTGCTCCTCTCTTAGCCTTTATTGGACTCTGGATGAGCATGCAATATTTGGTAAAGTGGGTCTTCTACAAATTAATGGGAAGTGTTACTACCACCTTATAATGCCTTGGTAAGGCCACACTTGGAATACTACATCAAGTTTTGGTTGCTACGATGTAAAAAAGATGTTGAGACTCTAGAAAGAGTGCAGAGAAAAGTAACAGAGATGATCAGGGGACTGGAGGCTAAAAAATATAAAGAACGGTTGCCGTAATTCGGTATGTCTAGTTTAATGAACAGAAGGATGAGGGGTGACATGATAGCAGTGTACCAATATCTCAGGGGTTAAATATATCAATATGTCTAACACAGACATGTCAAACACAAGGCCCGGGGGCCAGATCCGGCCCGCGAAGTGGTTTCATGCGGCCCGCGAAGCCATCCTGGAAACAGTGAGGGAACGGCCCCCCACTGCCTTGGCCCTGGCCCAGAGACCCTCCTTCTGCCAGAGACCCTCAGATCTGTCCCACTCCTGCCCAGGCCCCCATAGGCACCCTTGATGCGAACGATGTAGAGCTGGCCATGCCCACCCAGTAGGCCATACGCACTCAAGCCACGCCCACCCTGGCCATACCCACCCGGCCCCCTAAGGGCAACCACAATGCTGATGCGGCCCTCAATGAAATTTGAGTTTGACACCCCTCTAGAATAAGCCCTGAACTGTAGAAGATGCGTTTATGAAATGGGCAGCTGAGATAAGAAATGTTACTTCATATTTTCTACAGGCTGCAGTTTTCTCTTCCACTTTAGCTTCATCCTCTCCTTCAAAGTCCCCAGTTTCACAATTCTTCCATGAAAGGGGTACGTTTGGATGAGAAGGGAGTCCTGACAGCCGATTTTGACATAATAAATTGGGTCATCCTCTCCAATGAGACCATGACCAGAGTGAACTTTGCAACGCTGGAAGGCCAAGGAGCTGAAAACTTCAAATTTGTTATTAACCCGGATGGTACTGAGGAATTGAATTGGCGTAACAAGGTAGGGAAATGTAATTGCTTCATTTCACTCTGTGTTGGTCTTTGAAGAACATCAACAGATCTTCCAAGCAATTGTTTTCAGTACTAGTCAGGGACAGTAAGCCAGAGGACATTTTTCTTAGCTCTGCTTCTTGGGTGAGCAAGGGTGAGCAGCATGAGACACTTTTTCCCCTTTACTGAATTAGTTTTCTCAGTGCTTTTTTTGTAAAAGAAAAAGGTGCCGGAACTCACACATGTCATACAACCCGCCTTGCCTACCCTACAAGGTTCCATCCAAAAAAAGGTGCCGGAACTCCGTTCTGAGCGTTCCATGACAAAAAAAGCCCTGAGTTTCCTACCCATCCTTCAGTAAGCATAAAATTATTCATAGCCCCCATTTGATGATCCTACATCCCTTGCTTCTTTTGCAGTCCATGTCTGTTCTCTGGCTCCTTCCGTCGCGATCTGAAGACACTCTTATTTGAACAAGCCGGCCTGGCCTGAAGGGGGATGGGTTGGGTTTTTATGGTCATTTTAATATCTGTATTTACTGTTTTTAGTTGGGCATATGTTTAATTTTCTTTTAACTTTTGTATTTTTGCATTTTTATATATCTGCCCTGTTCACCGCCCTGAGTCCTTCGGGAGAAGGGCAGTATACAAATAAAATTATTAAATTAAATTATTAAATTATTAAATTAATGGGTGGGATGGCAAAGCCTAACATACACTTCAAGCTGCCCTTAGATACTGTCAGAATACTTTAAGAGACTCTTAGACTTGGGTGGCTAGTAAATTTAAACCAACAACCAAGTAAATAAAGCTAAGGATCACTTAAGTCCCATAAGCAGGTGACCAGAAAACGAAATTCATTCCTTTATATTCTAATATCTTCCTATCATAGAGGCCAGTTCTTCCTCTGTGAGATTTAAAACCTCAAACAATATAATCTGAAAACTCACTTATTCGAACAAGCCGGCCTGGCCTGATGGGGGATGGGTTGGGATTTTACTGTCGTTTTTAATATATCTATTTATTGTTTTATCTTGGGCATTGTGTTTAATCCTTTTTTTAACTTTTTTTTTATTGAAAAGTTTTACAATACATTTTTTTTAACAAAGCAAACCCCCTCCCCACCCCCTCCCCTCTCCCCAACCCTCCCCAACACCTCCCTCCCTTCCCCCTCCCCCCTCCCCGACTTCCCAGAGCTCAATACAGGGTATAAAAATACAAACAATCATAATCTACCTTATGCAAACAACAATAAACTATTAAATCTATCGCACTTTAACTCTTATAAAATAACTACAAGCAATATAAATATCACATCAATACTTATTCAAATGCTAGGTGAAACTTTTTAGTCCCATATTTATTCTGAATATAATCAATCCATTTTTTCCACTCCACAATATATCTCTTGTATAACTTTTTTATCTTTGTATTTTTATATGTTTCCCTGTTCACCGCCCTGAGACCTTCGGGAGAAGGGCGGTATATAAATAAAATAATAATAATAATAATAATAATAATAATAATAATAATAATAATAGTGATGATGATGATGATGATGATGATGATGATGATGATGATGAGAAACTCCCATATAGAAGGAGAGGATATATATATATATATATATATATATATATATATATATATATATATATATATATATATATATATATATATATATATATATATATGTAGATCTAGAGTCTCGGGTTTCTTCTTCTTCAGAAAGTTGTGGCGACGTTTCAACGAAATCCCATCCGTCATCATCAGATGAAAGGAACGCGGGAAGAAACCCGAGACTCTAGATCTACACATACAGACACCCGCGAGAATCTATGAAAACAAATATATATATATATATATATATATATATATATATATATATATATATATATATATATATATATATATATATATATGGTAAAGGTTCCCCCGCACATGCGTGCTAGTCGTTTCTGACTCTAGGGGCCGGTGCTCATCTCTGTTTCATAGCCGAAGAGCCAGCGCTTGTCTGAGGACGTCTCCGTGGTCATGTGGCCGGCATGACTAGATGCCAAAGGCGCACGGAACGCTGTTACCTTCCCACCGGAGTGGTCCCTATTTTTCTACTTGCATTTTTACGTGCTTTCGAACTGCTAGGTGGGCAGAAGCAGGGACGAGTAACAGGTGCTCACTCTGCTACGCGGCACTCGGGATTCGACCCGCCAAACTGCCGACCTTCCGATCGACAAGTTCAGCGTCCTAACCCACTGAGCCACCGCATCCCTATAGATAGATAGATAGATAGATAGATAGATAGATAGATAGATAGATAATCATCTATTTACTTGTTTGTTTATATTTATCCCCTACCGTTGCTTTACATTTATCTAAGCCTAGTGCAAGGAGACTTTTCGATCCTCTCCACTTTTGAATTTGTTTTTCCTATAGTGAATTGAGCATTGAGCCCTGGCATACTTTCCTTGATCTTTTCTCTTTTTATGTATAGACTTTCCCCACTTCCCAGTGTGTGGAAAGTTGCCGGCCTGGAGCCATCAAGGTGGCCCGTGAAAGTGAGCCTGTTTGTTGCTACGATTGTATTCCTTGTGCAGAGGGGACCATGTCTACTCAAGAAGGTGAGAAGGAGACTTTAGGGGAAAGTGGGCTTACCCAGACAGTGTCAACACCCAGCTTGAGAATCCAAATAAAACTCCAGGCTCATTCCATTTCTGAAAATCTTACTATTTATTGAACACACTGCATGGTAATGTCGAAGCAAAGCTAACTCTGAGGTCCCCAGACACCATTTCATAGCATTAAACAATAATTTCTTTAGCCAAACCCCCAACCTCTCATATAGTCCATGTAAACAATTTCACTTTGTTATGGGAACTGTCTGCTTCCTCTGCACACCTGCTGCAGTGTCCTTGAAAAGGTTTCAGGCTCTCACAGTCTTCAGCAAAATCGTAGAGATTTTGTTTCTCCATGTAACCCATTCTAAAGCAACACCTCCCCGTCCTTTACGCTATAATGGCAAGTTGAAATGAAGAGGCACGTAGCTGCCAAAGTTTCATTCTTGACAGACCTTTTTCAGTGAGACAGTACCGGTAGACCTTCCTTAATAACTGTTGAAAGTTATGACAATCTTGGAAATGGTATTTTATGGCCTGTAAAGCACTTCAGCCATTATAAAACATTGTGCTGCCCACTATGAGGGTAGTGAGATCTAACTACTTCGCTGCCCTCATCGCGTCCGCAGATAATCGCCCGGCCGCCCTGTTTAGGGTGACCCGCTCCCTCCTTAACCAGGAGGTTAGTGGGGATCCCTTGCAGGGGCGTGCCGAGGAATTTAGTCAACATCTGTCGGACAAAATCGCTCGGATTCGGACCGGTTTGGACTCCGACTGGGCAGTATCGGACAATCAGGACACGAGCGATCTTGTGGATGTCATCTGGGAGGAGTTCGATCCCGTGACTCCGGAGGAAGTGGACAGGATCATGGGGAGGCTGAGCTCCACCACATGTTTATTGGACCCGTGCCCTTCCTGGCTGGTTTATGCAGCCCGGGAGGGGACACGAGGCTGGTTCCAGGCGGTTATAGCTGCTTCTTTGAGTGAGGGTAGTTTTCCCGCCGCCTTGAAAGAGGCGGTGGTAAGACCTCTCCTCAAGAAGCCTGCCTTGGATCCGGCTGTTTTGAATAACTTTCGTCCGGTCTCCAACCTTCGCTTCCTTGCGAAGGTTGTTGAGAGTGTGGTGGCGCACCAGCTCCCTCTGGTCCTGGATGAAGCGGATTATCTAGACCCGTACCAATCGGGCTTCAGGCCTGGGTACAGCATGGAGACGGCATTGGTCGCGCTGGTGAATGATCTCTGGAGGGCTCGGGACAGGGGATACTCCTCTGTTCTAGTCCTACTAGACCTCTCAGCGGCTTTCGATACCATCGACCATGGTATCTTGCTGCGGCGTCTCAGGGGATTGGGAGTGGGAGGCACGGTTCTTCAGTGGTTCTCCTCCTATCTCCTGGGACGCTCGCAGTCGGTGTTGACAGGGGGGCAGAGGTCGACCGCGAGGCCTCTCGCTTGTGGAGTCCCTCAGGGGTCGGTCCTCTCGCCCCTTCTGTTCAACATCTACATGAAACCGCTGGGTGAGATCATTCGTGGTTTTGGAGTTGGGTATCATCAGTATGCTGATGATACCCAACTTTTCATTTCGACCCCAAACCACCCCAGTGATGCCCTCGACGTGATGTCCCGGTGCCTGGAGGCGGTCCGGGTCTGGATGGGGAGGAACAGGCTTCGTCTCAACCCTGACAAGACGGAGTGGCTGTGCGTACCGGCATCTCGGGATATTCAGGATATCCCACCCCTCATTATGGGGGGTGAGTCATTACCTCCTGTAGATAGGGCTCGCAACTTGGGAGTCCTCCTAGATTCACAGCTCTCTTTAGAAGACCATATTGTAGCTGTAACTAGGGGGGCGTTCGCCCAGGTTCGCCTGGTGCGCCAGTTGCGGCCCTATCTAGACCGGGATGCCTTGCGCACGGTCACTCATGTGCTCGTGACCTCTCGTCTTGATTACTGCAACGCTCTCTACATGGGGCTACCCTTGAAGACCACTCGGAGGCTCCAACTGGTACAGAATGCAGCCGCGAGAGTTGTGTCGGGGGTCTCCCGATACTCCCGTGTTACACCTTTACTCCGCGAGCTGCATTGGTTACCAGTTGTCTTCCGGGTGAGGTTCAAGGTGTTGGTAATGACCTACAAAGCCCTTCATGGCATGGGTCCAGAATACCTTGGGGAGCACCTGCAGCCGGCGTCAACTTCCCTCCGCCCAGTACGCTCCCACAGAGAGGGCCTCCTCAGGGTGCCGCCGGTCAAAAAATGCCGACTGGTGACCCCCAGGGGGAGAGCGTTCTCTGTGGGTGCACCAGATTTATGGAACCATCTTCCGGTAGAGCTCCGGATGGCGCCCGATCTCCGCTCCTTCCGGCGCGACCTTAAAACCCATCTTTTTAAGGAAGCGGGCCTGGCCTGATGGGACGGGGTGGGTTTGTTATTATGACTTTAATTTTAAATTTGTATTATGGGCATTGTTTAATCATGTTTTAATAATTTTAATTTTTGTATCTGTTTTTACGTATTGCCCTGTTAACCGCCCTGAGTCTCTTGAGAGAAGGGCGGTATATAAATTAATAAATAAATAAATAAATAGTCAAATGATTGATTTTAGGCACTTGACAACCAACTCACATTTATAACCATCTGGTCACATGATCACATTTTGAATCTCTTTTTTTTGCCAGTTTCTGGCAAAAAATGTCCATTCAGAAGAGTGGATACACCTAATGGCCATATGATTCTTTTAATGACCAAAATTAAAAAAATTGTAAAAGCAAGTTCAATCAACCATGAAAATATAAATGCATGGGGAAAACCTAAGGATAGTAGGTTTGAGATTGCTTGTCGACAGTGTTGTAATAAATAGGAAATATTACCTTAATACCAATACAGCAGAAGATGAGAAAAGGTATGTATGAGATTCAAAGTTTTCCAATCTTCATC
This sequence comes from Vipera ursinii, assembly GCF_947247035.1. Lineage (NCBI taxonomy): Eukaryota > Metazoa > Chordata > Lepidosauria > Squamata > Viperidae > Vipera > Vipera ursinii. Next base: position 6,132,730 of record NC_139513.1, read on the forward strand.
CATAAAACTGACTACCATGGTCCTACATACCCAGAAACATGCAGGATATCAGTTATGCATTTTCTGGCTCTTGAAAAATCTTTACCGAAAGCAAACATGAGTGAATTTAAAAGAATAAGTTGTAAGAGGGATACTGTTTTTCCTCTTTTCAGATGCAGAGGAATGCACCAAATGTCCAGAAGATGAGTACCCAAATGAAGATCGAGATCGATGTATCCCTAAAATTATAAATTTTCTGAGCTATCAAGGACATTTGGGGATCATCTTAGCTTCTATTTCCCTCTTCTTATCCTTAACCACGGGCTTTGTGTTAGGAATCTTCATTAAATTCCTAGAAACTCCCATTGTCAAAGCCAACAATCGGGACCTCTCTTATGTTCTCCTTGTCTCACTCCTGCTTTCCTTCTTGTCCTCCTTCCTCTTCATTGGCAAGCCGAGCAAAGCCACCTGCTTTTTCCGACAAACAGCCTTCAGCATCATCTTCTCGGTTGCTGTCTCTTCAGTCTTGGCCAAAACAATCACAGTTGTGATGGCCTTCCTGGCCACAAAGCCAGGGAATCGGGTAAGGAAATGGCTGGGAAAGAACTTCGCCAACACTCTCATTCTTGTCTGTTCTAGTGTCCAAATTATTCTGTGCTCCACTTGGTTAGGGCTACATCCCCCATTTCCTGAGTCTGATAAGAACTCTCAGCCAGGAGAAATCCTCCTGCTATGCAATGAAGGATCTCTTACCATGTTTTATGGTGCTCTTGGGTACATGGGCTTCCTGGCTGCCATCTGCTTTGTGGTGGCTTTCCTGGCCAGAAAGCTGCCTGGGTCTTTTAACGAAGCCAAGCTGATTACCTTCAGCATGCTGGTCTTCTGCTGTGTTTGGGTGACCTTTGTGCCTACCTACCTGAGCACCAAGGGTAAATACATGGTGGCTGTGCAGGTCTTCACCATTTTAGCGTCCAGTGCTGGGCTGCTGAGCTGCATCTTCCTCCCCAAGTGTTACATTATTGTACTAAGGCCTGATCTGAATACAAAGGAGCATTTAATGATAAAAATAAAATAGAAAAGTGATCCTTACATAAGAATACTTCAAGAGTGTTACCTTAAAATGGCCATTCACATTTAATAATTGATCATATTATCTATCCATCACTGTCTCACCATCTTCATCCCACCCATTTGTGCTTAGATCATATTTAAATTATTCTTCTTGGGATATAATTTTGTGTGTATGTATTATATTTCTGAAATATAAATAATGCTTCTTATACGTGTTAATTTTCCATAATAAATAGAATGAATTACCATATGAAACAAACGAGTCATGTTGATTAAGTGGCATAAAGAAGAATGGACCCTGAAAGTTATCACATACCCAGAAGTCTCATATCAATTCAGAATTTTGAGCAGCATTTTTTATAAATAATCCTCAACATGTGACAACAGTTGGGAACAGAATTTCTGTTTGGTCACCACGATGTAAAAAAGATGTTGAGACTCTAGAAAGAGTGCAGAGAAGAGCAACAAAGATGATCAGGGGACCAGAGGCTAAAACATACAAAGAACAGTTGCTGGAATTGGATATATCTAGTTTAATGAGAAGAAAGACTAGGGGTGAACATGATAGCAGTGTTCCAGTATCTCAGGGATTGTCACCAAGAAGAAGGAGTCAAGCTATTCTCCAAAGCACCCAAGGGAAAGACAATAAGCAATGAATGAAAAATAATCAAGGACAGAAGCAACGTAGAACTAAGGAGAAATTTCCTGACTGTAGGAAACCTGTCATATTTCCACCTTAGGCTCACATAAAATGGCGCAGGTCTGGCTCAGGGCAGAGACAAGTTTTGTTTCTGCGCATAAGTTGCAGTTTTCCAATTATCAAATGACCTTGCTACGTGCAGATGGACACCCGTTGGAACACGTACAAGAAAGTAACACATACAAGATAGTTACAAGAACAAAGACATTCCATACAGATATGTAGCTGATTTATAACCTTAACATAATTGCTTAGTGCATGACTGAGATGTAACCATTCGTAACTTTAAGATAACTACTTGATGGATAGCTAAAATGTAAACATTTAGATAATTGCTTGTTGCTGATTGCTTGTTGCTGATGCGTTGCTGGTATCTCAATAAAAGAGAGCTTGGGACTTCGGTCTGGGCCCTCATCCCGAGAAAGCTCAGACACGTGTCCTCATTCATCGGCAAGTTCATGAGGAGCCCGCCGGGTGCGAAAAAACCCACAAAGTTAGAACAATTAATCAGTGAAACAACTTGCCTCCAGTAGTTGTGAATGCTCTAACACAGGAAGTTTTTAAGAAGAGATTGGACAACCATATGTCTGAAATGGTATAGAGCAGGGGTAGGCAACCTCGGCTCTTTTATGACCCATGGACTTCAACTCCCAGAATTATGACCCATGGACTTCAACTCCCAGCTATGCTGGCTCAGGAATTCTGGGAGTTGAAGTCCATGGGTCATAAAAGAGCCGAGGTTGCCTACCCCTGGTATAGAGGGGATTGGAGTAGAAGATCTTCAAAGTCCCTTCCAACTCTGTTATTCTATTCTATTCTATTCTATTCTATTCTATTCTATTCTATTCTGTTCTGTTCTGTTCTGTTCTGTTCTGTTCTGTTCTGTTCTATTCTATTCTATTCTATTCTATTCTAGCAAAGCTATTAAGTGACTCATGCCCAATTTTATGACTTTTTTGCCACTGTTGTTAACCAAATCACTACAGTTGTTAAGTGATTCATTCAGTTGTTAAGCAAATCCAGCTTGCCACATTGACTTTGCTTATTGGGAAGCCAGCTGGGAAAGTCACAAATAGCAATCACATGACCCTAGGATCATACAGCCATCATAAATAAATACCAGTAGCCAACAGTTCTGATTATGTGATCATGGGGATGCTGCAACTATTGTAAGTAGGAGTGCTGGGTATAAGTCACTTTTTTCAGTGCCATTGTAATTTCAAACAGTCACTAAACAAAACTAGCTGTATATCTATTGGTTGATAAAGGATCACATCTAAATCTCATCCCAACTGTTGATTGATGGTATTGAAAGTATTCTAGAGAAGAACCAGCAGGAATCCATTATCCACTGTCTCCACACCCCAACTAATTCAGAGTATAAATTTTCTAACAACACAAGCAGATGGCAGCATTTGGATTTCCGCAGTGTGGCCCCAGGACAAATAGTCTATCCTCCTTCTATAACTTTAGGTCCAGAGGGCTTCAGAAGGTAAGTGTAGAGTGTGGTGGGCTTGTGGGGAGGAGGCCCAAGCATTGCAGGCTTCCGGTGGTGTGTGATAGGGGAGAGAGACAGGAGGGTGCTGTAGCAACCCTGTGGTGCATCATAAGGGTGAATGACTGCAGGACAAATGCAGCTGTCATACTTTTGAAATGAAGTCATAAGTAGTTTTTGGGGGGGGTGTCAGTCATCATTTCAAATATTTGTTAAATGGCCTGTCATACCTGAAGGATTACCTGTAAATATGACCACTGTCAAGGATGAAACTTTGCCAGGTACATGCCTCTGTGTTTCATCTTGCCTTTAGATTAAGTGTGTGTGTGGGGAGGAGATGTTACTTACAAGTGGGTTAAATGGAGAAACAAAATCTCTTCAATCCAGCTGAAGACCATGGGGGCCTAAAGCCTTGTCAAAGGACAACACAACAGGTGTGGATTTGAAGCAGACTGTTCCCATAACAAAGTGAACTTGTTGATATGTATTATGTAAGATTTTATTTATTTATTTATTTTATTAATTTAATTTCTATACCGCCCTTCTCCCGAGGGACTCAGGGCAGTGTACAGGGCAATAAAAATGCAATAAAAGTACAATATACAAAAGTTAAAAATGAGATTAAATAGACTAGCCCATTACAGTAAATAATTAATTACAAATTACAAATTAAAATACCCCAAACCCATTAGACCAGGCCGGCTTGTTCAAATAGGTGAGTTTTCAGGTCACGGCGGAAAGAGCGAAGGTCAGGAGCCATCCGGAGCTCAACCGGTAATTGATTCCAAAGGGCTGGCGCGCCCACAGAGAACGCCCTCCCCCTGGGGGCCGCCAGCCGACACTCTGTGACCGACGGCACCCTGAGGAGGCCCTCTCTGTGGGAGCGCACTGGACGAAGGGAAGTTGACGCCAGCAGCAGGTGCTCCCATAAGTAATCCGGCCCCATGCCCCATGCTTTATAGGTCACCACCAGCACCTTGAATCTCACCCGGAGAGCAACTGGAAGCCAATGCTGCTCGCGGAGTAGAGATGTTACATGGGAGTATCAGGAGACCAACACAACTCACGCGGCCGCATTCTGCACCAGCTGGAGCCTCCAAGTGGTCCTCAAGAGCAGCCCCATGTACAGAGCATTGCAGTAGTCTATACGAGAGGTCACGAGCGCATGAGTGACTGTACGCAGGGCATCCTGGTCCAGATAGGGTTGCAAGATGCTGGGGGTTTCGCTGGGAGAATTATTTAAGTCTGCAAATTGGTGTTGGAACCTCAGAGTTAGTTTTTCTTCAACATAACTGAGCTGTGTATTAATTAAACAGTAATCGTTTTGGAAACGAAATGAACCTGGAATTTTATTTGGATTCTTGAGCTGGATGTTGACAGCCTGGTTGTTAGGCACCTGAAATGCAGTCATGTGATTGCCAGAGGGTGGGGGCAGGATCAGAACTTCAAATCCAGGTCATAAATGCCATCCAAGTAGGTTCTTCAGAATTTCGAATAGTTGCTAAATTGCTGGTTGTAAGTTGAAGTTGTACTTGAAGTTTCTGACAAAAAACACACTTTGAGTAAAATGGTTTCACTTAACAACCATAATAATCACTGCAAAAAAGGGTGTAAAATCGGACATGGTCACATGGAGACCCACTAAATGACCGCCATGACTGATAACCATAATTCCGGGCTTAATTATGGTCTTGAGAAGAGGACCACTTGTGGTAAAAGATTCATTGGCCATGTTGCCCTTATTGACTTATTGATCTTCTGGCATAATTCAGTCAGTATTTCTGGTGACGTAGATAGAGCCTATCCCCTTTCTATAACTTCAGCATAAAAATAGTTGGAAAATTCTGGAGGAAGTTAAGAGCCAGGGTGTAAAACACAAAAGTCAAAGAGCCAGGTCCAAATGTCCATGTGTTAAAAGCTGCTCTTCTTTTTACATTTGATGCATATCCCTAAGTCATGGATTCAGACAATATGTCCGGTATCTGCTGAAGACCACTATACTCCTGAAAAGATTTTTGGTCCAATATTTAGACTTCAGGAGAATCTGTTGGATGACTTTAAAAATTATTCATCCAGAGTTTAAAAGTAATCAGTCCACTGTTGTTTGAGAACTGATGCATTACCCAGAAGAATATTTTGACCTAGTAGTTGCTTTAAGTCTGTCCAAGCTCCTTGCATCACTGCATAAATAAATCTGTATCTGAGAAGTTTGCCACCTCAAAAACATGTTTTCCTCTCCATCTGCACCTGCTTCTGGAGATTATGCTTTCCTCCTCAGTAATTACTGTGTTAAAGTTAAGTAATTTCTCCAAAGCTCATGGGATTGGGGGGCAAAATCCTGAGTCCTGAGTCCTTCGGGAGAAGGGCGGTATACAAATTTAATAAATAAATAAAATTTGAATCCAATAATACCCAGAGCCAAATTTTGGATCCTCTTTTCCCTCTTAATATCTACATCAGGTACCCACAACCCAGAAGTCATTCTCCTCCTTTGATAGCTAACTTCTCTTTGATGATCTTGAATCAGCTGGAATCTACATTGCTTCAGCAATTTGAGATTGCCTAAATCCAAAAAAAATTGTTAATCCTTTTCCTTTTTTTCTCCTTTCTATGACAGACTCGATGCATTAAAAACCTTATTTGGTTTTCCTCCCAATTCTTTCTCAGCCACAGACATCACTATAAATATTGTTTGTATATCTGGGAAATTGTCTGACACAACAATGTTTACTTTCTCCATTCCATCAGATGCAACTTACCATGAGCAAAGTTAGAGATCATGTACTTTATGCATGTGTGTCTGGGAATAAAGGCAGAGGAAAGTTACTTCAGATTTGCTATCTCTTAAAGAAAGAGTAGGAATACAAAGAGGAGATACTGATTAAATCCTTAACATTCTCTCTACATCCTACTTTCCTCTTGGTCAAGAGATCAGGAAGTGGTGAAGAGTCAATGTCACTGATTTCATTGTCAGGTTTGAAGCACATTTTTGCTGGTCCAACAATGTAATAATGCCACTTGGGGGGGGGGGCGAAAGCCCTAATAAGCAGGCATATACATAGAATGAAGGCTATTGGTGGAGCAGTGGGCTAATGCCTGCAATTAGTGCAGGTTCGCGTCCCACCAGGCTCAAGGTTGACTCAGCCTTCCATCCTTCCGAGGTAGGTGAAATGAGGACCCAGATTGTTGGGGGCAATTAAGCTGACTTTGTAATAATGCCGCTTGGGGGTGTGTGAAAGCCCTAATAAGCAGGCATATACATAGAATGAAGGCTACTGCTAAGCTTGTAAGCCGCCCTGAGTCTTCGGAGAAGGGCGGGATATAAATGGAATTAAAATAAAATAAAATAAAATAAAATATTGCTAAGCACATTTGATTTGTGCTTAAATTGTCAGCTGCCCTGAGTCTTCGGAGAAGGGCGGGATATAAATGGGATTAAAATTAAAACAAAAAATTGCTTCTCAGCTTGCCAATGAACTTGGGGGGGAGGGAAAGGGATTGGTATGCAGTCTTCAAAAGATCAAGAAAGCAGACCATGAGAACCAAGGACAGTTGACCAGGTGTCTGACCAGACTCAGAGACACTTTCTCATAACAACATATTTCTATCTAATTGGGCAACGTGACCTGATCGAGAAGGGGGAGGGGGAACTCTATACTTTTGCTATATGGGATTGGGTGGGGTTTTGCCAGAGCTGGTTTTGCTTTCATGCATGTCAAAATGATGTACTCAATAAAGTTTTACATTAAGAGTTTGGAAAGGCTCAGAGGTGTTTACTTGATTGGGTTCGTCGTTTATATATATATGAAATACAAAAAAACCTGAATCTATTATCATGTACAAGAAAACTTTAGTTGAATCATGCATAGAGGTAGTATTTGCTTTTACTTTTTCTACTAATGAAGGGGATAGTTTCTGATTCATTCTTTTTGCTTCTATACCCCTCTCCACAATTTTCTCTAGAAGATTTGGAGAAACCTACTTTGTAGGACTGACCCATCCAAATGTTGATGGGCAAGCAATTCTATAGCTTGGAGGCTCAATATGGAAACCACTGCCTCTCCTATAAATTGATCTTGAAGATAGGCCTAGGAACTCAGTTTTGGAGTTTCATTTGGATGCTAAAAATCAGGAATCTGGTAGACCTTTTCCAAATAGCATATTTTATTAAAAGGCACAAGCTTTTGTGAACTGCAGATCACTTCATTAGATGCATAGAGTAGATAGACTAGTAGAAGATTTAAATTGGAGCAACTGGGGAGGAAAGGGGGATAGAGAGGGAAAGACAGGTTAGTTATGCAGATGTAAATTACATGTGAGACAGATTATAAGTACCTTATCAATTAGCAATTATCCTGTATTAAAAAGCTTAGTGGCTTAAGACTTATGATCCTAAATAATTATAGAGCTCTATGGATCAAAATCAATACTTCCTTACAGTGTCTCTTTGCTACCCAAGGAAGCCTCCTTGCATTATTAGGAACTGAATAGGAACCAGCTGGTACTGGTTGGAATAACAGAGTTGGAAGGGACCTTGGAGGTCTTCTAGTCCACCCCCTGCTCAGGCAGGAAACCCTATACCATTGCAGACAAATGGTTGTCCAATCTCTTCTTAAAGAGTCATGGTTGTGCAGTGATTGGAATGCAGTACCACAGGCTAACTCTGCTCACATTGCCAGGAGTTTGGTTCCTTTGATACTTCCCAGCTCAAGGTTGACTCAGGCTTCCCGCCTTCCAAGGTTGGTAAAATGAGGATACAGATTGTTGGGGGCAATATGCTGACTCTGTAAACAGCTTAGAGAGGGGTGCAAAGCACTGTGAAGTGATATATTGCTATTAAAAACCTCCAGTGTTGGAGCACCACAACTTTTGGAGACAAGTCATTCCACTAATTAATTGTTCTAACTGTCAGGAAATTTCTCTTTATAGTTATAGTTATAGTTATAGTTTATTTGATTTATATACCGCCCTTCTCCTTGGTGGGACTCAGGGCGGTTCACAGGGCATACATAAGAAACACTATACAAAAATTAAAAAAGAATTAAATCCATGCCCAATTAAAAACAGAAGTACAGATTAAAAACAATTAAAAGCCCATAATCCCCCATCAGGCCAGACCAGCTAATTCAAACAGATGGGTCTTCAGGCCCCGACGGAAAGTTCGAAGGTCTGGTGCCATCCGGAGCTCCACCGGCAATTGATTCCATAAAGCCGGAGCCCCCACAGAGAAGGCCCTCCCCCTGGGGGCCACCAGTCGACATTCCCTGACTGGCGGCACCCTGAGGAGGCCCTCTCTGTGGGCTTCTAGGCTACTTCTCTTAAAATGCTTTCCACTTAAATTGCATTGCTAGACCAGATTTTGACATATACCTGCTACTAAGGATTACACTGCATGGCTTGTTTTTATCATGAGTTGTTCTTTTGTATTTAAACTAGGCCTCAGTACAATAATGTAGCATTTAGGAAGAAAGATACAACCCAGCAACCCAGCACTGGAGACCAAGATGGAGAAGATTTGCACGGCCACCATGTATTTCCCTTTGGTGCTTAGGTAGGTGGGCATAAAGGACACCCAAACACTGAAGAAGACCAGCATGCTAAAGGTAATCAGCTTGGCTTCATTGAAGGTCCCAGGCAGCTTCCTAGCTAAGAAAGCCATCACAAAGGAGATGGCAGCCAGGAAGCCCATGTATCCGAGAGCACCATAAAACATGAAAATAGAGCCTTCATTACATTGCAGGATGATCTCTCCAGGTTGGGAATTCATATCAGAGTCAGGAAAGGGGGGTGAAGAGCCCAGCCAGATTGTACAAAGAATAACTTGGACAATGGAGCAAGAAAGGACAATGGTGTTGCTCAAAATCTTTCCCAGCCATCTTTTTACCATGTTCCCAGGCTTTGTGGCTAGGAAAGCCAGCACTACCATGATTGTTTTGGCCAAGACAGAAGAGACCGCAACTGAGAAGATGATGCTGAAGGCTGTTTGTCGGAGAAGGCAGGTAGTTTTGCTTGGCTTGCCGATGAAGAGGAAGGAGGACAAGAAAGAAAGTAGGAGGGAGACAAGAAGGACATAAGAGAGGTACCGGTTGTTGGCTTTGACAATAGGTGTCTCCAGGAATTTGATGAAAATTCCCAACACAAACCCTGTGGCTAAGGACAAGAGCATTGCAAAGGAAGCAAGGATGATCCCTAAATTTTCATCATAAGAGAGAAAAGATATGATCTTGGGTACACAGTGATCTTGAGCCTTGTTTGGATGGTGATAGTCCCCGCACTGGGTGCAAAGATCAGCATCTAAAGAGAAAGAAGATCATTTTCAGTGCTACATGCTACGCCAAGAAGATCTGCAATTAAATTTGCTTTAATTGTCACAGAGGATGGCAGCATCTAGGTAAGTACGGTTGAGTTCAGAAACGCTAATCGAGGTTGGTTGGTTCTGATTGTTCCTTTGATAAAAGATCACCAGGCCAGAATGGAAACTTCTGGAAAAGGGCAGATGCAAACTATTTTAGGAATCTACAGTGGTACCTTGGTACTTATCGTTATTGATAACAATGAGTGCCAAATAACCTACGTAATTTACAGTGTGACTCTTTGTTTCAGCTGGGAAGAACTATCTGTATTTCCCTTTATGTCAGTGATCTTCCCAGCATGGCCAACTTCCTGTCTGTTCTCCATGTCTGTCCCTCTTTTCCTATCACAGTGTGTTCAGTACCAAACAAACAATGAGTACCAGGACAACATTTTTGCATCAAAATGCATCTAGTACCAAATTTGACAGGTTTTGAAGCAGTCAAATACCGAGGTACCACTGTATTCAGAATACCATAGGAATACAAACTAAAATCACCAATCTTGATGAGGAATCTTTCCTTTTTATTTATCTTCATATTTAACCTATCAATTGATGCTAAGAAAGATTTAGTTGTATTTAGGGGGCAAAACATTACAAGTAGCAGCTAGAATGCAGCATGATAGAGGATCAGTACCATCTGGGCGGAATTAAACTTTTTAAAATGTCATGCTTCTCACCTCCAATAAGGACATAAAACTATTAAGTCCAAAAATCTGATACTGTTCTGGAAAAACTCAACCTTTGAATGAAAAAATGCAAAGTTTCTATACCAATGCTTCTCAACCGTGGCAGCTTGAAGATGTGTGGACCAACTCCCAGAATTCTCCAATCAGCATGCTGAAGAATTCTGGGAATTGAAGTCCACACATTGTAAAGATTGCCAAGGTTGAGTAACAGACTTATTTAGAGCATGCCTAGGGACATTCTTGTCCTTTCACTGAAAGGAAGGCAGGGGGAGTTATCAGAGTTACCTACCGTTCTCAGTGGAAATGGTTCCTCCTGGGCAGGGGGCACAATCATAACAGCAGATAGGCTGCCCCTTACGGGCTGCCTTGGCATAGCCACTCCTACAGCTTTCTGTGCACCTGGAATAAGGTGTGATCTAATAATAGAGACAAGTTACATCGAGAAGAAAACATTATATGGAATCTTGGCCTATGGAATGGAATTCTAGCTGGCAGCTCTTAGCTTCTGTTAGCCTTCCCCAAACAGGGGTTTTTCAGATGCAGGACTGTGACTCCTAGTCTTTCCAGCCAGCATGCCAATAACAGGTTTGGGAAGGCTTGGGGTTGGTATCTCACAAGTGGCTTAGATAGGTGGTGCAACAATGACAACCTTGGATAATTTCCAAAGCTAAGCTGGGTCAGGCCTGACAAGCATTTTGATGGGGACCATCTGGACAGATACAGAGATAGATAGAGATAGAGATAGATAGATAGATGATAGATAGATAGATAGATAGATAGATAGATAGATAGACAGACAGACAGACAGACAGACAGAGATAGAAATAGAAAGAGAGAGAGAGAGAGAGAGAGAGAGAGAGAGAGATCTAGGTTCGAATCTCAGAAGGGTGTGGCTGACTGATGAGAACAAATAAGTTTGAAATAGCTATATCAGTCTCCCTTTAATTCTTTGTTAACAATCCAAAAAAATTACACAAATTAAATTAAATAAATAAATAAATAAATAAATATGAGCTGTCACTGTGTGACTACAGCCTGTTGATGGCCTTGAGTTAGGCTGAAACAGAAAATAGGATTTGCCCCGTGTTTGGGGCCAAGCAAGGTATTCTAAATACTTAACAAACACTTTATAACTTTATATATAGAGAGATAGAGATATAAATATAGAGATATAGATAGAGATAGATAGATAGAGATAGAGATAGAGATAGAGAGATAGAGAGATAGATATAGATATAGATAGATGATAGATAGATAGATAGATAGATAGATAGATAGATAGATAGATAGATAGATATTCTATTGTTATTATTATAATCTATTAATCCCTTTAAAAAACAGCTACCCAACTCTAAGGACAAATGGGCAGTGCACACTCTCCTGGACTCCATCTGCAGCTTATAGGGGGGAAAAATGCACTAATGCTCATTTTGGAGATTGTTGCTTTTGCTGTACAATTGTGTAGTTAAATGTCTATGGAGATTCTCAATCGTCCAGATCATGGTTGTCCCAAAGGTGCTTTTTCAGGAGGCGACTGGACTTTCTTGTTTTTCTTTGAAGACATTTATTTATTTATTTAATTTATTTAATTAGTTTTATATACCGCCCTATTCCCGAAGGACTCAGGGCGGTTTACAGGGCAAAGTTAAAAGACAATATAAAAGTTAAAATACAATTAAAATAAAATTAAATAACAATTAATAGCCCCCAAAGTTAAAAAAATTTAAAAAGTTAAAACCCCTCAGTCCAGGCCAGATAAATTAAATAACCAGGTTTTTAGGTGCCGGCGAAACAAACGAAGGTTGGGGGGGACGGTCCAGAGTTCCACAGACAGATCGTTCCCATAGGGCAGGCGCACCCACAGAGAACGCCTTTCCTCTGGGGATCACCTGCCGGCACTCATTGCGCGTCTCATCCAAGAAGCTTCTTCAGCTTTGACTGGATGGTGGTCCTTCCATTCCCCACCATCCAGGCAGAGCTGAAGAAACTTCTTGGATGAGACGCGCAATGACTTCAAAGAAAAACAAGAAAGTCCAGTCGCCTCCTGAAAAAGCACCTTTGGGACAGTTGGGTAGTTATCAGATTTTTTTGGGATGAATGGTCTTTCCTGTTCTGTCATAGCAGAGTACAGAGTCAGAGAAGGAAGAGTCTTCTGATGGCTGATAGAATCCAAAAGGAGGAATCTCTACCTTATTAAATTGCACGGGCCATAAAATAGCCTCAGGATGGACAGTGAACTTGAGTCCGGCATCCGTTGCCTTTTCTATGCTCCCAATTTTCACTCTGCCGTGAGTCTGATTGGGAAACTGCACCCAGTTCATGATGTCAAAATTGGCTGTCAATTCGCCATCCTTGTCCACATAGAGCCCACTTGAGGAGTCATTTGAAAATTGGATCCCTCTTAGGAAAGAGTGGAGCTGGAAAGACGGAGAAAACAAGAGAAGTGTATCTTATCCCAAAACAAGGAGAACTGGGATTTTTGGAGATCCCAGATCTCCAGAAGGCTGGTTCATGCAACACTTGCTTGCTGCATTACAGGAAAACCTGGCTTGATGGTTGCCCGGTTTAGCAACCGTTAGAAGTTACAACAGTGCTAAAACTGAAACTTTACAACTGGTCCTTGCACTTAAGACAATTCCATGATTGAGATTTGAGTGCTTCACAACTGGCGAGCCTTTACAACCACTGGAAGGTCTCACTGTCACATTGTCACCATTTGCGAGCTTCACAGTCGGCTTCTGGCAAGTAGAGTCACTACAGAAGCTGGCAGTAAAATTGCAAGTAAAAGTCATGGGATGTCTCGCTTCATGACCTGAGGTGACTCACTTAACAGCCAAATGGGAAGTGACGTTGTAAGTCCTTCTAATTTATTTAAGAGGTTTATATTTAAGAGGGGAAAAAATGGATCCAGGAAATTACAGACCTATTAGCCTGACCTCAATACCTGGGAAGATTCTGGAAGATAATCAAACAATGAATCAGCGAACACCTAGAGGCAAACAAAGTTATTACTAAAAGCTAACATGGGTTTGCCAAAAACAGATCACACCAGACAAATCTTATTGCATTCTTTGACCATGTGACAAAATTAGTGGACCAGAGGAATGCTGTGGATATAATTTACTTGGACTTCAGTAAGACATTTGATAAAGTAGATGACTACTCCTTGATAAGATAGAAAAATATGGGTTAGACAGCATCACCACCAGATGGATTTGTAGCTGCTGACTGGCCATACTCAGTGTGTGGTCCTCAATGGAACTGCATCTACATGGAGGGAAGTGTGTAGTGGGGTGCCCCAGGGCTCTGCTCTAGGCCCAGTGCTCTTCAACATCTTCATCAATGATTTGGATGAGGGGATAGATGGGGAACTCATCAAATTTGCAGACGACAACAAGCTGACAGGAGTAGCCAACACTCCAGAAGACAGGCTTAAGATACAGGATGATCTGGACAGACTTGAACACTGGGTCCTATCTTACAAAATGATGAAAATGTAGAACCTTACTTTTTTCAATGGTGAAAAAAGTAAGGTTCTACATTTAGGCAAGAAAAACCAAATGCGCAGGTATAGTATAGCAGGTACATGGCTCAATAGTAGTAACTGTGAGAGGAATCTTGGAGTCCTAGTGGACAATCACTTAAATAGGAGCCAGCAGTGTGAGGCAGCTGCCAAAAAAAACCAACACAGTGCTAGGCTGCATTAACCGAGGGATAGAATCAAGATCACATGGAGTATTAATACCACTTTACAATGCCTTGGTAAGGCCACACTTAGAAAACCACATCCAGTTTTGGTCACCACAATGTAAAAAAGATGGTGGCACAGTGGTTAGAATGCAGTACTGCAGGCTACTTCTGCTGACTGCCTGCTGCCTGCAATTAATGATGTTTGTGCTGAAAAACCAACATTTTCTTCTGGTTTTTGGCAAAAGGGTCTCATAGCGAACAACTGGGTCACTTTAAGACTGCAGTAATTGGCAGGCTCCTTTATGATTATAAGTCGAGGACTACCTATAAATTCTAGTAATGATAAACACGTCAGAAGAACCCTTTGTAAACTGACAATCTTTGTAGGGAGAGAGGTTGAGGAGAATACCTGCCACGGTTGCCATCTGAAAGGCTCCAACCTGTTTTCGCCTGACCCTGGGTTCCTCCTGGATCTGGACATAAGGGCAACCTGTAAACCCTGTACCACAATTTTGATAGTGTTGTAAATGGTGTATCTGTCTTGGGACAGGACCCTCTCAAGCTCCTGGGGAGGTAAGGTGTCGATATTCCGGTTCTCTCTGCATCTTCTCCAACCTTTCACTGACAGACCCAGCTTTGAATAGGAACAGGAGAAGGCTTCTTTCCAAAACATTTCCAGGAACAAGGAATGGGGTTCATAAGAGTCAAATATTGTCCTTCCACTTGACTTGTCTAAAGACAAAGAACCTTGGACATACTGGAATAAAAAAGATGAATAAGCCAATATCAGCTTGACGTCCCACACAACTGTCGTGATCCAGACTTTCCCCACTGTCGAATTGAAGTTGCTGTTGAAGATTTGATGAAAGCTGAAAATTGGACCAAAAGCAAAGCCTGTGTCTGCATAGCATAAAAATACGTTGACTTGCTTCCACAGGGTGGTTGGTACACTTTGGAATGTCCTTATGTAGGAAATCATTCGGGAGTATTGTTTCGAGAAGGCAACGCAAACATCATTCTGGTTCAGCAAGGAGGTCAATGTTCTAGAGAACCTGTCTCCATTGGCACTATCTGGAGCAAATAGGCCAATCCAGGTCCATTCAAAATGCAGGAGTAGTTGGACTATCCCTTGATACTGAGTTTCTTCTTTGGGGACCATGCAGTAAAAAAAGGGGAACTGAGTTTTGTCACTAAGAAAAGAAGCCAGTCCATAACTAACCTTTAGAAATACCAAAAAGAACAAAATAAATTACAATTGGGTCAAAGGTCCAAATTTTATGTTTTTTTTAAAATAGCATTTAATGTTGCTCTCCATTAGTTTTTATTCCAAATTGTAACTTCTAGTATAGAGTTAGCAATTTATTTATTTGTTTGTTTGTTTATTCTCCTTATTCTCTTTTTTTTTGACTCTGTAATTCCTTAATTCGGGGTAGCGTAGGGGCAACTGGATGGAGCTGAGCATTTATTGGCCAGATGCCCTTCCTGATGCCTGTGCAGAATTTACAGCAGATATTTTCTCTTTGTGCCCTGACTGAGAAACATCCGTCGCTGCTTAGGATTGAACTCATAACCTTCTGACTGGGAGACGAGCATCTTTGCCACTAGGCCACCACACTGCTCATTTATTCAGCTATTTAATTTGTTATATTTATTTCCCCCACCCTCACCCTTCCACATCTTGTTGTCGGGCTACTCTAGGCAGCTTACGATAATAAAAAAAGGAGCAAAACAAAGTGTGTAAATGGAAGTAAAATAATAGAACAATAAAATAAACAATGGCAAAGAAATGCAATGAGAATTACTATCTTTTTGGCCTGGATGTGGGGAAAGGGGAGAGTCAGCATTGCCTCCTAGCCATATCCCTTCAGGTTTGTTTCATGAGCTTTTTGGAAATTGTTTCTTCTTCCTAGAATCGAGTGACCGAGACTGATTCAAAGTCACCTAAGTGGATTTCTGTTAATTTGTCTGATGCCTTAAACCACTACGCCAAACTCTCTTTCTAACCACCAATTAGGGATGGATAACCACTTGGAAATCATATTGTTTTGGGAAAAAGACAGCCAGTTTGGTGTAGTGGCTAAGGTATCAGGATAGATGCCAGGAGACTGTGAGTTATAGTTTTACCTGGGGCACAAAGCCAGCTAGGTGACCTTGGGCCAGTCACTTTCTCTTAGACCTAGGAAGGAGGCAATGGCAAACCACTTCTGAAAACCCCGCCAAGAAAACTGAAGGAACTTGTCCAGGTAGTGTCTGAGAATCAGACATAATTAAACAGAAAAAAAATATTGGTTGTTTTGGAGCAGCAAAAAATGAAAGTGAATATGTATATGTATATGTATGTAAAAAAAAATTTGGATTTTGGATTTTTTTTACACAAATATGAGCTGTCACTACTGTGACCACTGCCTGTGGATGGCCTTGGGTTAGGCTGAAACAGAAAATAAAGATTTGTCCCATGTTTGGGCCTAGCAAGGTAATCTAAATACTTAACAAACATTTAACATGTATATGTATATATATATATAGTTGTAGTAAGAACGCACCCCCCGACTCTTTTCTGTATCCCCAAAAATATAAGGACAAAGATCAAAACCAGAAAAAAGCACACAGAATTTGCTCAGAGTAAAAAAGCAACTCCTGTTTCCCCCCCAAGCTGTCAGATAATAGCCGCATGGAAAACCAACCGTGTTTCAGCTGAAAGAAACAATTTTACAATCAGTAATCTGCAGGCTACTGCAAAAAGTAGATTTACAAAGAGAGCTTGCTAAAGACAATAGTCAGACTAACAATAAGGGGATAAAATTAATTGCATCTATTTGACAGGATTAAAACTCAAGGAAGCCAGCATTTTAGACCCATTGCTAGCCTTTTCAAAACAGGCTGAACAAATCTAATAACAAAAGCACACAAAGCAAGCCTCCAATTACAAAATGCTGCAACACTGTATAAAAATCATACTCATCAAATCAAGCTGTCAGCTGTCCCAGAAATACATGCTATTGTTGGTTCTGCTCATCATTAATCCTTCTTTCCTAAGCAGCTTGCCTCCATTTTATTTCCAGCGTTTTAGCCTCCATTTTATTTACTCCCAGCTTGGAACTGGATCTGATTTTTCTTTCAGTGCAGTATATATAATTATTACGTTAAAAGAGGAAGCACTGTTTTTATTTCTTTGAAAAACAGTTCTAAACTTATTGTGAGCATACAATCTTTTTTTTTTCCTAGCCTGGAGAAATCACAAAGTCAAATCCTTTCAAATTGGTTCTTGTCCTCTTGCATGCAGTGTGTTTTGTATAATCTTCCAGTTTCTACCTGTGGGATTTTGTAGATGCCCAGAAGGGTGGCAATCTGGTTAGAAATTTCAGAGTCGGCCCGTTCCAAAACGGCAAGCAGAAGATTTGGTCTTCCGCAGCTGTAGTTAGGAACACTGCTTTTTCCACCAGCGAGCAGATCTATCACAGCCTCAGAAGTGATTCTTTTTTCAGAGTAGTTCTCGTAGAGATTATAGCCCAGGGTAATGTTTGATGGAAACCCAGAGTTCTGACTGATTTCTTGAATGGCAAACCAGAAGGACAGCACATGCCAAAATCTCATTTGTGACTCACTGCCAAAAATATAGGTATATTAAGACAGGTAGATGTTCAGATTGTCATCCCAGTCCTAGTAAAATTTAGAGCTTGTTCCATGCCCTAGATCGGGGTGGGGAATGATGGCTTGTGGACTTTCTGGCTCAGGAATTCTGGGAGTTGAAGTCCACAAGTCATAAAGGGGCAATTGTTCCCCTTTAGACCAGAGCAATGTTTCTCAACCTTAGAAGATAGAGTCTTTGGAGAAAAGCTATTTAGGTGGTTGTTCAAAGTCAAGACCAGTGGTGGGATTTAGCCAGTTTGCACCAGTTCGACAGAACCAGTAGCTAATTTTTTGTTGCCCAGGCCCAGAATGGACTTTCTGAAGCGGCATCCACACAGAGAATTGATTGTTCACATATTTGAATCCCACCACTGGTCAAGACGTTTGATAGTTCATCAATCAATTAGATGATTTCATTCCTTCAAACAAGAGGATTTTTTTGCTTTCAGGTTTCCTCAGGAAAACATCTGACACAAGATCAGGTTTCCTTAATAAAAGAAATGGTCACAGGGATTCTTCGATTTTTGGAAGAAAAGACTAATTTTTAGCAGCTAAAATAATAACTGCTCATCATTGGAAAATTCTAGCCAACTGAGATGTGGACTAACAAGGCTTCATCAATAACTACATTGGATGGTCTGGTTTCTTATGATTTTCTTTTTCTTCAACAAAAGAACCAATCAGCTGCTCGGAATTCAAAGACCAACTGACTTGGTTTGGTAACAAAATGTTCAAGAATTATATTAAAGCAAGCGTGGAGAACAAACCACAACTAAAATCTAAAGCCCAATCTACAAGGATTCTCTATTATTGCAAAGTTATATGGGCGTAAATTTATTGAGGCCTGGTATTTCATCAAAAGAGCAGTTAACAGACATATTGATCTCGATCCAACATATCAATATGTAAGAAACCAGACCATTCAAAGTGCCAATCAACAAAAGAACCAATCAGCTGCTCGGAATTCAAAGACCAACTGACCACTCTGGCACACAAGATGTTTAAGAGCTAAAGAGAATAACACAAGAAAATCCTGTTGATGATGTTACCTAGTTTGGTAACGAAATGTTCAGGAATTATATTAAAACAAGCTTGGAGAACAAACCACAACTCAAATAAGGTAAAGGTAAAGGCTCCCCCGCACATGTGTGCTAGTCATTTCTGACTCTAGGGGCCGGTGCTCATCTCCGTTTCAACGCCGAAGAGCCAGCGCTTGTCCCAGGACGTCTCCGTGGTCATGTGGTCATGACTAGATGCCAAAGGCGCACGGAACGCTGTTACCTTCCCACCGGAGTGGTCCCTATTTTTCTACTTGCATTTTTACGTGCTTTCGAACTGCTAGGTTGGCAGAAGCTGGGACGAGTAACAGGCGCTCACTCTGTTACATGGCACTCGGGATTCAACCCGCCAAACTGCCGACCTTCTGATCGACAAGCTCAGCATCCTAACCCACTGAGCCACCGCGTCCCTTACACAACTCAAATACACCTTCCTTAATGAAGGAAGTAAATCTGAGAATTTCCCTCCACTAAAGCTCTATTCCCCAACCCACCCCAGCAAATGTTTTCCAGCCCAGTTACACAAAAGCTGTTTCTCTTGGAGCAGCCATTTCACAGGCTCAACGTTACCTATAAAGCTCCAACTGAGGTGACTTGGAGAAGACAAATGGCTGAAAGAAACCAATTTTTGGAGAGACGATGCCGCTTATGATGTAGCTTCCAGGTCTGTAGTAACTCACAGCCTTGTGTTTGTCTTGGACCAGATTCAATGGGCATTTTACCCTCAGGGCTCCGTAGGATGCTGTGGGCAGCAGCCAAAACAGGAAGAAGATGAGAAAGACGAGAAGAACCATTATGACTTAAAAGTCAGCTCCTTTCCCACTGTTGTCACTGCCTTGTCTTTGCTGCCCCAGATGGGAGTCCACCAATCCTTCACTAGAAGGAAGATATTTCAAGAGCAAAAGACATGTTTGGGTTGTGGGGCTTTTTTTTTTGCAGTATACAGTCACAGCAAGGAAGCAATGCTTTGCTGACCTTGGCTGATCCTGAAGAAGCCAAACGTTTGACTTAGCCAATGGAACAGGCTGCCACGTGATAGGGTGGTTTGTCATTCATTCAAAGTCTTCCAAGAGAGGTTGGATGGACATCTGGCTGAGACAATCCTGTACTGAGCAGTGGGTAGGACTGGATGACTCTCCTAGTCTTTTCTGGTCCTACAGGTGTAGGAATATGTAGATGGAAAATCACCAGGAACTCCCTGGGAGTAGATTTGGCTAGGTAGTCAAAAACAACTTTCTAGAACAATGCGTTTCATCCTTGGCCGCTTTAAAATATGTGGGCTTCAACTCCCAAGAATTCACCAGCCATCAAGTTCTAGAAGAAAGTGAGCACCACTCTTGTAGTGTTGCCAAAAAACCCCAAACCCCTGGACTCAAGCCAAACTCAAGGACATCTTTAACGTTACATCACCACGATGTAAAAAAGATGTTGAGACTCTAGAAAGAGTGCAGAGAAGAGCAACAAAAATGATTAGGGGACTGGAGGCTAAAACATACAAAGAACAGTGGCTGGAATTGGATATGTCTAGTTTAATGAAGAGAAGGCTGATATGATAGCAGTCTTCCAATATCTCAGGGGCCGCCCCAAAGAAGAGGGAGTCAAGCTATTCTCCAAAGCACCTAAAGGCAGGACAAGAAGCAATGGGTGGAAACGTATTAAGGAGAAAAGCAACCTAGAATTAAGGAGAAACTTCTTGACAGTTGGAACTATTAATCAGTGGAACAACCTGCCTCCAGAAGTTGTGAATGCTCCAACACTGGAAGTTTTTAAGACGAGACTGGACAACCATCTGTCTGAAATGGGATAGGGTCTCCTGCCTGAGCAGGGGGTTGGACTAGAAGACCTCCAAGGTCCCTTCCAACTCTATTATTCTATTTAGTATTACATTGGAGAGATCTGGTGTAATGTAATGGTTAAAGGACTGGATTAGGAGTGGAGAACCCATATACATTCTTAGCAATGGACATAGCAGGACAATCAAGTCATTATGAGTCAGGAAGATAAATGCAGTCCTTCCCACCCTCCTTAATAGGAAGGAACGTGAATTTACTTCCAGCAATTCCTTGAAACTCCCAGGGGTGGGCTTTCAAAGGAAAGCTATAATATCCAAAGGCTGTTCTCTTTACACTGCTAATTCCCCATAGGGGTAGTTTCCAGCAGCTCTAAAAAGTCTTGTGTCTTGTAACGTAAGACCCACGAATAATTCTATATAGATCAGTGTTTCTCAACCTTGGCATCTTTAAGACCTGTGTCGCAAAGGTGCTTTTTCCAAAGACAACTGGACTTTGTTTTCCCTTGAAGATGTTTCGCTTCTCACCCAAGAAGCTTCTCCAGTTCTGAACTGAAAGAAGCTTCTGGGATGAGAGGCGAAATGTCTTCAAGCAACAACAAAGACGGTCCAGTGGCCTCTTGAAAAGGCACGTTTGGGACAACCATGACCTGGATGACTGAGAATCTCCATAGATAGACATTTAAGACCTGTGGACTTCAACTTCCAGAATTGCCCAGCCAGCATGGTGAATTCTGAGGGATATTGCATTACCTTGTAGATACTGAAATATAAATTCTTGCTTCTTGTTGTTCATGTTTCTCTCTCCCTCCGTGTTTTTCGCTTGCCTTTTATCCCATTCTCCCGGTTGAATATTTGTTTGCTGATCATTAATGAATAAGGAAAGCTGTATTTTTTTCTCTCAGTGAATTGAGTGGTGTTTATGCTTATTCTGATCTGAATGTAAGGATAAACTGGACGTATGCTGGGAATAAACTAAACTGGAATTTTCCCACTACCATGAATAGAATAGAATAGAATAGAATAGAATAGAATAGAATAGAATAGAATAGAATAGAATAGAATAGAATAGAATAGAATAGAATATAGAATAGAATAGAATAGAATAGAATAGAACAGAACAGAACAGAACAGAACAGAACAGAACAGAACAGAACAGAATAGAATAGAATAGAATAGAATAGAATAGAATAGAATAGAATAGAATAGAATATAGAATAGAATAGAATAGAATAGAATAGAATATAGAATAGAATAGAATAGAACAGAATAGAATAGAATAGAATAGAATAGAATAGAATATAGAATAGAATAGAATAGAATAGAATAGAATAGAATAGAATAGAATAGAATAGAATAGAATAGCTATTGCCATTTTAAATGTACACTAATTGGCATACATTAAAATGAAATTTCATTGCATACGGCTCTCAAAGGGTCACCACCTCCAATATACACTACACAAATACGACAAAACAAAATGCACATACCCACAGTGTAGTTCGGATGTATAGATGTACAGGGTGAGAAAAACGAATCTTGTGAGTTTGCCAGATGGATGGCATAGCGAACAAAGCTGTTATTTGGTCCCTCTTACCACAGCAAAAATTCACTCAGTGACCGTGAACCTGTCACGATTTTTCAGCCCAGCCTGCTCTGCAGAGCTGTCATTAAATAGAAAATACTGGGGAGGAAGCCATGCTATAAACACCACCTTAAACTCTAGTGAAAAGGTGGGGTAGAAATCAACAATCCAATTAATTAATATAAATCCGTGTATGTTTGAAATGGTCTGAATATAACCATATGTCTGAAATGGTATAGTTTTGGTTTTTTGCTTGAGCAGGGGGTTGGACTAGAAGACCTCCAAAGTCCCTTCCAACTGTGTTATTCTGCTATTTTATTATTGTGTTGATACCTTTATGATGCTTTTTATAGCAGTTCTTCCTTTGCATTCAGTCTAATAACTTTAATACTGCAATCGCCCTGAGTCCTTCGGGAGAAGGGCGGTATATAAATCAAATAAATAATAAATAAAATCTTAACTTGGTTCCCTGAAACAGATGGAAATTAAGGGTACCAATGTTGAGTTATTGCAGGTTTCTCTTTAGTGACTTAATCTGCATGCTGTGATACAGAACACAGGCAATTTCAAAATTCAGCATTAAAAGAAAACACAAAATTGGATAACAATTCAATCTTGTGGTAGCTGTAACTTAAGTGGCTTAAGTCTGCACTTTTGGTACATAACTATGTTCTGGGAATATTTCTTATTGAGAAAAGGGTTGTCATGCACAAATTCTTGATATATTGTGAATTAATAAAATGATCGACCTACTCTTAATCTGCCTCCCACTTGCAAAGAATATTGGAAGTGGCTTGAAAATGAAGTAAAAACGGAACTAAATCAGTAGATCCAAATGTCTGTTTCCAGCAAGCCCCCGTCTGGATTATTTCTACAGAACATTTATGACAAGTTTCTGTTTGGCTCAGACATGGAAAATATTTTCAATTCTTTCCTGATAATTTTTCATTTTGCTCTTATCTCTCTCTCTTTTTTTTTCTTCCCTTTTTTGGCAGTGGAAGCTGAAAGCTCAGGGGGAAAAGAAGAAGAGCTGAAGATGTAGGGAGGCAAAGGTTATCCTACTGGAGAGGATGGCAACTTTAAATTGAACAGACGTGAACTCCCTGAATTCCAGAGCTGACGGGGGAATGAATTCTGGGAGTGGAAGCCCACCCATCTTCTAGTTGCCAAGGCTGAAGAACATTGCACTGTACTGGAGACAAAGATTTGAACTCCAAAAAAAGAAAAAAAAAGATGTACAATGTGGGAATCATAGTAATAACCTCTAAATAGCCAGTTATCTGGAACAGGAAGTTAAAACTATTTGCTAAAGCTTGTACTAATATGTCTATGAGATTCTCAGTCATCCATGGTTGTCACACAGGCACTTTTTCAGGAGGCAACTGGACTTTCTTGTTTTCTCTCTGAAGACGCTCCGCTTCTGATCCAAGAAGCTCCTTCAGCTCTGACTGGATGGTGGGAAGCTGGAACAAACACGAGTCAGCAGTCCATCTGCACTGCCACTCTTTCAAAGACAGCAAAGTCCAAATTTTGGACAGAGAGGACTGCCAGTTTGAAAAAGGGGTCAAAGAGGCCACCTGTGTCAAAACTGTGTCAGCCCTCTATCGACAGAGGGGAAGGGATACGACATAATCTATCTCCAGTCTACAACACAGTCCTTTCAGACAGCTCCAAGAAGGCTCCACACCGATTTGCACTACTCAGCAGGCTCTGAAGACACAGATAAACCTCCAGGTAGCATTAACGGCCGTCTAAAAGAAGGCGAGGGACGCGGTGGCTCAGTGGGTTAGGACGCTGAGCTTGTCGATCAGAAGGTTGGCAGTTTGGCGGGTTGAATCCCGAGTGCCGCGTAACAGAGTGAGCGCCTGTTACTTGTCCCAGCTTCTGCCAACCTAGCAGTTCGAAAGCACGTAAAAATGCAAGTAGAAAAATAGGGACCCCTACGGTGGGAAGGTAACAGCGTTCCGTGCGCCTTTGGCATCTAATCATGCCGGCCACATGACCACGGAGATGTCCTCGGACAAGCGCTGGCTCTTCGGCTTTGAAATGGAGATGAGTTGGAAATGACTAGCACGCATGTGCGGGGGAACCTTTACCTATACCTTTAAAAGAAGGCAAATGACCAGCTGTCTGCAAGGAGTATAAATCTTTCCATTTCCCCTACCACCACCTTCCAGTCAGAGCTGAAGACGCCTCTTGGATGAGAAGCGAAACATCTTCAAAGAGAAAACAAGAAAGTCCAGTTGCTTCGTCAAAAATCAGTACTATGTGAAACTCTGCTGAATACTATGCCAAGGAAAAAGCCCCCCCCCCACAACCACCGCCACATTAGCCCCATGCACACGGTCTTGAAAAGCAGCCATGGGTTTTCAATCCAACCTGAAATGTTGCACAGAGATCAAGCTTACTTCACACACTCATTCAGACAGACATCCCTGCCTTAAACCCTTCTCCCAAGGTTCCCAAGGACTAGGAAGAGATGGAAGCTTCTGCCAAGGTTTCAAGCCGACTTGAAGATATTCTCTTGTGCTCCATTCGGCTATTTTTAAATGGCTGGAGATCCGAGGCCATTCTGGAAAGGTGGCTACGCAAACACAACAGCAAGACAACAGCCTTTGTGGTTCGGCGAGAATATGAAAACTGGTCTGATTGGAATAATTACAGGGGAAAGAAACATCCTTCTTTTCCCAACTTGAATGTTGCGTGCTTGGATGCGCAGGTGCACCATCAGAGAAAAACATGTTTGTGAAAATTCTCATTGGTACCAAAAAAAAAAAAAAAGAGAGAGAGAGACACCCAAGTCGTAGTATCTCAAACACACATAGGGAGATGCACACACATTTTGTTCAGTCCCCAGAGTCTCCCTGTGATCAGAATAACAGAGTTGGAAGGGACCTTGGAGGTCTTCTAGTCCAACCCCCTGCTCTCATAGCTGTCAGTGACCCGGATTCTACCCCCTTGTGAGATGCAGAGCTTGCTGAGGCAATGTTTGTCAACCTTAGGAATTTTAAGATGCGTGGACTTCATCTCCCAGAGTTCCCAAGCCAGGAATTCTGGGGGTTGAAGTGGCCAAGGTTGACACTGCACAAAGGGGTAAGGTAAGGCCTCAAGTGCGCTTCACATCAGTGAAGAAAAAAAAAAAGTTCCCTTCAAAATTTCCCCAAAATTCAGGCCATAAATAAATGAGAAAAGCCAGGTAGGCCAAAAATGTGCAAAATTGATAGGTTTGCTGTAGAACAGGGGTCTTCAAACTTGGCCCTTTTATGACTTGTGGACTTCAACTCCCAGAATTCCTCAACCAGGCACGCTGGCTGAGGAATTCTGGGAGTTGAAGTCCACAAGTCATAAAAGGGCCAAGTTTGAAGACCCCTGCTGTAGAACAACACAACAAAATGGTCATAGTGAGGAGTTTGTTTAGTGTTGGGGATTTTTTCTTTACTGGCCTCTTAAAGTTAGTAGTCCATGTCCATGTCTGCAATGTTGCCAGGATATTACTTTCATCTCATCCGTAGCCTGAGCCTGAAGAAGCCAGCTGCCAGGGGAAGAGGAGGTGTCAAACAAGAATAAAATGGAGTAACAGAGTTGGAAGGGACCTTGGAGGTCTTCTAGTCCAAACCTCTGCTCAGGAAGGAAACCAGGGGTAGGCAACCTTGGCTCTTTTATGACTCGTGGACTTCAATTCCCAGAATTCCTGAAGCCAGCCATGCTGGCTCAGGAATTCTGAGAGTTGAAGTCCACGAGTCATAAAAGAGCCAAGGTTGCCTACCCTTCAGACAAACGGTTGTCCAGTCTCTTCTTAAAAACTTCCAGGGTTGGAGCATCCACAACTTTTGGAGGCAAGTCGTTCCAACTGCTTAGTTGTTATAACTGTCAGGAAATTTCTTCTTAGCTCAAGGTTGCTTCTCTCCTTGATTAGTTTCCATCCGTTGCTTCTTGTCCTGCCCTCAGTCAAGTCAAGCCAAGCCAGTCAAGATGTCCGTTATGATGACAATATCAAAGCTGGAAGTTTTAAAGAAGAGAGTGGCCAGCCATTTGTCTGAAGTAGTATAGGGTTTCCTGCCTGAGCAGGGGGTTGGACTAGATGACCTCCAAGGTCCCTTCCAACTTCTTCTTCTTCTTCTTCTTCTTCTTCTTCTTCTTCTTCTTCTTCTTCTTCTTCTTCTTCTTCTTCTTCTTCTTCTTATTCTTATTATTATTATTATTATTATTATTATTATTATTATTATTATTATTATTATTATTATTAAGCCTTCTCCCCCCACCCCTTTTTAATGTGTGCCAGCAATCCAGGTCAAAAGGGGCAGAGCTTTGATCAAGCCATGGTTGACTTTTTTTTGACACACACACCTCCAGAGGTTCCTACCTTCAATCATGCTTAATTGTACTTAATTGTTATGTTTTCCCATAAGCCACTTGTAATCAGTGGGAGTTGAGGATCCGTGCAACTGCTGCACTCTCCCCTTTGGTGGCCTAGAGCGGATGGGGTCAACTCAGCTCCAGTGGGTCACTTGAAGCAGGTGAAGGACCAGCCTCCTTCACGCATGTTCTATTATTGCCTACAAAGCTGCCAAGCTGCCCCTCTGGTAACATCTTTCCTGACTTAAGAGGTTGTTAATCAGAAGAAGGGCGAAAGTAGCTCTGTCTCCCGAATGGGAAAAGGACTTGTGTAACCTTAGTGACGCGGTGGCTTAGTGGGTTAGGACGCTGAGCTTGTCGATCAGGTCGGCAGTTTGGTGGGTCGAATCCCGAGTGCCGCGTAACAGAGTGAGCGCCTGTTACTCATCCCAGCTTCTGCCAACCCAGCAGTACGAAAGCACGTAAAAATGCAAGTAGAAAAATAGGGACCACTACGGTGGGAAGGTAACACATGTGCAGGGGAACCTTTACCTTTTAACCTTAGTGAAGGACCAGGGGTGACATGATAGCAGTGTTCCAATATCTTAGGTGCTGTCACAGAGAAGAGGGGGTCAACCTATTCTCCAAAGCACCTGAAGGCCAGACAAGGAACAATGGATGGAAACTGATCCAAGGAGAGATTTAAGCTAGAAATAAGGAGAAACTTTCTGGCAGTCAGAACCATCAACCAACGGAAGGGATTGCCTTCAGAAGTTGGGGGAGCTTCGTCCCTGGAAGCTTTCAAGGAGAGACCGGACTGCCATCTGTTAGAAATGGTGTAGGCTCTCCTGCTTGGGCGGGGGGTTGGACTAGATGACCTACAAGACCCCTTCCAACTCTGTTATTCTAACCAAATACCGGATTCCTTGAACTCACAGTGGCCATGCAGATGCCACCGAAGTGGGACACAGCTGCCCTCTCCATCTCCTTTGTAGTCAGGGTATATCTTCCAAGCCACGTTGTTTCTTTGGGGAGAAAATTGGTGGCTGCTCAGTATGAACCACACGGTCTGGGGTCACACGTTCTGCTAAGCTACGGTTAGCATAAAAATCATGGTCAGACTGTGCCCATGGTTTCCAGAGTAGTCACTGCAATAACAGGAGTCTTAAATGTGGCCAGATTTTCAGTTGTGGGTTTAACACCATCACTGCTTCTTGCTTAGGTCTGTCCTCAGTCCCAAGCTGGACCAATGACAATGCAACTGGTGTACCTTCAACTGTGTGAACCCAGACAGAAGAGTTAACTCAAGTTTTTTCTGAGCTCCCTGGAAGGAAGGCTGCCCTTTTGCTCTTCCCAGAGATACCACACCTTCTGCAGATCACCAGGACCACTGGAAATGGCTCACCTGGAGCTTTTGCTTTCCCCACTATATCCTCAGGTTATCAAAATGATATCTGCAGTCCACCTTCCCATAACCTGTCCAAGCAGAGAGGCAGATGTTATACCTGTGTTTCCCCAAAAGTAAGACCTACCCCGGAAATAAAACCCAGCTTGATTTTTTGGGGTTGGCCTAATATAAACCCTACCCCCAAAATAAGGCCTAGTGTTGAGGAGAGGCGCACACCCAAAAATCAAGCTAGGATGGGGGTGGGACTTTCCCCACACGTCCCACACCCGTTTACTGTTGCAGCCAGGCCTCCTATCAATCTACATCTGCCTCACCTCACCGGCCCACTTCTCCAGAGTCCCCCGGCCTGCATTTTGCCGTCGGACGCCTCCTGGAAAGGCCACTGCAGCAGAGAACCGAGCTATGGCTTCAATCTGTAGCTCAGTTCTCAGCTGCAGAGGCCTTTCTGGAAGGCCTCTGATGGTGAAATGCAGGCTGGAACTCCGTTCTCAGCTGCAGAGGCATTTCCTTTGGCCACTCCCTGAAAATAAGACAGTGCCTCTTAAGAAAGAAAGAGAGAAAGAGAGAAAGAAGAAAGGAAGGAAGGAAGGAAGGAAGGAAGGAAGGAAGGAAGGAAGGAAGGAAGGAAGGAAGGAAGGAAGGAAGGAAGGAAGGAAGGGTCTTTTCTTATATCATTGGCCCCTGTACAGGCTTTTGTAGAACGTCCATGTAGGAACACTGTTGTGCTAATCAAGCATTTTTTACAGCTGAATAGACATCTCTCTACTAAAAATTGGTTACGAAATCTCTATAAAGTATTCTAAATTACAAAGAGCTGTGGTGGTGCAGTGGTTAGAATGCTGCATTGCAGGCTAATTCTGCCATCTGCCAGCAGTTCGACTCTCACTGGCTCAAGGTTGACTCAGCCTTCCAATTCTTCCGCAGTGGGTAAAATGAGGACTGATTGTTGGGGACAATAAATGCTGACTCCGAAAACCACTTAGAGAGGGCTGTGAAGCACTGTGAAGCGGTATATACGTCTAATAGCTATTGCTTACATCAATGGCCTATTAGAAACCATATGACATTTAGATCTTCTGGTTAGTCAAGCTATCTTAGTTATCCACCTGTATTTATTGTTCAGATTGTTTCCCCCTGTATTTTTTTTATTACACTTTCTATATTGTTTTAATATATATTTCTATCAAATATATATTTCTATCAAAAAAAATCTTTGAAATCATAATAATAAACAAACCATGATACAGTTTATTTTTTAGCTGGAAGTACTTACATGTCAAGCAATCATTGGCAATAAAGATAAATACAAGAAAATGCTCCACACACAGGAACTAACAAGACTCTCCAACAGACAAATCTACACGAGAAAACATCAGGCTGAGAGATGTTAAATCCAAGTCCATACCCCAACCCCCTCCTCATTCCCCAAGCACCTTATCCCTACTCCTAGACAATGAAACCAAAGAGGAAGTTGTAATAACTCTCTTTAGGGCAGGGGGTGTCAAACTGCTGGCCCACAGGCCAGACATGTCATTCAGAAACCGTGTCCACCCCATTGCCGGCAACAGCAAAACTCTCCCGATACGTTGCGCAACATCACGTGATGTCGCGAGTTTGACATGACTGCTTTAGTGTGTACACGAGATATCCCTGCCTCAGTCAGGAAGATCCTGTTTGAGCTTTTTAATCATGATTTTCTTTCCTACAAAATGTGGGAAGCAATAGCGGCAAATATCTGTGACTCAGGTGTAAGATAACGGTGAGGTTTTGTTCTCCGACCTTGTGGGTTGGTTTCTGAACATTTCACTATCAGGCACAACACAGGAGAACAAACCCATTAGGACAAGAGTCAGCAGTCCATCTGCATTTAAAAGACAAAGGCCACTCAAAGACAGTAAAGTCCACATTTTGGACATAGAGGACCGCCGGTTTGAAAGACGGGTCAAAGAAACCGTCTGTCAAAACTGAACAGAGGGTGAAGGATACATCATCTATCTCCAGTCAACAACACAGTCCTTTCAATAGCTCCAAGAAGGGTCCACACCTATCTGCACCACTCAGGTCACCCTGAGGACACAGATAAACCTCCAGGTGGCCTCAACGACTCTCTAAAAGAAGGCAAATGACCAGCTGTCTGCAAGGTGTATAAATCCTCCCCTTCCTCACCATCCAGTCAGAGCTGAAGAAGCTTCGTTGATGAGAAGTGAAACTTCTTCAAAGAAAAAACAAGGAAGTCCAGTTGTCTCACAAAATAGCATCTTTGGGATAATTGACCTGCATATAGATACGCTAGTTAACATCTTCAGTGGAGTTCAGGGGATTTAAACTCTACTGAAGATGTTACCTAGCCTGGTTAATGAGATGTTCGGAAACCAACCCACAAGCTCGGAGAACGAACCTTCACCCTTAAATATGGGAAGCTCTCTTTCTTCCCAGAGTAAATGGCTGTTGTGATTCAGTATCAGCTTGTGCTCCCAGCAGCTGAGTCCGATGAATCTGAGGAAGAGGAGGAGGGGTTTGGAGAGCTTTTGGTGTCAGAGGGAGGCTCTGATACACTGCAGGACTCTCAGCCTAGCCCCTCCAGTCATGTTCCTCATGAGGCTCAGCTGTGTGAGTATGAGGTGTCAGACTCAGAAGAGTCACAGCTGAATCTGTTCAGACGCTAGAAGCAGAAGGAAATCTAGCAGAGCAGAGCAAAGCAATGAGGCAACTCAGTGAGAGGAGAAGGCAGTGAGAAGCCACACCTTGGGACTGATAATAAAAGGGGAAAGTGTGGGCGGGGCTGGTTGCTGAAGGTAACCGTTTGGAGACATTCTAAGGTAATCCTGGTCTGTTCTTGCTACTTCTGT
This sequence comes from Vipera ursinii, assembly GCF_947247035.1. NCBI lineage: Eukaryota > Metazoa > Chordata > Lepidosauria > Squamata > Viperidae > Vipera > Vipera ursinii. The sequence goes on from NC_139513.1 coordinate 6,163,360, forward strand.
TTAACTCCTGTTTGTTGACTCTTGTTTGATATTTTGATTCATTTATTGAAGGAAATATTCTGTTGCTTTTTTGTTTGAACTGTAAATAAATTTGGGATGGGTTTTTCCAGCCTACTGACTAAAAAGGAAAAAGGGGTTGTCCCTGACACACAAACAGGGCCGGTTGTAGGCTGGAACAGAACAATGGCACTTGGTCTGAAGAGGGGAGAACACCTCTTGAGGAATGCTGTCAGGAAACCAAACAGCAGTGTGACTACCACACGACTCAAGAGCACAGGCAGCTCAAAAATTTGAAGAATAGAGGAACCCTCAAAGGCAACCCAAAAAATGCCAAAGCAAAACTAAGCATCAGCCATCGATCCGAGATAATTACCGCCTAGCTTTTTTTGACTGGGAAACGATGGATCTTGTTTAATAAACATGGATGGGAACAGAGTCAGCAAAGTCCTTTCTGAGTATCATGGCCACCCCATTATTTCAGAGGATCTCACGCTCTGAATAGTATTTCACGTAATCGTCGGATTTGAGGTGGCTCTTCCTGGTCCAATTCAGTTTGTTTAGTTAAATGTGCTCCCTCTTTATTTTGTTGTCTTTTTAAGTTTCTAAGAACGTGGTTTACTTCCTTTTCACATCCCATGTTACACCTTCACACCCCTTTGGAAAAACGAAGAAAACACTGCACTCATTTGAAGCAAACCCCCTATCTGGAGATGCAGAATCGGGGGGGGGGGGAAAGAGAGAGAAATTCAACTACTCTTTTACTGACAAAGGATACAGCAGGAGAAAGTAGCGTGCTCCTTAGGAAAAGGGGAGAAAAAAGTCCTAAATATTTGATTCGTCTTAAATTAAGGGACAAGACTGTAGCAAACATTTTACAGAGTTGGTAAAAATGGGGTATTTGAGAGGAAGAAGCACGTTCCTGTTTTTAAGCCGGGATTCGGTTGAGGAACTTATTGAGTATTTGACAGTTTCACCATTGTCCTCATCGTGACGTTTTTGTAAAATTTGGTGACTAATTTAACAACTGCAGGAATTCAGTTACCAAATGTGGCAAGAACAGTCGTAAAATGGGACAAAACTCAACGAATTTCTCACTTAGAAACATAAATTCTGGGCTCAACTTTGGTCGTATGTCAAGGACTACCTGTATTTGACACCTTGAGGTGTTCAAATGTAAAAAAAAAAAGTGAGACAAAAATATAATGCCAAATCCAGTCTAAACCACTGGCTGACTGTGTGACACACCACAATAATATAGACCATCACTAGCTAAAGAACTGGCGGCTATGATTTCACATTCTGGTATATATAATCATCATAATAAATAGCAATAATTCCTCCTTCAGGCATTCCTCTCTGGAGCCCTTTCAATCTTTTCTCCTCTTTTCGCATTTTCTTTATTGTCAGAGAAAATGTTTTGAATATATCCCAAAGATGCTTTTCCACGAGGCAACTGGACTTTCTTGTTTTTCTTTGAGGATGTTTTGCTTCTCATTCAAGGAGCTTCTTCAGCTCTGATTGGATGGTGGAAATCCAGATCCAGGAAACTATAACCTGGATGACTGAGAATCTCCACAGACATTTTGAATGTATATTTAGGTTTTTATTTGTTTGTTTGTTTCAACAAATGACAGCAGTTACCAATTGAGGCCTATTTCAGGAACTAAGCTAGGACGCCTAACTTGGGCCACCTGGAACATTAAACACTGCATGTTGGAAGAAGAAAAAAATAATAATAAATTACAAAATTTCATAATTACTGGTTGGTAATAATGCTGAAAAGGGACGCGGTGGCTCAGTGGGTTAGGATGCTGAGCTTGTCGATCAGAAGGTCGGCAGTTTGGCGGGTCGAATCCCGAGTGCCGCGTAACAGAGCACCTGTTACTCGTCCCAGCTTCTGCCAACCTAGCAGTTAGAAAGCACATAAAAAATGCAAGTAGAAAAATAGGGACCACCATGGTGGGAAGGTAACAGCGTTCTGTGCGCCTTTGGCGTCTAGTCATACCAGCCACATGACCACGGAGACGTCCTCGGACAAGCGCTGGCTCTTCGGCTTTGAAACGGAGATGAGCACTGGCCCCTAGAGTCGGAAACGACTAGCATACATGTGCAGGGGAACCTTTACTTTTACCTTTACTAATAATGCTGAGAAGAACCAATTGGAGAAAGTCATAAGAAGTAAAGCTCAGATACAGGATCTTAATCAGAGATCTCTTCAGGGGATCAAAATGATATCCACAGGTCATGATCAAAACCCTTCACCTTTACTTACGTGCATCACCTTCAAAGAAATACGGCTTAACATGTGGGATTAACCAGGCAGAAATATTACTTGGCAATGATTATGATTCCTTTTTTGAGTAACAAAATGAAGTTGCTCTTTATCAGGGCCACCTTGCAGGTTCAGCCATCACTACTACCCTTTCCATATTCCACTCATTTACAATTTCTCTCCTGAGTGGAAGGTCTCTGGGATGTAAGATGAAAGAGTCTTATTGAAACAGTTTCTTTGATCCATTCCTAGGTGTAATTTTTATACCAAATGGATACAGTCTTTCTACACACTGCACGTTTAAGACCATGCAGCTCAACCAAACTGTTTTCTCTTGTGTTGTTTTTTTAAGGAAAAAAAAGGTGGTCCTGGTAATCAATTTTCATTTATTCCAGGCATTCTTCCCACAATACGACTTTTAATGAGAAATGAACTTCAGGTGTTTTTATGGTTCTCCCTTATGTGAATTCCTTTAGGTCTGATAAAGGCTACTTACTGTTGCAACTGAACAGTCAACAAATTTCTATTGTTTTTTTTCCTTGTTATGTCCCTTTGTGAGAAGAAAATACTTGTGTGATGAAAACTCCTGAGTTATGATTTCTCTCTCATGTGGATTCTTTTATGCTTCGTAAGGTGACTATTTCGACTAAAACTCTTTCCACAATCTGTGCACTTACAGGGTTTCTCTCCCGTGTGGATTTTTTTATGTCTCGTGAGGTGACTTTTGTGACTGAAGCTCTTTCCACACTCTGTGCATTGGTACGGTTTCTCTCCCGTGTGAATTATTTTATGTATGATAAGATTACTGTTCTGACGGAAATTCTTGCCGCACTCCATGCATTTGTACGGTTTCTCCCCCGTGTGGATCCTTTTATGGCAAACAAAGACACTGTTCTGACGGAAGCTCTTTCCGCACTCCAGACATTTATACGGTTTCTCCCCTGTGTGGATTCTTATATGCATCATCAGATTTGCACTTGCACTAAACTTCTTTCCACACTTCAAGCAGGTATATGGTTTCTCCCCTGTATGGATTCTTTGATGATATCTAAGACCATTGTTATACGAAAAGCTCTTTCCACACTCTGTGCATTTATATGGTTTCTCTCCTGTATGCCTCCTTTTATGATAAGAGAGATGACTGCTTCTATTGAACCGCTTTCCACATTCCAAACACTTGTAAGGTTTCTCCCCCGTGTGTATCCTTTTATGGCAAATAAAATAACTGCTGCAGTTGAAACTCTTTCCACATTCCAAACACTTATATGGTTTTTCCCCGGTGTGCATTCTTCTGTGATATGTAAGATGTAAGGCTGCAGTAAAACTCTTACCACACTCCAGGCACTGATACGGTTTCTCCCCGGTGTGAATCCTTTTATGTTTGACAAGGTGACTGTTCTGACTGAAACTCTTTCCACACTCCATGCATTTGTGTGGTTTTTCTCCCATGTGGATCTTTTTGTGGCGAATAAAGTAACGGCTGCAATTGAAGCTCTTCCCGCATTCCAAACACTGAAATGATTTCTCTCCTGTGTGCATTTTTCTATGATACGTAAGGTCCGAGCGTACAATGAAACTCTTTCCACAGTCCAGGCACTGATATGGTTTTTCCCCTGTATGAATTCTTTTATGTTTCAAAAGGCTACTGTTCTGACTGAAGCTCTTTCCACACTCCAAGCATTTGTATGGTTTCTCTCCTGTGTGGATCCTTCTGTGGCAAACAAAGACACTGTTTTGACGGAAGCTCTTTCCGCATTCCGTACATACATATGGTTTCTCTCCTGTGTGGCTTCTTACATGCATCACAAGGCTTGAACTTTCACTGAATTTCCTTCCACACTTCAGACAAGTGTATGGTTTCTCTCCAGTGTGGGTTCTTTGATGTCTTGTAAGGTGACCACTCTGGTTGAATCCTCTTCCACACACCAGGCATATATACGGTTTCTCCCCTGTGTGGATCCTTTCGTGTATGATTAATTTACATCTCTGCGTGAAGGTCTTTCTACAGACCAGGCATGCATATGGCTTTTCCCCTGTGTGGATTCTTTCATGTATGGTAAGTTTACATCTCTGTGTGAAGGCCTTTCCGCACTGCAAACATTTATATGGTTTCTCCTTTGGGGGAGTTTCAGCGGGTGAAATAAGCAACTCTTTCTTACTGGAACCTTCTTCATACTCACACTGTTTTTCACTCTTGTGGGAAATAGGATGACTGCTCAAATCAAAACTTTCCTCACAATTTATAAATGCACAGGGTGTGTCTTTGAGATACGACTGGTAACATAAATTAACAGAAGAGATATAATTGAACTTCTTCCCATCCTCTCGATAGTCATATTGTTCCTCGTCAGTCTGGGTTATACAATATTTACGCAAATCAAACCTCCTGTTGTCTCTTTCACCACATCCACTATATTTTCCTTTATCTTCTCCTTGTTGTACTAGCTGGGTTGAGAAGTCATGGAATTCATTATATCCGAAAGGAGAAGAGCTCTTCCCTCCATTCATTATGCAGTTTTTCTTACTGCTTTGTGATGTCCCTTGATTTCCAAGCATTCCTTCTTCAGACTTGATCATTTGTAATATTGCTACACTGGGCTCCTTGTAATTAGTTTGCTCCTGCCTATAACCTGGTTTGGAGAGAGAAAAAAGTTAATCGTTACACAATAGAAAAAAAGGTGCACCTGTTATTTCTGTATATCTAAGATTTTACTGAGTTCTTCTTTGTATGACTGGAAAGAACCAAATTTCTATTTTATTTTTTAGTAGTGCCTCTGCAATTATTCCCTCTTAATTTTATAAGAAGAGTATAGAGTAGAGTAAGAGTAGAGTAGAGTAGAATAAGAGTAGAGTAGAGTGTAGAGTGTAGAGTGTAGAGTGTAGAGTGTAGAGTGTAGAATAGAATAGAATAGAATAGAATAGAATAGAATAGAATAGAATAGAATAGAATAGAATAGAATAGAATAGAATAGAATAGAATATTATTTGGATTTATATACCGCCCATTTCCCGAAGGACTCAGGGCGGTTTACAGGGCAATTAAAAAAAAACAATATACAAAGTTAAAATAGAATTAAATAGCCCCGAAAATTAAAAACTAAAAACCCAAACCCTCAGTCCAGGCCAGCAAGCTCGAATAGCCAGGTTTTTAGGTCCCGGCGAAACGAGCAAAGGTCGGGGGCCATCCGGAGTTCGACAGGCAGCTGATTCCAAAGGGCAGGCACGCCCACTGAGAATGCCCTCCCCCTGGGGGCCGCCAGAATAGAGGTTGGAGGTCTTCTGGTCCAACCCCCTGCTTAGGCAGGAAACCCTATACCCATTTCAGAGAAATAATTGTCTAGTCTCTTCTTAAAAACCTCCAGTGTTGGAGCATTCACAGCTTCTGGAGGCAGGTTGTTCCACTCATTAATTGTTCTAACTGTCAGGAAGTTTCTCCATAGTTCTAGGTTGCTTCTCTCCTTGACTAGTTTCCACCCGTTGCTTCTTGTCTTGTGTTCAGGTGCTTTGGAGAATAGCTTGACTCCCTCTTCTTTGGGGCAGCCCCTGAGGCTGCTATCATGTCACCACTCGTCCTTCTCTTCATTAAACTAGACATACCCAATTCCAGCAACCGTTCTTTATATGTTTTAGCCTCCAGTCCCCTGATCATCTTTGTTGTTCTTCTCTGCACTCTTTCTATGAGATATTATGAGGTAATTCTGGGGGCTTTTTTCTTACGAAAAAAAAAATCTAATCTCTGTCCGAATGATCAGGAGGTCAAGGGGCTATTAATAATTAAATGGATGAAGGAATTGTGGGCCTCTTCAATTAATGCCTTGACGTTTATTATAACAAATGCAGTTTTGGAAATGCCCTACATTGTACAGATCGGCCTTGAGCCCCAGTTCTTCCAAAGCAAGGGACACGTTCAGGGGATTGTAGAATTGCCTCAGCTTCTACAGTCCCCAACCTATCTCCCTCCCATCACTGTCCTTTTAGTCACCATGCACAGCACGGCCAAGACAAAGACAATGCTGTATTCCACTACCATCCCTTCCAGCAGACCTTCCAACACTGGAAGTTTTTACAAAGAGACTGCACAACCAGGGGGTTGGACCAGAAGACCTTCAAGATCCCTTCCAACTTATTATTATTATTGTTGTTATTCATCATCATCATCATCATCATCATCACCATCATCATCATCACAGTCAGCCAGATGTTCAGACTGGATTTGGCATTCTTGCTTACCTATCGAGTCCCTACCAAGGACCTGGGATAGGCAGATGTGGATGTTTGATGGTATTATAGATATCATCGCAGGATGGAAGCAGTTCCTAGTAAGGCCGCCTTTTGCAATTGACTAATGGTGAATTTGTCAATGCCAATGGTGTTCAAGTGGTGCTCCAGTTGATTTGGGATTGCACCCAAGGCACCTATTACTATTGTTGCTGTTGTTATTTTATGTCCTCCTCTGTGCAATTATTATCTTCTTCCTTGGCATCCATCATAGCTCCCCTCTGCTGGGATCCCTGCCACTGGCTGCCTTCAAGCCACACAATCTTCGGGCTTCTTCCAGTGCTGGGCTTATCCCCATCCCTTGCCACCATCCCCTCCTCCTCCTAGAAACAATGCAATCTACAAAATCAACTATAACGATTGCAACCATTTCTAGGAGAGACAAACATCATGTCAACTAAAAACCAGGATCCACGAACGTCGTCAATCCTTCATCTCTACCCACACCAACACCCAACAACGCCAGTTCGATTGGAGCAACACTAAAATCATTGGCCATGCTACCAGCTGCCACGCTCGTGAGTTCATCGAAGCCTGGCACTCCACGAGCAACTCATTCAACAGACACATTGACCAACAATCAGCCTACGAACCCCTCAGAATCCAAATCAACCGCACAGCCAATCCAAGACAGCACTGACCCTCAACCAACCCACACGAGGCCCCTCCCCTCCCCACCAGCAGTTCAGGATCCCAATGATCCTGATATAACCTCCTCATCACAAGCCTCTCACTGATGACTCACACCTGACCCATCACAAGACCCTCAATGGACACACTCCCACCTGAAGCCCTTATAAACAGTGGAACGCTGACGGAGACATCCCCTATACCAGGGGTGTCAAACTGCCGGTCCATGGGCCGGACGCGTCATCCAGAAGCCACGCCCACCCCATTGCCGGCAATGGCGAAACTCTCCTGATACGTTGCGTGACGTCACATGACGTCACAAGTTTGACATGTCTGCCCTAAACTCCGCTGAAGATCTTACCTAGCCTAGTAACGAAATGTTTGGAAACCAACCCACAAGCTCGGAGAACGAACCTTCACCTGCATTCTACACCTGAGCTACAGATACTCACCACTATTGCAAACCTCCTCCTCCTCCTCCTCCTCCTAGTTTGCTCCTCCAAAACGGCTCTGCATAACCCCTGGAAGTAGCGGGCTATTTCTGATGAAGCCCGGCAACCAGGGGGGTGGGGGGGAAGAGGTGGAAAGCAAGGAGGCAGTGGCACACCAAACAACAACACAGCCCCTGTAATCCAGCTGGCAGTAGTAAGCGGAGACAATATGGACACCAAGGAGGAAGAAAAGGACGAAGAAGACTGCAACAGCATTAAGTAGGAGGATCAGGAGGAAGATGGACTGGAGAAGCTATAAATTGATGAAAGGAAAACTTTAGATGTGCGGGAATGTTGAGAAGATGCTGAATCGCCAATAAGTACGGTATCATGGCAGGAATGTTAAAATATGAATTTGCTTATGCAGCAGTTTTGTGACATCTGCCTAGGCCAGGAGTAGGCAACCTTGGCTCTTTTATGACTCGTGGACTTCAATTCCCAGAATTCCTGAGCCAGCCAGGAATTCTGGGAGTTGAAGTCCACGAGTCATAAAAGAGCCAAGGTTGCCTACCCCTGGCCTAGGAATTCTGGGAATTGAAGTCCACAAGTTATAGAAGAGCCAAGGTTGCCTACAACCTGGCCTAGACCAGTACTAACCAAATTTAAACTTATGTAGCTTCTTGAAATCTTCCAAGGTTTCCAAACACTATCTTTTAAAAAAGCTGTTAAAAGAACCATACAGGTAGTCCTCGACTTACAACAGTTCACTTAGTGACCATATGAAGTTACAAAGGCACTGAAGAAGTGACTTCTGACCATTTTACGACTATTGCAGGATCATCTGATTTACGTTCAGATGCTAGGCAACTGACTCGCATTTATGACAGTTGCCGTGTCCCGGGGTCATGTGATCCCCTTTTTTGCCCCTTTCTGACAAGCAAAGTCAACCAGGTTCACATAACAGCCATGTTACTAATTTAAGAACTGCAGCTATTCATTCACAGAACAAATGTGGCAAAAAAAAAGTTGTAAAACGGGGTGAAACTCACTTAACCATTTTCTCACAACGTAAATTTTGGGCTCAATTGTGGTTGTAAATTGAGGACTACCTGTATTGCATTATTTCCTGTATTTGGGCTGAAGTACTCAGGGAAATAATGCAACTTGTTCTCAGCCCTACAGGGAGTTTACACATGATTTACTCAGAGCCAAAGGAAGGCCCTATGATCAAACAGCCCCACTGTCACTGGGGATGAGGTAACTTAGGAAATTGGATGGTTATTAGGAACAGAAATCAGAGAGACACGGTGTTCTGAACCAGCCTGCTACCGGCCTTGCAGTAAGGCAAACCCCTGTTCAAACAGTAGAGACTGGAGAGCGTCTGAGGCTGGAAAGCGTCTGCCAAGTTTAATTCACAAGCAAAACAACAGAACATGAAACAAGAAACCGGAACTTAGATTCTCAAACGGAACGGTTGCTTTCAGCAACCAGCCCTTCCCCAAACACTCCTTTTATTTAGAGTTCAGGGCGTGGCCTCCCTGTGCCTCCTTCCGAGGAGTCCCACAGCCTTTCTCTGCTTGTTCCTGCTCGACTGCCTCCTGCGTCGGGCGTCCTTGAACAGGGCCAGCTGTGGGTCATCATCCTCCGCACTATTGGGCTCGCGCAGCTGAGAAGAGGGCCCTGGCTGGGGGCTCTGCGAAGCCTCCAAGCCATCATCAGCCAGTTCGTCTTCCACACCCTCCTCCTCCCCCTCATCTGAGTCATCCGAGACATCTGAGCCGGCTGCCGGACCCACAAGCTGGCCCTGAGTCACAACACACGGAGCATATTTTCCCAGGTGTTCTTAGCACTTAGGACAAAAGACTTTCCACAATTAATTGAACCCAGAGAGCTCCTTACCCAGAGCGGCCACATTCCTAGAATTCTCCAGCATGACTTCCCCATGTAAGGCTCTCTGGCTGGGATCCAGCAGTCTCCACTCCTCCTCCGTGAAATACACAGCCACCTCCTCAAAGGACACAAAGCCCTGGAAATCAAGAGGATATGTTCCTCAGAAGACATCGCGGAAGTTCTGTCCCAGATTTCATATATCTTAAAATAGCAAAGTTTTGTAAAAGAGAAAATGCTCTTTTTTATTTTTTTACAAAATCAGTTCTTATAGGTGCCTCTTGAAAGATTTACTACCCCTTCAAAATATTCACAAGTGTACAACAAAGACGGAACTTGAACCTCTAGGTTGCAGTTTAATAAGGCGGCCATCTTTGAGAATTCTTCCTTGGGTGAACATAGGAATCATTAGAGGTGCACAGGGGAAGAGTAGCACCCTAATCCATTTGCATGGTTCGGGTTTCTTCCTGGCCTGATTCCTCTTCAGAACTCAGTGAATTTGTCTGATGTGCTTCTCTCTGAAACCATTTTTTTTTACACCCCAAGATTTATTTTTGCAGGAGCATTTTTTTTATTTTAATCCCATTTATATCCCGCCCTTCTCCGAAGACTCAGGGCAGCTTACGATCTAAGCACAAATCAATGTGCTTAGCAATAGCCTTCATTCTATGTATATGCCTGCTTATTAGGGCTTTCGCCCCCCCCAGCGGCATTATTACAAAGTCAGCTTATTGCCCCCAACAATCTGGGTCCTCATTTTACCTACCTCGGAAGGATGGAAGCCTGAGTCAACCTTGAGCCTGGTGGGATGCGAACCTGCAATAATTGCAGGCAGCTGGTGTTACTTAAGGAGGCATTAGCCCACTGCTCCACCAAGGCTTAAATACAAGCTTCGTATAAACACATTTTAAGCTGATGTGTTTTTGTAACTTATTTAACGTCTGTGGAGTTTCTCAGTCATCCAGCTCATGGTTGTCCCACAGATGCTTTTTCACCGAAGCAACTGGACTTTCTTGTTTTTCTTTGAAGACGTTTCGCTTCTCATCCAAGACGCGAGGGCAGCAAAGTCCACATTTGGGACAGAGAGGGCTACTGGTTTGAAAGAGGGGTCAAAGGGGTCATCCATGTCAAAATTGAACAGCCCCCCCGCTTAACAGAGGGATACGACATCATCTATCTCCAGTCTACAACACAGTCTTCAGTTCCAAGAAGGCTCCGCAACCATTTGCACTACTCAGTTGCACTACTCACTACCCTGATGACACAGATAAACCTCCAGGTGGCCTCAATGACTCTCTAAAAGAAGGCAAATGACCAGCTGTCTGCCAGGAGTATAAATCCTTCCCTTCCCCACCATCCAGTCAGAGCTGAAGAAGCTTCTTGGATGAGAAGCGAAATGTCTTCAAAGAAAAACGAGAAAGTCCAGTTGCCTCATGAAAAAGCACCTTTGGGACAACTTATTTAATGCTAATCAATTCTTAGTGTTACAATTTAACTGCTTTATTTATTAACAGATTGTGAGGAGTCCTAGTAATGGTTTAATAAAAGTAGATACATTAAAATGACTCTTTGCTTTCACAACATGCTATCCGATTCTTCTTCTTGCATCTGCCTTAGACAGCAAGGGATTTATTTTAAGGTAAAATACTGTAAACGGCTGCAGGAACAAGAAACTTAACAATACTCAGCTATTTGCACAAATTATACTGATGTGTAGGATGTTCACTCTACAAACGAGCACGGCTGCAGCCATAATTCCTACTCATTTTCGGTTGCCACATAGAATGAAGGGAGGGGGGTTGCCAGCTGCTTCGCTAGTCAAAATAATCTTTTGTCCCATGAGAACCGATCAGCTGCTCCGGAGACTGCAGGCTGGGCGTTGCAAAAAAAGCCCACCAAGAAGATGTATTGGGGAACGTAGTTGCTTGCATAGCTTTAGGGGAAGGATTTTTTAACTTAATATTGGGGAATTGTTACGTGTATCGTTCACTTTTGACGTGACGTAGTTGTTAGTTGCGAAATCGTGTCCGACTAACCACAACCCCCATGGACAACGTTCATGTCCTGGACGCGACATAGGGTTGTGGTTAAATAACCATTTGAAAAGCGGGGCCAAACCAACTCCTGATCTCAAGGCTCTACACCGAATCCCACGGCAAAACCAGACATCCCCACTGCCCCACAAAGATTTCTGTGCTTTCATGAAGTTCCCCTACCTGAGCCTTTGTTCCACCACGCAGAGGAGATGCTTCAGCAATTTCCATCAGCGGCCTCCCACTCCCTGTGACTGAGATAAAAGGGAAGCATTATAAACTAGGTATCTAGTATAAACTAGATATCTAGAATATAGTAAAGGTAAAGGTTCCCCCGCACATGTGTGCTAGTCGTTTCCAACTCTAGGGGCCGGTGCTCATCTCCGTTTCAAAGCCGAAGAGCCAGCGCTTGTCCGAGGACGTCTCCGTGGTCATGTGGCTGGCATGACTAGACGCCAAAGGTGCACGGAACGCTGTTACCTTCCCACCGTAGTGGTCCCTATTTTTCTACTTGCATTTTTACGTGCTTTCAAACTGCTAGGTTGGCAGAAGCCGGGACGAGTAACAGGCGCTCACTCTGCTACGCGGCACTCGGGATTCGACCCGCCAAACTGCCGACCTTCTGATCGACAAGCTCAGCGTCCCAACCCACTGAGCCACCGTGTCCCTTTATTATGAACTAACCCCAGCCCTACACCTATTCACTGGCTACCAGTTCTTAGCCACATACTTCCCCTGCACTTACGACGACAAGAAGCTCTCATTCGGGAGTATAGTAAGATCCTGCTAAACTCCTCTCTACCCATTCATGCCTATACCTCTGATCTCTTAAGATGTCTTTTAAAGTCAAGAAATCCACCACTCCTCACAGCGCTTAAGCTGCTCGCCAAACATCAGAGCACTATACAAAAGTGGATGGAAGCATGGAGTAGCTATACCTCCCAAGATATTTCTGAGCATATTAATCCTAATAGTATACCTCCAGGATTTAATCTACCCCGACACATATGGGTGACATACAATAGAATTAGAACGACTCATGGGGTGTGTGCTGATTCTCTGTATAAATAGGGAAAGACACCTTCAGCACAATGTGACTGTGGGACTCCCCGACAGACTACCCAACATATAGTGAGGGAATGCACTAATAGAAGATACCCAGGAGATTTTAAGGACTTCCTCTGCATAACAACGGCAGCTACTGACTGGATCTCCAAACTCAACGTTAAACTCTGAAATGTTATTTCTGTATTCCTCTTAGGTTTTATAATTGCTTTTTTTAAAAAAAATGTTTTAACTGTTCTAACTTGTAAATATGAAGTGCTTTTAATTCTGTGTGTGACCAGCCATATGCTAAATAAATAACCCCAGCCCAAATTTTCTCTCTCTCTCTCTCTCTCTCTTTCTCTCTCTCTCTCTCTGTGTGTGTGTGTGTAAAAACAGTACATGAATGAAAGCACTTCAAACCTCAATGCCCTCAAAACTGACTTTCACTTACGGGGTAACACAACCCGACTTGGATCCTCCTCAGGCATCCTTCCCGACAGTTGCTCCGTAGAGGGACCACAAAGACCTTCCCTTCCTTCCGGAGACACCAAAACGGCCTTCATTAAGGGCTCCTGCGTCTGAAATAAGAGCCAGAATCACAAGAGGACCAAAGGTACAACAACCGAACATTGGAACGAAGGAATTCTGTTATGCCTTCAAAGCTGGACCATCTTATATCCCTAGGTCAGGGGTGGGCAACCTTGGCTCTTTTATGACTCGTGGACTTCAACTCCCAGAATTCCTGAGGCAGCATGGCTCAGCTTGGAAACCTCCCTTTCCCCTCAGCGTGGCTGGCTGAGGAATTCTGGGAGTTGAAGTCCACGAGTCATAAAAGAGCCAAGGTTGCCTACCCCTGCCCTAGGTGAAGATGCAAACTCCCTTGGGATTCTCCTCCCTCCCGTGGAAAGATCTGGACAGGGAAACAGAAGTCTGGCACCCAAGGGGGAGGGCAACCCCTTCAACTGCTACAACCTGCACTTGTGGTGAACAACACAGCAAAGGAAATCGGACCGTCCTCCTGAGGGGATCCTCCCAGGACGGAGCCTCTCACCTGCTGTCTCTGCTCCTCGGCCTGGCTCAGCAAGAAGCCTTCGGCCAGGGCCACCGCCTGGGAGCAGCTCTCCGCTCCGCACTCCCTCAGCCAGGCCGCCATTTCCGGGGGCAGCACAGCCAAGAACTGCTCCAGGATCACCAGGTCCACCACTTGAGCTTTGGTGCTCCTCTCGGGCTTCAGCCATCGATGGCAAAGCTGCTGCAGGCGGCTGCAAGCTTCCCGGGGCCCCGCCGACTCCGGGTAGCAAAAGCGGCGGAAGCGCTCGGCCTCTGAGCCTGGCGGGTCCTCGCGGAGGGTCTCTGGCTTGGCTCTGGTGGGCCAGGCCTCTCCGCCTTCCTCGGGCTCAGCTTCAGGAAGGCCTGAAGCTCCTCTCCACCCTCCTCCGCCTGACTTCGGCACGTCCATCTTGCGGGCCAGGCAAGCCGAGAGCTTCCTTCACGGCATCTATTCAGCTGCTCCCCTTCTCAGCCGCATCTAGCGAGGAGCCTCTGGGACGCTGAACAGCAGACACACCACCTTGTAAGGGCTTCTAAGACAGGGAGGAAGAGTCTGAAGCAAAGGCTGAGCAACCTTACCGATACAAATAAGCAGGGCTTTTTTTCTCATAGAACGCCCAGAACGGAGTTCCGGCACCTTTTTTGGATGGAACCTTGTAGGGTAGGCAAGGCGGTTTGTATGACATGTGTGAGTTCCGGCACCTTTTTCTTATACAAAAAAAGCACTGCAAATAAGGCTTTAATCAATCAATCAATCAATCGGGATAGAGGGCTGGAAGGGACCTTGGAGGTCATCTGGTCCAACCCCTTGCTCAAGCGGGAGGCCCTATATACCCGTTTAGACGGCTGGCGGTCCCAATCTTTTCTCGAAAGCCTCCAGGGATGGAGCAGCCCCAACTTCTGCAAAGCCTCCGAGATGCGCATCTTGCCACTTTCCCCCCCCCGCCCCCTCCGCAACGATCTGGTTCCCACGACCGGCTCACCCGCTTGCTAAGCCACCCAGGGCCATTAAACCCAATTGCAAAGCAGGCAAGCGTCGCCTCCCCTTTGGCTCCTGGGTCCTCTAAGCCAATCCCACGGCTGGCCGGCGATTCAGACGCTCCCTCCCCCCGGATCGCGGGTCCCGCCGAAGGAGACCCCCCCACCCCAAGCAGGGAATCTCCCAGGGGAATAACGGAGCGGAGCTGAACCGGCCTCTCTCTGCCTGCGCTGGGCTTCAGCAACCCACCCTCTTTTGGGGACACCCCCCCCACACACACACACTCACCACCTCCCTCCCAGCCTTCCCGGGAAAGAAAGCCTTTCGGACACGCGGGTTCGTGCTTCCCCACGATCCCCGATCTGGGCAACAAAAAATCCCGGCTCTTCAATTAGCCCCGCCCTCGCCGCCTCCGGGGGGGGGAGAGCTTGGAATGCGGGGAGAGAGAGAGAGATTCTTCCTAGAGAGGCAACACTCTGGCAGCCCCCCGCCCTCGCCGCCTCCGGCGGGATGGGGCGGGGAAAGGCTCGGAATGCGGGGCGAGAGAAAGCGCTTCTTCCTAGAGAGGCAACATTCCGGCAGCCTCCCCGCCATCCTGCTCCCTTTTAAAGGGAGGCCGTTCCACCCCACCCTCACGCTTTTTTCCCCCCTGCAATAGCCAATTGCTCGCCAAGCTCTCCGGCGCATGCTCCGTCCCAGTCTGAAGGGAGGAAAGCGAAAGAGCTGCGACGCTTGCAGGATTGTTAGGATGGATTTGAATCTGTGATTTCCAGCGGATTTGAAGGGAAGATTCCGATTGGCTTTGAGAGGGGGGGTCTGCGAAGGCTCAATAACAGAGCCTGGAAGGGTCCACAAAGAAGAGGGAGTCGAGCTATTCTCCAAAGCAGGACAAAGAAGCAGTGGATGAAACTGATCGAGGAGAGAAGCAACCTAGAACTCAGGAGAAACTTCCTGACAGTCGTGGACAATTAACCAGCGGAACAACCTGCCTCCAGAAGTTGTGGGTGCTCCAACACTGGAGGCTTTTAAGAAGAGACTGGACAGTTACTTGTCTGAAATGGTAAAGGATCTCCTGCTTGAGCAGGGTGTTGGACTAGAAGACCTCCAAGGTCCCCTTCCAACTGTTATTCTGTATTCTCTCTCTCTCATTCTCTCTCTCTCTCCCTCCGACCTCCAAGGTCCCTTCCAATTCTGTAATTCTGTACTTCGTATCTCTCTCGTCTGTCTGTCTGTCTGTCTGTCTGTCTGTCTGTCTCTATCTATCTATCTATCTATCTATCTATCTATCTATCTATCTATCTATCTATCTATCTATCTATCTATCTATCTATCCTCCAAGGTCCCCTCCAACTCTGTTCTGGCCTTGGAGGTCATCTAGTCCAACCCTCTGCTTAAAGCAGGAGATCCTTTACCATTTCTGACAAGTGGCTGTCCAGTTTCTTCTTGAAAGCTTCCAGTGATGAAACTCCCACAACTTCTGAAAGCAAGCTGTTCCATTGGTTGATCATTCTGTCAGAACATTTCTCCTTATTTCTAGGTTGAATCACTCCTTGATCAGTTTCCATCTATTGTTCCTTGTGTGGCCTTCAAAGGCTTTGGAAAATAAGTTGTCCCCCTCCTCTCTATGAGAGCCCCCTCTCAAATATTGGAACACAGTGAACACTCACTTAATTCCAGGTTGCTTCTCTCTTTGGTCAGTTTCCAACCATTGTTTCTTGTCTTGCCCTCTGGTACTCTGGAGAATAGTTTGATGCCCTCTTCTTTGTGGCAGCCCTTCAAATACTGGAATACTGCTGTCATGTCACTCCTAATCCTCATTCTTTTCTCTAGACTAGATATACCCAATTCCTGCAACCGTTCTTCATGTGTTTTAGTCTCCAGGCCTTTAATCATCTTAGTTGCTGTTCTTTGTACTTTTTTCCAAAGGCCCAACATCTTTTTTTGTAATGTTTTGTCCAACTTGCCCAACTTGGTATTTTAAAGTTGTGATGTGGCTCCATCACCAAAGGGTCTGAATCCAAGGTTGGTTCAGAATTATTCTGGGCTGACTTGAGGATTGATGTCCTGCGCACAAATCTAACTAAAAGATCTCCAAGGGTTCTCCCAGTCTTAAGGATCCACGATGAAGATGAGCTACTTCTTTGAGGCAGAGTTCCCTGCTCCACAAACTGAATATCTTACTGTGCCCCTGCTAAGAAATTGAGTAGCACCCAATGGAAAAAGGGTTTAGTTGCACATTTCACCTTCTTAAGTCTTTTGCATGTGAAAATATTCTTGTCTCACACTTAGCCCCCAAGTAATAATAACAAAGTTGGAAGGGACCTTGGAGATCATCTAGTCCAACCTCCTGCTCAGGCAGGAAAACCCATACCATTTCAGACAAATGGCTGTCCAGTCTCTTCTTAAAAACTTCCAGTGTTGGAGCATTCACTGCTTCTGGAGGCAGGTTGTTCCACTGATTAGTTGTTCTCACTATCAGGAAATTTCTCCTTAGTTCTAGGTTGCTTCTCCCCTTGATTAGTTTCCATCCATTGCTTCTTGTCCTGCCTTCAGGTGCTTTGGAGAATAGCTTGACTCCCTCTTCTTTGTGGCAACCTGAGATATTGGAACACTGCCATCATGTCACCCCTCATCCTTCTCTTCATTAGACATTCCCAATTCCAGCAACCATTCCTTATGTTTTAGCCGCCAGTCCCCTGATCATCTTTGTTGCTCTACTCTGTACACTTTTCTAGAGTCTCAACATCTTTTTTACACCATAGTAACCAAAACTGGATGCAGTATTCCACGTGTATCCTTACCAAGGCATTGTAAACACTTCACATGATCTTGATTCTATCCTTCTGTTAATTCAGCCTAGCACTGTGTTGCCTTTTTTGGCAGCTGCAGCACATGGCTGGCTCCTGTTTAAGTGATTGTCCACTAGGACTCCAAGATTCCTCTCTCAGTTACTACTATTGAGCAAGGTACCACCTATACCAGGGGTAGGCAACCTTGGCTCTTTTATGACTCATAGACTTTAACTCCCAGAATTCCTGGCTCAGGAATTCTGGGAGTTGAAGTCCACAAGTCATAAAAGAGCCAAGTTTGCCTACCCCTGACCTATACTGTACCTGTGCATTTGGTTGTTCTTGCCTAAATGTAGAGCCTTTTATCTTTAGTCATAAGAATCATTTCCTTTTTTCTTTGAATATGAAATTGTAACAGAGAAATACATGAAGCTAAACTGTTTTTTTAAAAAATTGAGTAGTTACTTATCAAAAATTCAGAGATAAATTCAAGAGACTGCTCAATGTAGGCATAAACTAAGAAGTATCTCTAACAGGGAAATTTACCAATGTCAGGCACAAGAGAGGCCTTAAATCCCACTTTTTCCCCCCAGTGTCTTCCCCAAGCTGCTTCTATTTACTCCAACAGAAGAACTAAATCCTTTCCCCAAATAAGGAGTCTCTTCTTTTTATTCCCTGGATCAAGAAAGTCCTGATTCTGTCAAGATATGTTGCTGTATTATCATGGGAAGCAGGCTCCATCTTGTAAACACCAATGACATCAGAGTTTCTGGTGCCTCAAGTTCGCAAAAATTTAGTGAGTGGAGGAACCCCCAAAGCCACACCAAGGAATGTCAAACTACAACTGCACAGCAACCCACCAGTCTGAGGTGGTGACAGCACGGCTTTGTCCAGATGAGAAATTATGGCAAACAAACCCACAGTCTAATGGGTTACGGAGAAGCAGAGAGTCAGCAGGATCTTGTCATGGATGGTATCACACATTGAAAACAGCTTCACATAATCACTGAATTAAGAAGTGGCGCTTGCTGGTCCAATTCCGTTTGTTAAAGTGTGCTCCCTCTTCAGTTTGTGATTCCACGTTTCTAAGGTTAAGTCTTTTCACATTCCATGTTTCACCTCATTGAATAGTGAGGAAAACAACACTGATTTGAAGCAACTGACCCCTATCTGGAGACACAGAATGGAAAAATGAGGGAAATTTATCTACTGTTCTAGCAAAAAAAAAAGATACAGCATAAGAAAGTAAGTGTGCTCCTTAGGGGGAAAAAAAATCACCCGTCAAATATTTTATTCTAAAATTAAAAGGACAAGCACTGTAGTAAACTTTTTACAAAGCTGCACAACATGTGGATTTTTGGAAAGGAGGAGATGTAATCCTGGTTTATTATGGGGTTGGTGTCAGCAAAAGTAGTTATTATGTGTTTCAATTTTACCACCATCACAATAATTTTTTAAAACATTAAATCAGATTCTGCCACGTTCATTCTGTATTGCAGGATAAATCTTCCGTTTCTTCTATGGGACACCGCATCAAATGCTTCCACAGAAATATTATATGTTTCCTGGGTTTGGTTTGGTTTTGTTTAACAAGGCTAAACATTCCCATTAGCCTCGAGTCTGTTTTCATGGGACTTTAATCCTGACCAACCATATAAATCCTCGCCAGCCTCTGATAAAACGGTCCCTGATTACATCAGGAAAAATATTCAAAATTGTCTAACAATATGGAAAGGGACTCATGATCTGTTGGTGAAGACTTAAGCAAAAAAAAAAAAACAACAACCTACCAACCCTCTCAATATTCCACAGTTTTTTCTCCTGAGTGGAACTTTTCTGGTAGGTAAAGGTAAAGGATCCCCCGCACGTGTGCTAGTCGTTTCCAACTCTAGGGGCCAGTGCTCATCTCCGTTTCAAAGCCGAAGAGCCAGCGCTTGTCCGAGGACGTCTCCGTGGTCATGTGGCCGGCATGACTAGACCCCAAAGGCGCACGGAGTGCTGTTACCTTCCCACCGTAGTGGTCCTTATTTTTCTACTTGCATTTTTACGAGCTTTCAAACTGCTAGGTTGGCAGAAGCTGGGACGAGTAACAGGCGCTCACTGTTACCCGGCACTCGGGATTTGACCCGCCAAACTGCGGACTTTCTGATCGACAAGCTCAGCGTCCTAACCCACTGAGCCACCGCGTCCCTTTTTCTGGTAGGCAAGTCCCCTTAAAATAGTTGCATTGCTCCATTTCTTGATGTACTGTCTCTCCTGTATGGATCAGCTCTTCGATCCACAGGTTTAGCATCCATGAAGTTCATCCAAAGTCAGATATGTATTTTCTTGAAGGTGGGAGGGGGAGGATGACCACCACTGGCACCAAAGGTTTGTCCATGCTCATAGTCTGCCCTATGGGAAATAAGGGCAGTGACACATTTTAACCCATTTCTACACTTCTACACTTTACAGTTCTCCAGTGCGGATTCATTTAGATCTGATGAGGCTCCATTTTCAACTGAACGTTACCGCAAAGTCAACATATTTCTGGTGTTTTTCGCTCGCGGGTCTCTCTTTACTAGGACAGGGCTTTTCAACCTTTTCACCCATTGTACCACTTTTAGGATATGGCAACAACCGAGTATCACCAGTCGCCTAGGAAGGTGTCAAAAACTTGATGACCAAAAAAAAGAAAAGGAAAAAAGTGATGAAGTACAGGTAGTCCTCGACTTACAACAGTTCGCTTAGTGACTGTTCAAAGTTACAATGGCAGTGAAAAAAGTGCCCCCCAAGCTACAGCCGAGCAAGACACCCGCCTGCTCACCCGGCGGCTTGGCAGCGGGGGTGGGGTTGGGTGTGTTTGGTTTTTATTCCCCCCCCCCTCTGCTGGGTGGTTACATCAGGTTTTGGTCACTTCACATGACCCTGGGACACTGTGACCGTCCTAAATATGAATCAGTTGCCAAGCATCTGAATGTAAATCACAAGACCCTGGAGATGCTGCAACATTCCAGCTGATCAGTGTTTCTTCTGGGCTCAGAAGCACCAGGATCCGTGCCGAGCTCCAGCTGAATCCTGGAGCTTCCGCTGAGCCCTGACAGCCCCGAAGAAGCGCTGATCCTGGTGCTTCCACTGAGCCCTGACAGCCCTGCAGCTCCAGCTGTCTCTCGCTCAGGCTTGTGCGGTGCTGCCACCGGTTCAGCTCATTCCCCTCCCCTGCTACCACTTCTAGGATGGTCGTGTACCACCTGCCAGGGGCCAATGTACCACAGGTAGTACCCGTACCACAGGTTGAAAAGCCCTGGATTAGGAGAAGAAAACACTTGTGATGAACGCTCCCGAGCTTATGGTTTCTCTCTTGTGTGGATTCCTGTGTGTTGTGAAAGGTGAGTTTTCTGACTGAAGCCCTTTCCACACTCGGAGCATTTGAATGGTTTCTCCCCCGTATGAATCCTTTTATGGCAAATAAAATGACTGAGGCATTTGAAACTCTTTCCACATTCCAAACACTTAAAAGGTTTCTCCCCGGTATGAATCCTTCTATGACAATTCAGATCTGAGCGAACACTGAAGTTCTTTCCACACTCGGAACACCTGTAGGGCTTCTCACCTGTGTGCATTCTTTCGTGTTTTTTAAGGTGGCAGTTTCGCCTGAAGTTCTTCCCACACTTCAGGCATTTGTATGGTTTTTCCCCTGTGTGGATCCTTCGATGGTAAATAAAGGTCGTTCTCTGACGGAAGCATCGCCCACACTCTGTACATTTATATGGCTTCTCCCCCGTGTGGATTCTTACATGTATCACAAGACTAGATCTTCCACTGAAGTTCCTTCCACACTTCAAGCAGGTATATGGTTTCTCCCCAGTGTGAGTTCTTTTATGTCTTGTAAGGTGGCCGCTCTGAGTGAATCTCCTTCCGCACACCAGGCAGATATACGGTTTCTGTCCCGTGTGCTTTCTTTTGTGAGCTGTAAGGCGACTTCTCCTACTGAATCGCTTTCCGCACTCCAGGCATTTATACGGTCTCTCCCCTGTGTGAATCCTCTTATGGTACATAAGATCCGAGGAGCCACTAAAACTCTTTCCACACACCAGGCATTGATACGGTTTCTCCCCTGTGTGAGTCCTTTTGTGTTGCATAAGGCTACTGTTCCGCCCAAAGCTCTTTCCACACTCCAGACACTTGTATGGTTTTTCTCCTGTGTGGATCCTTTTATGGTAAATAAAGGTAGTTTTCCGACTGAAGCTCTTATCACACTCTGTACATTTATATGGTCTCTCTCCCGTGTGGCTCCTTACATGTTTGATAAGGTTGGAACTTCCACTGAACTTCCTTCCGCAGTGAAGACACGAATACGGTTTCTCCCCAGTGTGGGTTCGTTGATGTCTGGTAAGGTGACCTGTCTGACTGAATTTTTTTCCACACACCAGGCATATATATGGTTTCTCCCCGGTGTGGGTCCGTTCATGGACAGTAAGCTTACATCTGTGACTGAAGGTCTTTCCACACTCCAAGCATTTATACCGTTTTTCCATTGGGGGATTTTCTGGGGGTAAAATAAGTAACTGTTTCTGGCTAAAACTCTTTTCACACACATACGGCTTCTCCTTTTTATGTGATGTAAAATGATTGTTCAACGTGAATTTTTCTACACAATTTATAAATGTATATGGTGTCTCTGGGATGTATGATGGCTGATGTAAAACAAGAGAAGACCTAAGGCTGATACTTTCCTCATATTCTTGATATTCATATTGTTCCTTTTCAGTCTGGTTTGCATAATATTCACTGAAGACAAATTTCGCTCTGTCTGTCTTGTCACATCCAAGATATTTTCCAACTTCTTCTTGTTGCTGAAGTTGCTGGGTTGGGAGGCCAAGGACTTCATTGTGATCAGAAAGAGAAGACTTCTTCCTTCCACTCTTTAGGCATTTTTTTGAAGTTTTTCGAAGTCCCCCCTTGATTCCGAGCATTTTTTCTTGAAACTGGAATAGTGCTAGGTTGGGCTCCTGGTAATTCTCATGCTCTTGCCCAAAACCTGATTTGACGAAGAAGAGAAAAAAAATAATTAATCATTACGTCCATCGCAGAAAAACGCTGCAACTGTTATTTTTGCATTTACAACATTTTGCTAGACTCCTCTTTGTATGGCGTAAATCTTTCAGTTCATTTAAGGTTCTACCTCAAACATTATGTACTTTGGGGCAATTCCCTACTTAATTTTTATGAGGTATTTTGGTTTTGGAGACAAAAAAAACCCCTTCTTTTTTGTTATCTGAAGACTGAATAATCAGGAGCAAGGGGTATCGAAACAAAATGTATGAAGCAATTGACGCCTTGATTTCATTACAGCAAGTGCAGTTTCAAGAATCCCCTACGTTACATACTGACACACCTAGCCTGAATTCATGAAGGCACTTGAAATGACATAATCATTAGTCTTATCTCTCCTAAGGTGAACATCACCCTCAAACATAAAAGAAATCTCTTGAGATTCTCCTGGTTGACAGTACAAACTAAAATGCAGTTTTCCTGATAAGGAAAAGCTTCCTTCCGCTCTACTCTCCGTGTCCTAGGATCAGGTGAAGGAGGCAGCTGTTCCTTGTCAGAGGGGATCTTTTGTCTCTCATCACTGCTGCCGATCCTTCCCTGCATTTATTTCCTCTTGTGGAGGAAATAAATCTAACGAACAAAATGGAGGCTGCACTTGTTTGCCTCCCCGCCTTTTAGACATGAGTTCGGTTAAACCCCAGGTCTTCTCTTTACCTAGCCCTTTGAGACCTGAAAAAGGGACGCGGTGGCTCAGTGGGTTAGGATGCTGAGCTTGTCGATCAGATGGTCGGCAGTTTGGCAGGTCGAATCCCGAGTGCCGCGTAACAGAGTGAGCGCCTGTTACTTGTCCCAGCTTCTGCCAACCCAGCAGTACGAAAGCATGTAAAAATGCAAGTAGAAAAATAGGGACCACTACAGTGGGAACGTAACAGCGCTCCGTGCGCCTTTGGCGTCAAGTCATGCCGGCCACATGACCATGGAGACATCCTCGGACAAGCGCTGGCTCTTCGGCTTTGAAACGGAGATGAGCCCCGGCCCCTAGAGTTGGAAACGACTAGCACGCATGTGCGGGGGAACCTTTACCTTATGAGACCTGAATTGATCCGCCTTGCTCTAGACAACCCGCCCCCCCCCGGCTGCAGTCCCATCAAAACAAAAAACAGAAGTCTTATCCACTCCTAGTACAGCCCACGGCTGCCCTTAAAAGGGAACTGCAACATAGACAAGTCCAAACCTTCCATTCTCCATCATCAGACGTCAACATTCCCTCTCCTGAACAATGGACTTCTTCAGCTATGCCGCCCTCTTCAAAGGCCCATCTTGCCAAATAGCAGCACTACAGGTATTCCTTGTTTAGTTACTGCCTCAGAGAGTGACCAGTTATGAAGGTGATGAAAAAGTCAATGCTCACATTTATGACATTCACAGCATTTCTCTCAGCCACGTGTTCCCCAATGAAATCAGTCAGTACATGTTTGTTTTCTCTCCCCTCCTCGCAGAAGGGGAGAGATTGCCTAAACGAGCTACTTCTTCCTTAGCTGCTGTTCTTTGCAAGGCAGCACATCTCTGCTAATGTCACATTAACAAAACAGTCCAGAATTGTTGATTTAGAGACTCAATCGCAGCTACTGCCTAACATTGACAAGACCCTAATCAATGTCAATGTCACATTCAAAACTTTTGTTTTGCCTCCTCCAGGTAAACAGCCTGTATTGCTTCAATCTATAACTCTCTTGTAATCCCTCTCTCTCCAATGAATATGAAAATGATTCTCTACATGTGAATTATCCCACCAGTATCAGGGTGAGCATTCCAAAGCATGAATGGAGAAAAAAGGCTATCAACTTCCACAAAGCTTCTCGGTTTGGGGTTACCCAGCTGTTGGGGGTCTGAGCCCTGTGTAAAGCGAAGGAAAACTGAAATATATTCATAAGCAGAATCGTGGTCACGTAGTTTTTCCACTTACTTTACTACTTCGTTTAACGAAAGAGTTGCTGGTCCCCACTGCAGTCACTAAAAGAGAATTATTGTCACCCCCAGTTGCACTGACAAGGATTTGTCTAGCTTCCCCAAACTGCTTAGCCAATCAGATCTGTGGGATTTTCCAGCTTGTAACCATTAAGTTCTAGAAAAATCATCACTTTACTATTACTCTGGGCCCCTCTTTCTTGTAAAGCAGGTACTCAACAATTCTTGCAAAAAAGCTCGGTTCTTTTCCTCAGTGTTGTAATTCTCCTTTAGACTGAATCCACAGCAGCTTCTAACACTACATTGTGTTGAAGCACCCGGGGGGGGGGAGAAATGCCACTTATTCTGATCTCTACAGGCAACGTACACATCTTCAACTCAAAGATAAAGGGAGGGCCCTTTTGTCCAAACTGATGGTATGAGAAACTGCCACTGATTATTAGGCAACCTTAGAGATGCAGCAGTTATAAGGAATAGACAATCATTCTTCACCTAAAGCAGGGGTCCCCAACCTATGCTCTGCGGCCCACTGCCAGGCCATGGCCTACTGGCCACCAGGCCATGGGACAGGCTGGACAGTACGCACACTTGTGCATGCACTTACCCCCACTTGTGCTAGCGCCCGTGGACCTGTTTACTCATGCGCTTGGGGCTAACAGCAGCAGTGGCTAGTGCTGGCATGCATGCCAAATTGGGGCCGCTAGTGCCTGCGGGTTGCACACCCCGTTTGCACATGCACGCAGGGCTAGCAGTGGCAGTGGCTACCACCTGCATGCATATGCAAAGGGGGCTGCTAGCGCCATGCGGCTTGCGCGGCCTGTTTGCACATGCACACGGGGCTAGCAGGAACAGCGGCTAGCGCACATGCAAATCGGGCCGCTAGCCACATGCGGGTGCGTGCGGCCCCGTTTGCGTGCGGCCCTGTTCACGTGCTTGTGCGTGTGGGTGTGCCTACAAATTTCCCAGCTGCTCCTTTTCCCTCTGGGCCGCCAGCATAAAAACGTTGGTGACCTCTGACCTAAAGTAGTTCAGGTTATCAGCTCTGGAATCAGACTAAAGAAAAATTGTCATCTTGGCTAAAGAACTTCCTGGAAAGCTCAGATGAGAAATGATCTTCTAAAGTATCTACCAGCTTGTCCATTTAAGCAAGAAAGTCCTTCTAGGTAGAATCTGCTTTCTGAGCACTTACGGCAGCAAAAGACTTCCGCAAATGCCTGAATACCAGAGCAAAACAGATCCTTACCCAGAATGGCCACATTCCTAGAATTCTCCAGCATGACTTCTCTGTGTAAGGCTCTCTGGCGAGAATCCAGCAGAGCCCACTCCTCTTCCGTGAAATACACAGCCACCTCCTCAAAGGATACGGAGCCCTGAAATTCAAAGGAAACGTTCCTCAGCAGAGACAACCCAGAAAGTTCTCTTCCACCTTTCCAATATCCCAAAAGTAAGTTTTATAAGGCAGAAAATGCTGCTTTTGTGACATAATCTACTACTAGGTTTCACAGCTGCCTCTCCAACAATCCACCTGTCTGGTTAGAATGTCTTCCTACCACAATTCATTTTGGAGGAAGACGTTGAAGAGATACGCCATTTTGTCACCTCTTTTTCTGAAAGAAAACGTTTTTTCTTTTTGATGTAATAACTCCATACCTGTCATATATCACTTTTATCTGAATATTAACTGAATCTTGCTTGAGCAAGTCAAGACTAGTTAAATGTCTATGGAGAATCATCCAGGTCATAAGTTATCCCAAAGGTGCTTTTTCACGAGGCAACTGGGCTTTCTTGTTTTTCTTTGAAGACGTTTTGTTTCTCATCCTAGAAACATTTTCATCTCCTAAAGAAGTTTCGTGGACAAGAAGTGAAATGTCTTCAAAGAAAACATGGCTGGCTCCAGGCGGTTATATCTGCTTCCTTGAGTGAGGGTTATTTCCCCACCGTCTTGAAGGAGGCGGTGGTGAGACCTCTCCTCAAGAAGCCTGTCTTGGACCCAGCTGGATTGAACAACTTTCGTCCAGTCTCCAACCTTCGCTTTCTTGCGAAGGTTGTTGAGAGTGTGGTGGCGCATCAGCTCCCTCTGGTCCTGGATGAAGCGGATTTTCTGGACCCCTACCAATCGGGTTTCAGGCCCGGGTACAGCACGGAGACGGCATTGGTCGCTCTGGTGAATGATCTCTGGAGGGCGCGGGACAGGGGATATTCCTCTGTCCTTGTCCTATTAGACCTCTCGGCGGCTTTCGATACCATCGACCATGGTATCTTGCTGCGGCGTCTCAGGGGATTGGGAGTGGGAGGCACAGTTCTTCAGTGGTTCTCCTCCTATCTCCTGGGACGCTCGCAGTCGGTGTTGGCAGGGGGGCAGAGATCGGCCCCTAGGTCTCTCGTTTGTGGAGTTCCTCAGGGGTCGGTTCTCTCGCCTCTCCTGTTCAACATCTATATGAAACCGCTGGGTGAGATCATTCGTGGTTTTGGAGTTGGGTATCATCAATATGCCGATGATACCCAACTTTTCTTTTCGACCCCAAACCACCCCAGTGATGCCCTCGCTGTGATGTCCCGTTGCCTGGAGGCGGTTCGGGTCTGGATGGGGAGGAACAGACTTCAACTCAACCCTGACAAGACTGAGTGGCTGTGCATTCCGGCATCCCGGGACATTCAAAATGTTCCATCTCTTTCTATGGGGGGTGAGCTCTTACCCCCCGTGGATAGGGCTCGCAACTTGGGAGTCCTCCTAGATTCACGGCTAACCCTGGAAGACCATATAGTGGCCGTGACTAGGGGGGCTTTCGCCCAGGTTCGCCTGGTGCACCAGTTGCGGCCCTATCTGGACCGGGATGCCCTGTGCACGGTCACTCATGCGCTCGTGACCTCTCGCCTTGACTACTGTAATGCTCTCTACATGGGGCTTCCCTTGAAGACCACTCGGAGGCTCCAACTGGTACAGAATGCGGCCGCGAGAGTTGTCTTGGGAGTTTCCCGGTACTCCCATGTTACACCTTTGCTCCGCGAGCTGCATTGGCTACCAGTTGTCTTCCGGGTGAGGTTCAAGG
This sequence comes from Vipera ursinii, assembly GCF_947247035.1. NCBI lineage: Eukaryota > Metazoa > Chordata > Lepidosauria > Squamata > Viperidae > Vipera > Vipera ursinii. The sequence continues at coordinate 6,190,808 of NC_139513.1, forward strand.
TCTTGGTTATGATCTTCAAGTCCTTACATGGCATGGGTCCGGGTTACCTCAGGGACCACCTGCTGCCGGCGTCAACTCCCCTCCGCCCTGTGCGTTCCCACAGAGAGGGCCTCCTCAGGGTGCCTCCGGTCAGGGAATGCCGACTGGCGGCCCCCAGGGGGAGAGCCTTCTCTGTGGGCGCTCCGGCACTTTGGAATCAACTGCCGGTGGAGCTCCGGATGACATCAGACCTCCGAACCTTCCGTCGCGGCCTGAAGACCCATTTATTCGAATTAGCTGGTCTGGCCTGATGGGGGAATATGGGTTTTTAAAATAGTTGTTTTTATTATTGTATTATTGTTTTTATTTGGGCATTGGTTTAATCTTATTTTAACTTTTGTATCGTAATTATATATGCCCTGTGAACCGCCCTGAGTCCCCAGGGAGAAGGGCGGTATATAAATTAAATAAAACCTAAAACCTAAACCTAAAAACAAGAAAGTCCAGTTGCCTTGTGAAAAAGCACCTTTGGAAGTCAAGACTAGTGTTTTAGACTTTAAAAGAAGTGACTTCAATGCTAAGAAAGAGACTAGGGAATATTCCATGGATGGGAATAATAATAATAATAATAATAATAATAATAATAATAATAATAATAATAATAATAATAATAATAATAAAACAAAAGTTGGAAGGGACCTTGGAGATCATCTAGTCCAACCCCCTGCTCAGGCAGGAAACCCTATACCAGGGGTAGGCAACCTTGGCTCTTTTATGACTCATGGACTTCAACTCCCAGAAGTCCTGAGCCTACCCCTGCCCTATACCATTTCAGACAAATGGCTGTCCAATATCTTCTTAAAGACTTTCAGTATTGGAGCATTCACAGCTTCTGGAGGCAGGTGGTTTCACTGATTAATTGTTCTAACTGTCAGGAAGTTTCTCCTTAGTTCTAGGTTGCTTCTCTCTTTGGTTAGTTTGCATACTAAATACTAAAAGGAAACACAGTTCAAGATGCTTGGTAAAGCCTATACATATCTATACTTTTAACAGGCTCTGCTTCCAGCTGAGGAATTCTGGGAGTTGAAGTCCACAAGCCATAAAAGGGCTAATTTTGAAGACCCCTGGTGTAAGTCTACATAGAAAGTGGTATTACCTTCCACGTCTTTGGTTTCAAGTTTGGTCTACCTTGGAGGAATGTTCCTTCTGTAGCTTGTGTTTAAACCAGAGGTCCCCAACCTTTTGGGCACCAGGGACCAGTACCGTTGAGGGAGGTTTTTCCGCAGACCAGAGGGTGCGTGGTTTTGTGTGCTGCCTGCGTCCCACAGATGGGGCTTTGCTTGTTTGTGTTGCTGGCATGCCGTGGCCTGGTACCGGTCCATAGAACGGGGGTTGGGGACCCCAGATTTAAACAATCATCTTGAAAGTGGAACCAAGCTAAATTTTGATCTCAACACTTGACCTCCTTTGTTGTGTAGTGAGTTTCTTGCAAGCAGGAGGCGAGACGAGAGGGTTCAAACAGGAACATTGCTTTATTGTAAACAGGAACAGAACTGAGAACAGAGGCTTCTACGCAGCTACTTATACGGTTGGCCACTAGGCAGCAGCCAATAGGTTTGAAGAACCTATTCCCGCCCCAGAGCCAACCAATGATTGTCTTGGAGACTGCATGTTTGGGCAGCCAGTGACAGTTACACAGACACCCTGATTAGGTAATCTGAAGCAGCATTCAAAGATACGTGAAACATTTCAAGTAAAAAGGCCCAATACATTACATCCTTAACAAGCTTTGTGTAGAATAGATTGTCATGCCACAAATGACACCTGCCCCCCCTCAAGATTTTCCTGCTCTGACAAGCCTCCTTACCTGAGCTGTTGTGGCTCCACCAGACAGACGAGATGTTTCAGGGGTTTCCATAGACAAACTTGCATTCCCTGTGATCAAGATAAAAGGATAAAAGGAGATGGACAAAAAAGTGTTTGGAAGCTGACTGAGTCGACTATTGCAGGGGTTCCTAACCCCCGGTCCGTGGACTGGTACTGGGCCATGGGATGCCGACAATCGGTCCGCACAAACAAGCAACGCCCCATCCGTGGGATGCAGGCAGCACACAAACCCACCCACTCTCTGGTCGGTGGAAAAACTTTTCTCCACAGAACCGGTCCCTAGTGCCCAAAAGGTTGGGAACCTCTGAGCTATTGGGAAGCACTACAGTATGTGTAGAAGAAGCACTAGAATCAGTGCTTTTTTTGTAAAAGAAAAAGGTGCCGGAACTCACACATGTCATATAACCCATCTTGCCTACCCTACAAGGTTCCATCCAAAAAAGGTGCTGGAACTCCGTTCTGAGCATTCTATGAGGAAAAAAAGCCCTGACTAGAACGAAATGGCTTCAGGCTTCATTGCCCGCAGAAGTAACCTGTCACTTACGTGGCAACAAAACCTGAGTTGGATCTTCCTCTGAGAAGCCCAACAGCTGCTCCACAGAGAGATCTCCTCCACCTTCAGGAAGTACGGTGGCCATCTTCATCAACTGGCCCTGCAATTTAAAACATTGAAACAATTGAACACTGCTGCATCAAGGGGGGTCCTTTTGTGTCTCCAAATGTTAGACCGTGCTAAGCTTGTAAGCCGCCCTGAGTCTTCGGAGAAGGGCGGGATATAAATGGAATTAAAATAAATAAATAAAAATAAATATCCATATCCGACTATATCCATAGCTGGAGAGAGGCAAATTCCCTTCTTCCTCTGGAATAATCCGGAGGGGGGAAACCACCACTCTGGGAGTGAAAATGGAGGGAAACTCAAGTCCCTTCCACTGTCACCGCCTGCAGTTGTGTCTCCAAAGCTGGATCACATCCATAGGTGGAGATGCAAATTCCCCTTGGGTTCCTATATAGAATAATCCGGAGGAGGAAAACTGGGAGAGAAAAGGAAGAGAAAACCAAGGTCTCTCCTACACTGAGGCACTTGAGAGCCTGACAAGGCAAAACAGCCTTTCCTCCCTGGAGGGGATCCTCCCGCTCTTTTCACCCGCTGCTGCCGCTTCCGCTCCTCTCGGGCCCGGCTGAGCAGGAATCCCCTCAGGCGCGCCGCTCTCCGCCCGCCACCTCCGCAGCCAGCCCGCCATCTCCGTGGGCAGCGCGCCCAGGATCCGCTTCAGGATCCCACACACACACACACCCGGTCCGCCAGCCGGGCTTGGCCGCTCCCGCTCGGGCTTCAGCCAGCCGGGGTAAAAGCGGCTGCCGCAGGCGGCTGCAAGAGAGCGGCTGGGGAGGAAGAACCTCCGCCTCCTCAGCAGGGAGGCTCCTCCGCGCGGCTCCGGATCCCCCTCAGGCTCGGCGGCAGGAAAGCCCGGCGCTGCTCCCGGCGTGGTCGAGGCTATCGGCCGGGCCGCGCTCCTTTCCCCGCGGCGGCGGCGGCGGCGCCTCCTCCTGGTTGAGCCTCCGCTCCTTCCCTGCCCGCCTCTGGCCGGGAGCCTCCGCCGGATGCCGATCCGCTACGCGCAGCCCCGGCATCCCTCCGGATTCCCTCCCATTTTCCACTCCCGACCGCCTCCTCCTTCCCGGGAAAGAAGGGAAAGGAAAAAAAAAAAAGCCTACCGGCTAAGCTGGATCGGGGCCAGCGCAGCTGTCATTCACTCCCGACTCTCTCGGCTCCGACTTCAGCGTAAAGGGCCCTCGCGGCCTCTGGGAAGGCAACGGCGAGCTTCTTCCTAGGGCAGGGGTAGGCAACCTCGGCTCTTTTATGACTCATGGACTTCAACTCCCAGAATTCCTGAGCCAGCCATGACTTCAACTCCCAGAATTCCTGAGCCAGCCATGCTGGCTCAGGAATTCTGGGAGTTGAAGTCCATGAGTCATCAAAGAGCCGAGGTTACCTACCCCTGTCCTAGGGGAAACACTTGGGTAAGCTCTGTCCCCTCCTTTGAAGGGGAGTGAGTCTCCTTTGAAACGTCCCCAGTGGCCATCCTACAAAAATGGTGCACCCGGGATTTCCACATATCCAAGATTTTGCTAGGTTCCTCTTTGTATGATTCTCTTAAATATAAGGCTATTTGCTCAGCCGTCAAAGTTACTATTGTGTAGTGCAGGGGTCTTCAAACTTGGCCCTTTTTTGACTTGTGGACTTCAACTCCCAGAATTCCTCAGCCAGTGTTCCTAGCTGAGGAATTCTGGGAGTTGAAGTCCACAAGTCATAAAAGGGCCAAGTTTGAAGACCCCTGGTGTAGTGGGTCCGACGCAAGGAAGAGACGCCAGCCGGTGTGTGCCTGCATACATAACAGTTACTACGGCAAGGAACAAACGGTAGTTATCCCCAGCCTCCAAAGTGACCCCTGTTGCAATGCTCCTGTCATCATGTAAACAAAATGTGGACCCGTTAAGTGACATCTGCAGGGGTGCTTCAACTCCCCTTCCCTGCCTATCTCTACACTTGGCCAGCCACCATTTTGCCACCACGATTCATGATTATATAATTATATAATAATAATAAGTTGGAAGGGACCTTGGAGGTCATTTAGTCCAACCCCCTGCTCAGGCAGGAAACCCTATACCATTTCAGACAAATGGTTGGCCAGTCTCTTCTTAAAAACTTCCATTCTTGGAGCATTCCCCACTTCTGGAGGCAGGTTGTTCCTCTGGTTAGTTGTTGTAACTGTCAGGAAGTTTCTCCTTAGTTCTAGGTTGCTTCTCTCCTTGGTTAGTTTCCATCCTGTTGCTTCTTGTCCTGCCCTCAGGTGTTTTGGAGAACAGCTCGACTCCCTCTTCTTTGGGGCAACCCTTAAGATGTTGAAACACTATCGTGTCACCCCTCGCCCTCCTCTTCGTTAAACTAGACATACCCAATTCCTGTAACCGTTCTTGGTATGTTTTAGCTTCCCTGATCATCTTTGTTGCTCTTCTCTGTACTCTTTCTAGAGACTCGACATCTTTTTTTACATCATAGTGACCAAAGTTGTCTGAAGTGGTCAGGGCTCCCGTTTGCAAAGCCTGCGGGTGGGTGGATTTGGATTTGCCTTTTGTAGATCTTTCAAAAGGATTCGGAGAGGATAACAATCAGCCTAGGGAGCAACTGTCCCCACTCCCACCCCGTTAAGTGTTTTTAAGCCATGGAAGGACCTTCTGCCTGGAATTGGAAGGCTGCCTTTCTGGAGAGTTTGAATCCAAAGTTAATCTGGACAACCATTTGTCTGAAACGTTATAGGATTTCCTGCCTGAACAGTAAGTTAGACTAGAAGACCTCCACGGTCACTTCCAACTCTGCTATTCTATTTCTGTTCTATTCTATATTCCATTCCATTCCATTCCATTCCATTGTTCTGTTCTATTCTATTCTATTCTATTCTATTCTATTCTATTCTATTCTATTCTATTCTATTCTATTCTATTCTCAATAAAGATTCTATTCTGTTGTTCTGTTCTGTTCTATTCCCTTCTCTTCTGTTCTGCTCTTATTCTATTCTGATTGGTGTGTGCTGTCATTCCAAGTCCAGAACTGGTTCATAATTACCTTGTGGAAGAGGGTCCATCGTAAATTCAAATAGTTGCTAAGCAAGTACTAGCCACAGTCCTTAGAAACGAAAAGGAAACCTCAAATATTTTATTGTGAAATTAAAGGACAAGCACTATAGTAAATCTTTACAAAGTTGCATAAAAATGGGGATTTGTGGAGAGGAGGAAGTGTTTTCCCATTTTTTATTAAGGGAAGGGTGTCGGCAGAGGTAGTTATTGAGCGTTTGAGAGTTTCATCACTATCATAATATTTTTGTAACATTAAACCTGATTCTGCTGTTTATTCTGCACTGTAGGACAAACTTTTGCTTTCTTCAATGGGACACCACATCAAATGCTTCCACAAGGATATTAAATCCTTCTTGGTTTTTTGTTTTTTTTTACAGGATTAAATATTCCCATCAGCCTCAGTCTGTTTTCATGGGAATTTAACCTTAACCAACCATATAATCCTCGTCAGCCTCTGATACAACAGTCCCAGATTACATCAGGAAAAATATTCAAGATTGGTCTAACAATGTGGAGAGAGGCTCATAATTCGTTGGCGAAGGCTTAAGCAAAAAACCCAAACCAAATCATCAACTCTTTCCATGTTCCATCCTTTTATACAGTTTCTCTCCCAAGTGGAAATTTTCTGGTAATTTAAGAAGACACGTCCTCTTAAAATAGTGGCTTTGCTTCCTTACTTGATGTATTGTCTCTCCTCCATGGATCAGCTCTTCAGTCAGCAGGTTTAGCATTCATGAAGCTCAACCAAACTCAAGATATGTATTTTTCTGGGGGAGAGCCAGTACTGGTACCGAAAGTTCATTTACACTCATAGGACCTCCTATGGGAAACAAAGGCAGTGGCGTGTTTTAACCCCACTCCAGGCATTTTTATGGTTCTCCTGTGTGGATTCATTTAGGTCTGATGAGACGACATTTCCAACTGAACGTCACTCCAGTCATCATTACCATTTCTGTACTTCAGATATGAGTCTCTTTACAGGAAGAAAACAAGAGGAAAGCTCCCAAGCTGGTTTTTTTCTGTTGTTGGGAAAGGTGATTTTTCTGGCTGAAGTTCTTTCCACACTCTTGAGCATTTGGATGGTTTCTCCCCTGTATGAATCCTTTTAGGGCAAATAAAATAACTGCTCCAATTGAAGCTCTTTCCATATTCCACTCATCTGGTTTCTCCCTTGCATGAATGTGTCTACGATAAGTCACACCTGAGCGTCAGCTGAAGTGCTTTTCAGAGTCCTAGCACTGATACAATTTCTTCCCAGTGTGCATTTTTTTATGTTTCTTAAGGTGGCAGTTTCGCCTAAAGTTCTTCCCACATTCTGGGCATTTGTATGGTTTTTCTCCTGTGTGGATCCTTCGATGGTAAATATAGGTCGTTCTCTGACGGAAGCCCTTTCCACACTCGGTACACTTATATGGGTTCTCCCCCGTGTGGATTCTTACATGTATCACAAGGCTAGATCTTCTACCAAACTTCCTTCCACATTTCAAGCAGGTATATGGTTTCTCCCCAGTGTGAGTTCTTTTATGACTTGTAAGGTGGCCGCTCTGACTGAATCTCCTTCCACACACCAGACATATATACGGTTTCTGTCCTGTGTGCTTTCTTTTGTGAGCTGTAAGGCGACTTCTCCTACTGAATCGCTTTCCGCACTCCAGGCATTTATACGGTCTCTCCCCTGTGTGAATCCTCTTATGGTACATAAGATCTGAGGAGCCACTGAAACTCTTTCCACACACCAGGCACTGATACGGTTTCTCCCCTGTGTGAGTTCTTTTGTGTTGCATAAGGCTAAAATTACGCCCGAAGCTCTTTCCGCACTCCAGGCACTTGTATGGTTTCTCTCCTGTGTGGATCATTTTGTGGCGAATAAAATGACTGCTTTGATTGAAGCTCTTATCACACTCTGAACATTTGTATGGTTTCTCCCCCGTGTGGCTCCTTACGTGCTTGATAAGGCTGGAACTTCCACTATATTTCCTTCCACACTGCAGGCACGAATACGGTTTCTCCCCAGTGTGGGTTCGTTGATGTCTGGTAAGGTGACCCGTCTGACTGAATTTTTTTCCACACACCAGGCACATATATGGTTTCTCCCCAGTGTGGGTCCGTTCATGGACTGTAAGTTTACATCTGTGACTGAAGGTCTTTCCACACTCCAGGCATTTATACCGTTTCTCCATTGGGGGATTTTCTGGGGGTAAAATAAGCAACTGTTTCTGGCTGAAACCCTTTCCACACAAATACAGATTCTTGTCTTTATGTGACGTAAGATGACTGTTCAAACTGAATTTTTCCCCACAATTTATAATTCCATATGGTGTCTCTGGGATGTATGATGGGCGATGTAAAACAAGAGAGGAGCTAAGATTGATATTTTGCCCCTGCTCTTGATGTTCACAATGTTCCTCTTCAGTTTGGTTCAGATATTTACTGAAAAGAGATGTTGCTTTGTCTATTTTGCCAAATCCGAAATGTTTTCCAACTTCTTCCCTTTGCTGAAGTTGCTGGGTTGGGAGGCCAAGGACTTCATTGTGGCTAGAAGACTTCTTCCTTCCATTCTTTAGGGGGTTTTTCGTACTCTTTTGATGTGCCCCCTGATTTCGAAGTATCCCTTTTTCAGACTGGATCACTTGAAATAGCGCTAGGCTCGGCTCCTTGTTATTCTCAGGCTCCTGCCCATAAGCTTATTTGAAAAAAAGAAGAAAAAAAAGCTCATTATTTTCATCACACAATATGGCGCACCTGTCATTTCTGCACATTTCCTGGATATGCTGGTTTCTCTGTATGGTTTTCTTATAGACAGGTAGTCCCCAAGTTGTGTTATTCGTTCAGCCACCATGGAAACTTACCGTGGTGTTTAATGAATGATATTTACCCTCTGTTGCTGGTTCCCGCATTCATGTGAAAAAAACATGCGTGCTTGGCAGCCCACCTAAACTTATAACCATGGGTCCCCCCCACCTGTCTCTACACTTTGCCAGCCACCTCAACACATTAATTATTTTAATTATTTAGTTAATTCTTTTCATCACAGAAAAAAAACATTATTGTTCAATTTCCAAGAATTTGCTAGATTTCGCTTTGGGTGCCTAAAGTTTTCGTTTATGGTTCTACCTCAGACATTATATCCCTTTGGACAATTCCACACTTATTTTTCTGAGGTATGTTTTATTTTCTGAGGTACTCCCTTATCTGGAAGATTAAATAATCAGAAGCATGGGGTCTCAAGAACAAACTGACCTCTTCAATTCCCCAGATTTCTCGGCTTGAAACCTTTTAACTTCTAGAAATACCTTCCACTTACATTTTTTCAGCGTCCCTCTTTCTTGTGAAGCAGGTACTCAACAATCCTTGCAATAAAGCTTTGTTCTCCTCAGTGTTGTGATTCCCCCTTTGGATTATACACAGTACCACATAGTACTAAGTATTGAACAATCCAGGGAAAAATGTCACTTGTTCTGATCTGTACAGGGAGCTTACACATGATTTAATTGAGAGACAGAGAGTGTTTTATCCAAAGAGATGGTATGAGAAGCTGCCACTGATTATTAGCAACCTAGCAGATAGGGCAGCTGTAAGGAACAACTGCCCTGTCTCCTAGATTCAGGGAAGTATCTTCCTCACTTAAAGCGATTCCCGTTATCTGCTCTGGAATCAGTCCAAAGAGAAGCTGTAATCTTCACTAAAGAACTTCCTCAAAAGCTCAGATGAGATAGGATCTTGTAGAGCATCTACCAGCTTCTCCGTTTTACTTTAGTCTTTGAAAAAGAAGCCCCAGAATGTCTTCTTGAGGACTTATGGCAACCAAAGACTTTCCACAAATACCTGAATCTAGAGCAAAACAGGTTCTTACCCAGAGCGGCCACATTCCTAGAATTCTCCAGCATGACTTCTCCATATAAAGCTCTCTGGCTGGGATTCAGCAACGCCCACTCGTCCTCCGTGAAATACACAGCCACCTCCTCAAAAGTTACTGAGCCCTGAAAATCCAAGTAAATGTTCCTCAACAGAAGTCCCGGGAGGTTCTCTCCCATATTTCCAATATCTTAAAAATGACTTAGGTAAGATAGAAGAATGCTTCCTTTCTGACATAATGTACTACAAGGATTTTTTTAGTTCTCGCTCCGAGAATCTACTTCTGGTTAGAATTTCTTGAAGACTTTGAAGAAGTGGGTCACTTTCTTACATCTCCTTCAGTGTGAAAACGTTCGGGGGTTTTTTCCCCCCCTTTGCACAAGCTACTATTTTGGTGAAATAATTTCATACCACACATATATAACTTTTCACTGGATCTCCTCAGACATATTGCCACAATTTAACTGCTCTGATTTTTTTTCCATTTGTTCTGAGTTGTCTTACTAATGCTTCAATAAAATTTCATGTTAAAAATAATTCCTGGCTTTTATTTATTTATTCACATCTTCCCTTTATTGTCTTTACAAGTAATTCATGGTGTCGAACCTATTCAATGCACTTTACATGTCCTATTTATCCCCACCACAACAACCCTGTGAGGTGACTTGGGCTAAGTGTGTGTGACTGGCCCAAAGTTGCATAGCTGGCTTTCATGGCTAAGGCAGGATTAGAACCCGCAGTCTCATGCTTTCTAGCTGGTGCCTTAACAACTAGACCAAACTGTCTTTATTTCTTGCTAACCAATTCCTGAGGTTTTCCACATACTTCAGACAGCAAAGGATTTATCTCAAATAAACTAATGTAACCCATTACAGGTATAAGAAACTTAAACTTATTTATTTTATTTATTATTTATTTTATTTTTGGGACTTATATGCCGCCCTATCTCCCGAAGGACTCAGGGTGGCTAACAACAATAAAAATACAGCAATGTAAAAGTTAAAAAGAATTAAACTAACAGCCCCAATAAAATAATTAAAATTAATAAGTTAAAATTTAAAAACATTTTAAAAATCCCTATTGTCAGTCCAAGTCAGCCTGATGGAAAAGGAATGTTTTAAGGCCACGGCGAAAGGACTGGAGATCCGGGGCCGTCCGAAGCTCAAGGGGAAGTTGGTTCCACAGGGCTGGCGCTCCCACAGAGAAGGCCCTCCGCCTGGGAGTCTCCAGCCGACATTGTCTAGCCGACGGCACCCTGAGGAGGCCCTCTCTGTGTGTGCGCACTGGGCGATGGGAAGTCGTTCCCGGCAGCAGGCGGTCCTGCAAATATCCCGGGCCTAGGCCATGTAAGGCTTTAAAGGTAAGTACCAGCACCTTAAATCTCATCCGGAGGACAACCGGTAACCAATGCAGCTCATGCAGGAGGGGTGTAATATGGGAGTATCGGGATGCTCCCATCTCTACCCGCGCGGCTGCATTCTGCACCAGCTGGAGCCTCCAGGTGGTCTTCAAGGGCAGCCCCACGTAGAGAGCATTGCAGTAGTCTATACGGGAGGTAAACTTATGAATCCATCAATGAAGTCATTATCCCTATTTGATTTTAATGGAGCAAACCAATGATCATGAGAGCTAGGACGAAAAGCCCCTACTAAGACAATCATCATAGAAAAGAAATCTGAGTCTGAGGCAGAAATATAATTTGAGAAAATGTCTCAGGTGTGACACTCACTCGTTCTTGTCAAGTTAAAGGGAGGGTGGGGGCAAATGCAGTCAAACTTGCAAGATTCTGTTAGAGCAACCCAGGGGTCTTCCAACTTGGCCCTTTTATGACTTGTGGACTTCAACTCCCAGAATTCCTCAGCCAGCTGAGGAATTCTGGGAGCTGAAGTCCATAAGTCATAAAAGGGCCAAGTTTGAAGACCCCTGGTGTAACCCTACAAAGAAAGTGGTATTACCTTCTGTGTCTTTGGTTTCAACTTTGGTCTACCTTGGAGGCCTATCCCTTCTGTCCCTTGTGCTTAAACAATCACCGTGACAGCGGAACCAAGCTAAATTTTGATCCCGACCCTTGACTTCCTTAACAAGCTTTGTGTAGACTCTCATGATACAAATTAACCTCCCCCAAAAGCAGGGGGTCCCCAACCCCTGGGCTGGGGCCCACTATAAGGCTGTGGCCTATTCGGAATTGGGCCGCGTAAATGGCTGGCCGGAGGTCAACTTGTGAGAGTGCTGGGGCAGCGGGCACTTAAACACACGTGCACCATCCTGCCACTCGCACAGTCCAGTTCCCCTCTCCATCCCCAGCTGGGCTGCCGAACCGTAAAGGTTGTGGACCGCTGGCCTAAGGATCTCCTGCTCTGATAAAGCTCCCTACCTGAGCTGTTGGGGCTCCACCAGACAGAGGAGGTGTTTCACCGGTTTCCATCGACATCTTTGGCTGCCCTGTAATCAAGATAAAAGATGGATAAAGAATATTTGGAAGCTGAGTGAGTCAGCTATTGGGAAGCGCTGTCGATTAAAGGAAGAAATATCTGTAGAAGAAGCACAAGAATGAAATGGCTTTGGGCTTCGCTGCCCTCAGACGTAACATGTCACTTACCTGGCAACAAGACCCGAGTTGGATCCTCCTCTGAGAAGCCCAACAATTCACCAGAGAGATCTCTGCCTTCAGGAGGTACCGTGGCCATCTTCATCAACTGGCCCTGCAATTTAAAACATACGGTAAAGGTAAAGGTTCCCCCGCACATGCGTGCTAGTCGTTTCCAACTCTAGGGGCCGGTGCTCATCTTCGTTTCAAAGCCGAAGAGCCAGCGCTTGTCCGAGGACGTCTCCGTGGTCATGTGGCCGGCATGACTAGACACCAAAGGCGCACGGAACGCTGTTTCCTTCCCACCGTAGTGGTCCCTATTTTTCTACTTGCATTTTTACGAGCTTTCGGACTGCTAGGTTGGCAGAAACTGGGACGAGTAACAGGCGCTCACTCTGTTACGCAGCACTCGGGATTCGACCCGCCAAACTGCCGACCTTCTGATCGACAAGCTCAGCGTCCTAACCCACTGAGCCACCGCATCCCCCTTTACCTTTATTTAAAACATAGCCAGGGTCAAAGAAGAAGAAAAGTTAAAACAACCGAACATTGGAACGAAGGGATTCTTCTCTGTCCCCCAAAAACGGGAGACGCAAATTCCCTCGGGATTCCCCTTCCTCTTGTGGAATAACGGGGGGACACCACCACTCTGGACCCAAAGTGGAAGGAAACCAAGGTCTCTTTTAACTGCTACAAGCTGCATTTGTGTCTCCAAAGCTGGATTGTGTTTTTGGATATCCCTTAGTTGGGAGACACAAATTCCCTCGGGATTTCCCCTGGAATAAACCTGGAGGAGGAAAAACAGGACTCTGGGAACTGAAAGGCGAGAGAGGCGAAGCTCTCTCTTCTCTATTGATGCCCTTGAGCCGGGCGGCCCTTCCTCCCTGGAGGGGTTCCTCCCAGAAGGACAAGGAAACCAGATCCCCCGGGGGATCCTTCCTCCCAAAGGAGGGGATCCTCCCCTCTCCTCACCTGCCGCCGCCTCCGCTCCTTCCGGGTCCGGCTAAGCAGGAATCTCTCGGCCGGGGGTCCCTCCTGGGCGTCGCTCTCTGCCCGGCACTCCCGCAGCCAGCCCGCCATCTCCGTGGGCAGCGCGGCCAGGAGCCGCTCCACGATCCCCCGGTCCGCCAGCCCGGCTTGGCCGCTGCGCTCGGGTTTCAGCCAGCCGGGGTAAAGCGGCTGCTGCAGGCGGCTGCAAGAGAGCGGCCGGGGCTCCGCCGACGCCCGGCAGCTCCAGCGGAGGAAGCCCTCCTCGGCAGGGCGGCTCCCCCGCGCGGCTCCGGCCCGGCTCTCCGGATCCCCCTCGGGCTCGGCGGCAGGAGGGCCCGGCGCTGCTCCCGGGCTGGGCGAGGCCATCGGGCGAGCCGAGCTGCCTTCCCCGCGGCGGTGCCTCCTCCTCCTCCTCCTCCTCCTCCTGGTTCAGCCGAGCTGCTGATCTAAGCCCCGAGATCCCTCGGATCCCCCTCCCTGCTCCCCGGGCGAGCGAGCTCTTCTTCCTAGAGAAGACGAGGCTCCCACAGCCCCCTCCCCCCCTCGCCTCCATTTAAATGGATCCCGGCGACCCCCCTTCTCCGCCCCTTTGTCACCCGGAGGCAAAGCTGCCTTGCGTTCTCCGACCCCCCGAGGAAAAGATTCCCAAGGATCCCTCTGGAAGGGGATCCCGGGAGGGGTGTGTGTGTGTGGGTGGGAGCTATTGTGGTATTCAGTGCTTTTTTTTTTTTTGTAAAAGGAAAAGGTGCCGGAACTCACACACACGTTACCAGGGGTCTTCAAACTTGGCCCTTTTATGACTTGTGGACTTCAACTCCCAGAATTCCTCAGCCAGCATGCCTGGCTGAGGAATTCTGGGAGTTGAAGTCCACAAGTCATAAAAGGGCCAAGTTTGAAGACCCCTGCACGGTTATACAATCCACCTTGCCTACCCTACAAGGTTCCATCCAAAAAAGGTGCCGGAACTCCGTTCTGAGCGTTCAATGAGGAAAAAAGGCCCTGGTGGTATTGTACTCACACCTTCCTCCGCCCCCGCCCCTTTGTACAGCTAGTCCTCGACTTACAACGCTTCATTTGGCGACCGTTCGAAGTTATGACAGCACAGCACCAAGGGACTTAGGACCATTTTTTTCACACTTAAAAGACCATTGTGGCCAGTGCTTTTTTTTGTAAAAGGAAAAGGTGCCGGAACTCACACATGTTATACAACCCACCTTGCCTACCCTACAAGGTTCCATCCAAAAAAGGTGCCGGAACTCCATTCTGAGCGTTCAATAAGGAAAAAAAGCCCTGGTGGTATTGTACTCACACCTTCCCCCGCCCCCGCCCCTTTCTACAGCTAGTCCTCGACTTACAAACGCTTCATTTGGCGACCGTTCGAAGTTACGACAGCACAGCAGCAAGGGACTTAGGACCGTTTTTTTTTTCACACTTAAAAGACCATTGTGGCCAGTGCTTTTTTTTTGTAAAAGGAAAAGGTGCCAGAACTCCGTTCTGAACGTTCGATGAGAAAAAAAGCCCTGATTATTTTATTTATTTATTTATTTTTATTTTATTAAGTTTATATACCGCCCTATTCCCGTAGGACTCAGGGCGGTGTACAGGGAGGATTAAAAACAAACATACAAAAATTAAAATCAGAATTAAAACAGTTGATTAAATAAAGTCCCAGAAATTTAAAATTAAAACCCAATAAAAAATTAAAACCCCTCAGTCTGGGCCAGACAGCTCAAAGAGCCAAGTTTTCAGGTCCCTGCAGAATGAGCGAAGGTCGGGGGCAGTCCTAATTTTATTATTATTATACCTGTGCCAAAGGAGGACGGAATTAGACAGCCCGACAACCAGTGCTTTTATTGTAAAAGGAAAAGGTGCCGGAACTCACACATGTCGTACAACCCACCTTGCCTCCCCTACAAGGTTCCATCCAAAAAAAGTGCCGGATCTCCGTTCTGACAAAAAAAGCCCTGGTTGTGGCATTCCCCATGGTCGCGGGATCTAAATCGAGACGCTTGGCACCCAACTCATACTTAAGACCGTTGCAGTGTCCCGGGATCGTGCGGATCCCCTTTGGTGACCTTCTGAGAAGCAAAGTCAATGGGGGGGGGGAAGCCAGGCTCGCTTAACAACCGTGTGACTAACTTCACAACTGCAGCGATTCGCTGAACAGCTGTGGGCAAGAAAGGTCGTAAAATGGGGCGAAACTCCCTTAGCAAATGTCTCGCTTAGCAAGAGACGTTTTGGGCTCAGTTGTGGTCATTAATTCGAGGACTGCGTGTTCTTTAAGCCATGGAAGGCCTGGAACTGCAGGGCTCCCTCACGAAGGCTCTGAATCAGGTTTGGACTGGATTTCATCTGGCCTGAGGGATTTCTGCCCTGTTCAGAGATCAGACTAGAATACCCCCTCCTCCTCTCTCAACCTTCGGAGGAGTGCATGATGGGAGATGAGGTACTTCTTTGGGACATGGAGTTCTCTGCTCCACGTCACCGGAAAAGGGGGCTAAATTGCACATTTCACCTTTTTTTATTGTTAAAATATCTTCTTGCACTCAGCTTCAAACTGTTCCCATAATAGTCTGGGAAGCAACGCAAAAATCTGTGAAATCAAACTTTAATTTTGGCCTCTTGGGGACACCAACAAAAAGTCACAAATGGTGCTTTTAGGCAGCCACTGGATCAAAGGACAGCTGTAAAAAAAAACCTTTTGTCTGGGATGCCGACAAAATCGGAGCCTCGTCAAGGATCTGCTCGCTACAGCGTCACGAACTAAATAAAACATTTTGTGACCGAGAAAGCTACACAAGATGTCATGCACAGGGGAGATTTATTTATTTTGTGTCCCACTGTTACGTTTACAAATAATGGAAGGCAGCAAACATATCCTACACACTACCTTCCTCCTATTTCCACAACAACCCTGTGAGGTAGGTTGGGCTGAGAGTGCCTGGCCCAAAGTCATCCAGCTGGTTTTCACAGCTAAGACAAGACTAGAACTCATGGTCTTCTGCTTTCTTGCCTGGTGCCTTAACCACTAGACGTAACTATCTCTCCAACTGAGATGATGATGATCCTGCTTTTTTTCCAGCGTTTTCCCCAGCAGGCTTCCTCTACTGCCACAGAACTCCAGCTTTTCCCCTAAATAAGGAAACTCATTTCTTCTCTCAGTGAAAAATCTCCTTCAGTGTCAAAAGTGCTATTGCCTTATCCAAGGAAGCAGCCAACATCTTGTAAATTCCCTTCTCAGCTCTGGATTCTATTTAATCTGATTATTTTCCTGCCTGCTAAATATGGGCAGCTCCCCTTCTCACAGCAAATACCCTTGGTCTGAAGAGGGAAGAGAATTCCTCTGAGGAACGCAGTCAAGCAAACAAAAGAGTAATGACTAACATGTTTTTTCAGAGTGTGATGGTATACAAAAAGTCCCTTGTGCTTTGAGGGAGTTTGTCCCCAGTTACATCTGGCTGGCCCATTAAGAGTTTTCAGAGAAGACACGTTGAGGGTGCCGTTAGAATACAGAATAATAATAATAATATAATATAATATAATATAATATAATATAATATAATATAATATAATATAATATAATAATATAATAATATAATATAATTAATATAATAATATAATATAATATAATATAATATAATATAATATAATATAATATAATATAACATAATATAATATAATATAATATAATATACCGTATATACTTGAGTATAAGCCGAATTTTTCAGCCCACTTTTTGGGCTGAAAAATTCCACTTCGGCTTATACTCCAGTCAACAAAAAAAACTTACCGAGGACTTGTGCGCGGCCGAGGCTTTGGTGCTTCCGGGATCGCCCGCACCTCTCCCAAGCCACCGCCGTCCGAGACCTGCCGAAGTTTGGGGAGGTTTGGGGAGGTGCGCGCGCACCTCCCCAAACTCCGCGCCTTGCCTGCCTGCTTCTTTCCGCAGCGGAAAGAAGCAGGCAGGCAGGGCGCGGAGGAACGGAGACTTGCCGACGTTTGGGGAGGTTTGGGCGCCTCCCCAAACCTCGGCAGGTCTCCGTTCCTCCGCGCAGACCTGCCGACGTTTGGGGAGGTTTGGGCGCCTCCCCAAACCTCCCCAAACCTCGGCAGGTCTCCGTTCCTCCTGCCGACCTTTGGGGAGGTTTGGGCGCCTCCCCAAACCTCGGCAGGTCTCCGTTCCTCCGCGCAGACCTGCCGACGTTTGGGAAGGTTTGGGCGCCTCCCCAAACCTCCCCAGGTCTCCGTTCCTGTTTGGGGAGGTTTGGGCGCCTCCCCAAACCTCCCCAAACCTCGGCAGGTCTCCGTTCCTGTTTGGGGAGGTTTGGGCGCCTCCCCAAACCTCCCCAAACCTCGGCAGGTCTCTGTTCCTCCGCGCAGACCTGCCGACCTTTGGGGAGGTTTGGGCGCCTCCCCAAACGTCCCCAAACCTCGGCAGGTCTCCGTTCCTCCGCGCAGACCTGCCGACCTTTGGGGAGGTTTGGGCGCCTCCCCAAACGTCCCCAAACCTCGGCAGGTCTCCGTTCCTGTTTGGGGAGCTTTGGGCGCCTCCCCAAACCTCCCCAAACCTCGGCAGGTCTCCGTTCCTCCGTGCAGACCTGCCGACCTTTGGGGATTTTTGGGCGCCTCCCCAAACCTCCCCAAACCTCGGCAGGTCTCCGTTCCTGTTTGGGGAGGTTTGGGCGCCTCCCCAAACCTCCCCAAACCTCGGCAGGTCTCCGTTCCTCCGTGCAGACCTGCCGACCTTTGGGGAGGTTTGGGCGCCTCCCCAAACCTCCCCAAACCTCGGCAGGTCTCCGTTCCTCCGCGCAGACCTGCCGACCTTTGGGGAGGTTTGGGCGCCTCCCCAAACGTCCCCAAACCTCGGCAGGTCTCCGTTCCTGTTTGGGGAGGTTTGGGCGCCTCCCCAAACCTCCCCAAACCTCGGCAGGTCTCCGTTCCTCCGCGCAGACCTGCCGACGTTTGGGGAGGTTTGGGCGCCTCCCCAAACGTCCCCAAACCTCGGCAGGTCTCCGTTCCTCCGCGCAGACCTGCCGACCTTTGGGGAGGTTTGGGCGCCTCCCCAAACGTCCCCAAACCTCGGCAGGTCTCCGTTCCTGTTTGGGGAGCTTTGGGCGCCTCCCCAAACCTCCCCAAACCTCGGCAGGTCTCCGTTCCTCCGCGCAGACCTGCCGACCTTTGGGGAGGTTTGGGCGCCTCCCCAAACCTCGGCAGGTCTCCGTTCCTGTTTGGGGAGCTTTGGGCGCCTCCCCAAACCTCCCCAAACCTCGGCAGGTCTCCGTTCCTCCGCGCAGACCTGCCGACCTTTGGGGAGGTTTGGGCGCCTCCCCAAACGTCCCCAAACCTCGGCAGGTCTCCGTTCCTGTTTGGGGAGGTTTGGGCGCCTCCCCAAACGTCCCCAAACCTCGGCAGGTCTCCGTTCCTCCGCGCAGACCTGCCGACCTTTGGGGAGGTTTGGGCGCCTCCCCAAACCTCCCCAAACCTCGGCAGGTCTCCGTTCCTGTTTGGGGAGGTTTGGGCGCCTCCCCAAACCTCCCCAAACCTCGGCAGGTCTCCGTTCCTGTTTGGGGAGGTTTGGGCGCCTCCCCAAACCTCCCCAAACCTCGGCAGGTCTCCGTTCCTCCGCGCAGACCTGCCGACCTTTGGGGAGGTTTGGGCGCCTCCCCAAACGTCCCCAAACCTCGGCAGGTCTCCGTTCCTGTTTGGGGAGGTTTGGGCGCCTCCCCAAACCTCCCCAAACCTCGGCAGGTCTCCGTTCCTCCGCGCAGACCTGCCGACGTTTGGGGAGGTTTGGGCGCCTCCCCAAACCTCCCCAAACCTCGGCAGGTCTCCGTTCCTGTTTGGGGAGGTTTGGGCGCCTCCCCAAACCTCCCCAAACCTCGGCAGGTCTCCGTTCCTCCGCGCAGACCTGCCGACCTTTGGGGAGGTTTGGGCGCCTCCCCAAACCTCCCCAAACCTCGGCAGGTCTCCGTTCTTCCTGCCGACCTTTGGGGAGGTTTGGGCGCCTCCCCAAACCTCCCCAAACCTCGGCAGGTCTGCGCGGAGGAACGGAGACCTGCCGAGGTTTGGGGAGGCGCCCAAACCTCCCCAAACAGGAACGGAGACCTGCCGAGGTTTGGGGAGGTTTGGGGAGGCGCCCAAACCTCCCCAAAGGTCGGCAGGTCTGCGCGGAGGAACGGAGACCTGCCGAGGTTTGGGGAGGCGCCCAAACCTCCCCAAAGGTCGGCAGGAGGAACGGAGACCTGCCGAGGTTTGGGGAGGTTTGGGGAGGCGCCCAAACCTCCCCAAAGGTCGGCAGGAGGAACGGAGACCTGCCGAGGTTTGGGGAGGCGCCCAAACCTCCCCAAAGGTCGGCAGGAGGAACGGAGACCTGCCGAGGTTTGGGGAGGTTTGGGGAGGCGCCCAAACCTCCCCAAAGGTCGGCAGGAGGAACGGAGACCTGCCGAGGTTTGGGGAGGTTTGGGGAGGCGCCCAAACCTCCCCAAAGGTCGGCAGGTCTGCGCGGAGGAACGGAGACCTGCCGAGGTTTGGGGAGGCGCCCAAACCTCCCCAAAGGTCGGCAGGAGGAACGGAGACCTGCCGAGGTTTGGGGAGGTTTGGGGAGGCGCCCAAACCTCCCCAAAGGTCGGCAGGAGGAACGGAGACCTGCCGAGGTTTGGGGAGGCGCCCAAACCTCCCCAAAGGTCGGCAGGAGGAACGGAGACCTGCCGAGGTTTGGGGAGGTTTGGGGAGGCGCCCAAACCTCCCCAAAGGTCGGCAGGAGGAACGGAGACCTGCCGAGGTTTGGGGAGGTTTGGGGAGGCGCCCAAACCTCCCCAAAGGTCGGCAGGAGGAACGGAGACCTGCCGAGGTTTGGGGAGGTTTGGGGAGGCGCCCAAACCTCCCCAAAGGTCGGCAGGTCTGCGCGGAGGAACGGAGACCTGCAGAGGTTTGGGGACGTTTGGGGAGGCGCCCAAACCTCCCCAAAGGTCGGCAGGAGGAACGGAGACCTGCCGAGGTTTGGGGAGGTTTGGGGAGGCGCCCAAACCTCCCCAAAGGTCGGCAGGAGGAACGGAGACCTGCCGAGGTTTGGGGAGGCGCCCAAACCTCCCCAAAGGTCGGCAGGTCTGCGCGGAGGAACGGAGACCTGCCGAGGTTTGGGGAGGTTTGGGGAGGCGCCCAAACCTCCCCAAAGGTCGGCAGGAGGAACGGAGACCTGCCGAGGTTTGGGGAGGTTTGGGGAGGCGCCCAAACCTCCCCAAAGGTCGGCAGGAGGAACGGAGACCTGCCGAGGTTTGGGGAGGTTTGGGGAGGCGCCCAAACCTCCCCAAAGGTCGGCAGGTCTGCGCGGAGGAACGGAGACCTGCAGAGGTTTGGGGAGGTTTGGGGAGGCGCCCAAACCTCCCCAAAGGTCGGCAGGAGGAACGGAGACCTGCCGAGGTTTGGGGAGGTTTGGGGAGGCGCCCAAACCTCCCCAAAGGTCGGCAGGAGGAACGGAGACCTGCCGAGGTTTGGGGAGGTTTGGGGAGGCGCCCAAACCTCCCCAAAGGTCGGCAGGAGGAACGGAGACCTGCCGACGAGCCGCGGCCACACAGGGTATTCCTGTGTATTCAGGCTTGCAAAATGGCGGATCGGCTTATACTCGAGTCAATAACTTTTTCCAGTTTTTGGGGGTGAAATTGGGGGTCTCGGCTTATACTCGAGTCGGCTTATACTCAAGTATATACGGTAATAGGTAAAGGTAAAGGTTCCCCCGCACATGCGTGCTAGTCGTTTCCAACTCTAGGGGCCGGTGCTCATCTCCGTTTCAAAGCCGAAGAGCCAGTGTTTGTCCGAGGACGTCTCCGTGGTCATGTGGCCGGCGTGACTAGACGCCAAAGGCGCATGGAACGCTGTTACCTTCCCACCGTAGTGGTCCCTATTTTTCTACTTGCATTTTTACGTGCTTTCGAACTGCTAGGTTGGCAGAAGCTGGGACGAGTAACAGGCGCTCACTCTGTTACGCGGCACTCGGGATTGGACCCGCCAAACTGCCGACCTTCTGATCGACAAGCTCAGCGTCCTAACTCACTGAGCCACCGCGTCCCATAATATTATAATATAATATAATATAATATAATATAATATAATATAATAATATAATATAATAATATAATATAATATAATATAATATAATATAATAATATAATAAATATAATATAATATAATATAAAGACGAGACGAGAAGAGTTGGAGGTCCTAGCCCAACCCCCTGCTCAGTCAGGAAACCTATTCCATTTCAGACATTCAAAACTTCCAGTGTTAGAACATTCACAACTTTTAGAGGCAAGTTGTTCCACTGGTTAATTGTTCAGTCGGGAAATTTCTTTAGTTCTAGGTTGCTTCTCCTTGATGAGTTTCCATCTGTTGCTTCTTGTCCTGCCTTCAGGTGCTTTGGAGAACAGCTTGAGCCCCCCCCTTCTTTGTGGCAGCTCCTGGGATATTGGAACACTGCTATCATGTCACCCCTAGACCTTCTCTTCATTAAACTAGACACACCCAATTCCAGCAACCATTCTCTATGTCGTAGCCTCCAGTCCCCTGATCATCTTTGCTGCTCTTCTCTGTACTTTCTAGTCTCAATGTCATTTTTACGTCGTGGTGAGCAAACCTGGATGCAGTACTCCCAGGTTTGGCCCTACACTTCACAGGATCTTGATTCTATCCCTCTGTTAATGCAACTTAGAACTGTGTTGGCTTTTTTGGCAGCTGCAGCACACTGCTGGCTCACATTTAACAGATCGTCCAACTAGGACTCCAAGGTCCCTCACAGTTACTACTATTGAGCCAGGTACCTGCTATACTGTACCTACATCTTGGAACCTATATGTGCTGAGACCCAAGAGACATGCCTTCTCTGCTACAGTGTAGAACATCCTCCCCCCGACATACTTGTTCCACTCCTTTTGATTTTTTGAAAGGCCCTCAAGATTTTGCTTATACTGCCAGGCCTTGGCAGTGGGTGGCCATTTATATCCATCCTCCGCCTATGGTTAATATTTTTGTTTTTATGAGTTACTGCTGTGGGCTTTTCGGATATTTTAACCTTTTATATTGGTTGTTTTATTTATTGTTGTGTGCTGATGTGGTGGCTCAGTGGGTTAGGACGCTGAGCTTGTTGATCAGGTCGGCAGTTTGGCGGGTTGAATCCCGAGTGCCGCGTAGCAGAGTAAGCGCCTGTTTATTACTCATCCCAGCTTCTACCCACCTAGCAGTTCGAAAGCACGTAAAAATGCAAGTAGAAAAATAGGGACCACTACGGTGGGAAGGTAACAGCGTTCCGTGCGCCTTTGGCGTCTAGTCATGCCGGCCATATGACCACGGAGACATCCTCGGACAAGCGCTGGCTCTTCGGCTTTGAAACGGAGATGAGCATCGGCCCCTAGAGTTGGAAACGACTAGCACGCATGTGCGGGGGAACCTTTACCTTTTTTATATATATATAATTAATCAATAAATAAATAAAGTTGGGGAACGTAGGAGCCCTGAAAGCCAGACTGAAGAACATCAAAGAACAATTGGGAAACAGCCACACGATAGCATTGCTTTGACTGGATGAGAAGTGACGGCAGAAAGAAAAACCTTTATTTAATGAATTATGGACAAGCATAGTCAGCGGGATCCACTCTGAATGGACGCTGCATTGCTTTCGCTCGTCCCGTGCTTCGAACAGGGTTTCTCAAAATCACTGAATTTCAACTGGCCCTTCCTGGTACAATTCAGTTCAGGGTGCTCCCTCTTCACTTTGTGGTTTCAAGTTTCCCAGTTTCATTCTTTTCACATTTCCTTGAGCATTGCCAATACCCTCACCACAACTCCATGCTCCACGACAGCGTTCTTCTTGGAGGCTCTTCCAATCTTTTTTCTTCCTTTCAGGTGTTCCCATTCGCAACATTTTTCTTTTTCTTATAGACCATTTTTGTGAATATACATTTAAGCCTCAGCAAGTAGCAGCAGTTACCAACCCAGCCAGATTTTCAGGAGCTAAGTTGGGCCAGCAGAACTTGGATCACCTGGAATATCACTGGGCCAGGCTGGAAGAAAAGAAACAATTAAAAATATGAAGCCGGTCTGGTAAAACTGCTGAGAACATAATGGATGAATTGCAAATTCGGCTTCAGTATATCAACCAGGGGCATCTGCATGGGGTCAAATTGATACCCACAATGGGACAATCAGCCCTGCCTCTTTTTTATGTGCATACATTCAAATTCCACTTATGTTGTGGTTTTGCTTTTGGGTGAAGAGATTGGCAACATAAATGGAATTAAAATAAAAATAAATAAAATAACATAAAGCAGGCATATACATAGAATGAAGGCTATTGCTAAGCACATTGGTTTGTGCTTAAAAATTGTAAGCCACCCTGAGTCTTCGGAGAAGGGCGAGATATAAATGGGATTAAAATAATTAAAAAAAATAATAATTCACTCCACACTGATCAGAAGGCATCAGCTGGCCCAGGCACACACAGTGAAAGTCAATTTATCCATTCAGTGGGGAGAATAGGAAGGGGACAGGAGGCTTGGTGTCATGCATGACTGTCTAGTACAGGGGTAGCTTTAACACACGTGGACTTCAAATCGTATAGGGCAGGGGTAGGCAACCTTGGCTCTTTTATGACTCCTGGACTTCAACTCCCAGAATTCCTGAGCCAGCATGGCACAGCTTGGAAACCTCTCCCTTTCCCCTCAGCACGGCTGGCTCAGGAATTCTGGGAGTTGAAGTCCACGAGTCATTCAGCGGCCTAGGCCAGGGGTAGGCAACCTTGGCTCTTTTATGACTCCTGGACTTCAACTCCCAGAATTCCTGAGCCAGCATGGCTCAGCTTGGATACCTCTTCCTTTCCCCTCAGCATGGCTGGCTCAGGATTCTCCCCACTGAATGGATAAATTGAGCTATGATCCTTGGAGAGGACCACGCTGAGAAGAGATGGGAAGATAATACATCCAAAAGTGGAAAAATCCCAAAATAGAAAAGAGCCTGTATAAAAAAAAATGGGGAGAGAAGTCCACATCAGAACTGGTAAATAGCCAGAAGATAGGACAGGACAGGACAGAATAGAATAGAATAGGAATAACAAGAGTTGGAAGGGACCTTGAGAGGTCTTCTAGTCCAACCCCCTGCTCAGGCAGGAAACCCTATAACAATTAACCAGTGGAACAACCTGCCTCCAGAGGTGGTGAATGCTACAACACTGGAGGTTTTTTAAGAAGAGACTGGACAGCCATTTGCCTGAAATGGTATAGGGTTTCCTGCCTGAGCAGGGGGTTGGACTAGATGACCTCCAAGGTCCCTTTCTTCTTCTTCTTCTTCTTCTTCTTCTTCTTCTTCTTCTTCTTCTTCTTCTTCTTCTTCTTCTTCTTCTTCTTCTTCTTCTTCTTCTTCTTCTTCTTCTTCTTCTTCTTCTTCTTCTTCTTCTTCTTGACAAGTGATTGTCCAATCTCTTAAAAATGTCCAGTGTTGGAGCATTCACAACTTCTAAAAGCAAGTTGTTCCATTGATGAACAGATAGATAGATGATAGATAATGATATAGATGCTTTATTATCAGTTTAAATGTACACTAGTCAGCATACATTAAATGTTGTTGCACTCAGCTCTGCATCTCCAATCTACATTACATAAACATGACAAAAAATATGCAAATACCCACATTTATGACACAGAGAAACAACACAAGAGAAGTGGCAGAATCAGATTTACTCCCCACTCAGGAGTATCATAGGGGAAGTGAAGATCATCCAGGAAGCTACGGAGCCCCAGGAAAAAGGGGAGGGGGACCTTGGAAAGGCCTGTAACTCTGAAAAGTGCCAGAGGATGTGTACTGAGCACAATGCAGTTGCGCTCAAGGAAGAAAAAGGTGACAAAACAGCCAAGCAAGCCCAGCGGTCTCCCAGGTGGCGGCAGAATCCTAGCAATGGACGAGGGGGGACCCAACAGGCACTGAAGGAGATATGATAGGTGCAGAATCAAAATCACGTGAAGTTTTAGTACTGCTTTATAAAGCCTTAGTAAGGCCACACTTGGAATACTGCATCCAGTTTTGGTCACCCCACTACAAAAAAGATGTTGAGACTTTGGGAAAAGTACAAAGAGGGCCCAGAGACTAAAACATACGAAGAACGGTTGGAGGAACTGGGATTGGCTAGTCTAGAGAAGAGAAGGACTAGGGAGGGACATGATACCAGTGTTCTGGTATTTGAGGGGCTGCCACAAAGAAGAGGGGGTCCACTTATTCTCCAGAGCACCAGAGGGCAGGACAAGGAACAATGGATGGAGACTAATCAAGGAGAGAAGCAACCTGGAATTAATGAGAAACTTCCTAGCATCGAGGACAATTAATCAGTGGAACGGCTTGCCTTCAGAAGCTGTGGGTGCCCCATCACTGGAGGTTCT
Source organism: Vipera ursinii (assembly GCF_947247035.1). Taxonomy (NCBI): domain Eukaryota; kingdom Metazoa; phylum Chordata; class Lepidosauria; order Squamata; family Viperidae; genus Vipera; species Vipera ursinii. Next base: position 6,216,161 of record NC_139513.1, read on the forward strand.
TAAGAAGAGACTGGACAGTCACTGGTCTGAAATGGTATAGGGCAGGGGTCTTCAAACTTGGCCCTTTTATGACATGTGGACTTCAACTCCCAGAATTCCTCAGCCAGGCACGCTGGTTGAAGAATTCTGGGAGTTGAAGTCCACAAGTCATAAAAGGGCCAAGTTTGAAGACCCCTGGTATAGGGTATCCTGCTTGACCTCCAAGGTCCCTTCCAGCTCTATTCTGATTCCGATTCATTTGAGATGGCCAAGAATACTCCAGAAGCGGAATTCTACAGAGAACTGGAAGACCCTAGCATTGTCCAGAGGGATGGCATGGAAGACAGAAACTGGATTTATAGTGGAACGTTAAGAAGATCTACTTTTCCCATTGCCATTTACCCACAGGTGCACTTACCTCAGAAATGACGGACCCTGAGGCAGCCACCTTCTTTCATTAATCAGAAAAAAATCTGTGTGTGTGTGTGTGAAATTGGCAATGATTCCGATTCATTTTCAAGTAACGAAAAGGAGGCTTCCATCTTGAAGAAGTTTCAGCCATACCTACTCTTTCCGTGTTCATTTACAGTTTTCTCCTCCTGAGGGGAACCACTTGGCAATCTACGATGATATATTTTGTTCCAAGTTTCTTGGCCATATTCTTCGATATACGTTTTCTCCTAAACGAATCAGCTCTTTCTACACACCGCACACTTAAACTCCATGTAGCTTATTTGAATTCATGTATTTATCTTTATGCGAGTTTGCTCCTGTAATTTCTCTTAGAAACAGAAGCCAGAGTTGGTATTGACAGTGTCTCTGCAATTCCAGCATTCCTCACAAAATAAAACCTCTTCTTGGAAATAGGAGCAATGCCCTTTTTTCCATGCTTCAGGTATTTCTACGTGGATTCCTTTAGGTCTGATAAGGCTACTCTTCCAACTGAACAATATTTCATAATGCAATACACAATTTCTATTGTTCATTTCTGAGACAAAAAAATATCTAACACCACTTGGGATTAAAGCTCTGAGATTATGATTTTCCTCTTTTATGGATTAGTTCATGTTGAGAAAGGTGGTTTGTCTGATTGAAGCTTTTCCCACAGTCTGCACATTTGTACGGCTTCTCTCCCGTGTGAATTCTTTTGTGTTTGATAAGGTTCGCGTTCTGAGTGAAGCCCTTTCCACACTCCTGGCATTTATAGGGTTTTTCTCCTGTGTGGATCCTTTTGTGGCAAATAAAGTTACTGTCCTTGCGGAAACTCTTTCCACACTCTGGACATTTATGTGGTTTCTCCCCCGTGTGGATTCTTACGTGGACTCTAAGGTTTGAACGCCCACTGAACTTCTTTCCACAAATCAAGCATGTATATGGTTTTTCCCCAGTGTGAGTTCGTTGATGATATCGGAGGACAAAATTATAAGAAAATCTCTTTCCGCACTCCATGCATTGATAAGGCTTCTCTCCTGTGTGTTTTCGTTTGTGAGATGTAAGACGGCTGCTTTTATTAAAACCTTTTCCGCACTCCGGACATTTATATGGTTTCTCCCCTGTGTGGATCCTTTTATGGCAAATAAAATAGCTGCTGCAACTGAAACTCTTCCCACACTCCTTGCACATGTATGGTTTCTCCCCCGTGTGAATTCTTTTATGTTGCAAAAGCTTATAGTTCTTACCGAACCCTTTCCCGCACTCAGTGCATTGGTACGGATTCTCTCCTGTGTGAATTCTTTTATGTTGCAAAAGGCTACTGTTCTGGCTGAAATCTTTTCCACATTCCATGCACTTGTATGGTTTTTCTCCCATGTGAATCCTTTTATGGCACATAAAATGACCGCTCTGGTTGAAGCTTTTTCCACATTCCAGGCACGTATATGGTTTTTCCCCCGTGTGCATTCTTCTATGTTGCAAAAGGCTGCTTTTCTGACGGAAGCTCTTTCCACACTCGGGGCACTGATACGGCTTCTCTCCTGTGTGAATTCTTTTATGTCGCAAAAGGCTACTGTTTTGACTGAAGCTCTTTCCGCACTCCAGGCATCGGTATGGTTTTTCTCCTGTGTGGATTCTTTTATGGCAAACAAGGACACTCTTGTCACGGAAGCTTTTTCCACATTCCAAACATACATACGGTTTCTCCTCCGTGTGTCTTCTGACGTGTATCATAAGGTTGGAACTCCCACTAAATTTCTTTCCACAATGCAGGCAGCTATACGGTTTCTCCCCCGTGTGAGTTCGTTGATGCCTTGTAAGTTGACCGCTTTGATTGAATTTTCTTCCACACACTAGGCATACATAAGGTTTCTCCCCTGTGTGAATCCTTTCATGTATGATAAGCTTACGCCTCTCAGTGAAAATCTTTCCACACTCCCGACATTTATAGGTTTTCTCCCCTGTGTGGATCCTTTCATGTATGGTAAGTTTACCTTTCTGGGTAAATGTCTTTTCACACTGCAGGCATTTATAAGGTTTCTCTCTTGAGGGATTTTTTGGGGGTAAAATAAGCAATTGTTTCCGGTTAAATTCCTTTCCACACTCATATGGTTTCTCATTTTCATGGGAAATAAGGTGACTGTTCAAGCTGAAATTTTCCCCACAATTTATAAATATGTATGGCGTCTCTTTGATATATGATGGGTTATGTAGAGCAAGAGAGGAGATATGATCGAAACTCTGCCTGTCCTGTTCGTATTCACATTCCTCCTCTTTATTCTGCGCTGTACAATGTTTACTGAAATCAGATTTCTCTCTGTCTCTTTTGGCACCTCTGAGAAATTTCCCCGCTTCTCGTTGGGGAATTTGCTGGATTGGGAGGTCACGGGTTTCACTGCGACCCGAAGGAGACATTTTGTTTCCTTCATTCATTAGGCAACTTTTTGTACTCCTTTGTGATGGTCCTCGATTTCCAAGCATGTCTTCTTCAGATTTTATCATTTGGAATACCACCGTGCTAGGCTTCATGTTATTCTGCTGCTCCTGCCCACAAGCTAATTTGAAAAAAAGAAAAGAAAAAGAAGAAAAGTCAATCATTACTTTCATCCTAGAAAAATGGTGCACCAGTGATTTCCACATATCCAAGATTTTGCTAGGTTCCTCTTTGTATGGTTCTCTTAAATATAAGGCTATTTGTTCAGCCGTCAAAGTTACAGCGGCAAGGAACAAACAGTAGTTATCCCCAGCCTCCAAGGTGACACCTGTTGCAATGCTCCTGTGATCATGTAAACAAAATGTGGACCCATCAGTGACAACTACAGGGGTGCTTCAACTCCCCTTCCCTGATTATCTCTACAATTGGCCAGCCACCATTTTGCCACCACGATTCATGATCATCAATGGATCATGATCATGATTTATCACTTCCTGTTTATATTTACACTGAGAGCTTATGCCCCGGAGACAAATTCCTTGTGTGTCCAATACCACTTGGCCAATAAAGAATTCTATTCAAACTCCTCTTGTTCTACCACTTTGCTGGCCTACCCTCTGCTCTCCTTACTTACCACCCTGCCCCTACCCTCATCCTTCTGGCCTTGCCACTCTTATCCTTGCTGGCCCTGTTGCCCGTTGGCTGATCTTCACCGTCTTCCTCCGGAGGATGATGAGGCATGCCTGGCCTGGCCCTAGTGAGGCAGCAGGCCTTCTTCCCAAGGGCTTTCATATCGTTCTTCAAATAATATGGGCTGTTTGGAAGGCTTCTGAGGCCTTCCAAAATTTACCTCACAAGAAGGTCAAACCATACATTCTTCAAATTACACGGGCTGTTTTTTTTCTCTCTCTCTCTCTTGGAAGGCCTTGGGGCCAGCAAGGGCAGTGTGGCAAAGGGTGATTTGACTATGACAGTGGAGAAACTAAAACCTCCCCTCCAATCAGATCATTTTGCCACTGCTCAGCCAAAAAAAAACAACAGGTCAGGCAAGTGACAAATATTATGCATTGGAGAAGCAGGATGGACCCTTGGCTGTCGTGGTAGCCATGATCTCCTGAGCTGAGTCTAATTTGCCTTCTGTGGGTGTAACCTCTTCATCCAATCCCTTGACACTTATCCAAGCAAATGCATTTTTCAGGAATATCCTACACTGTATAGTCACACGCTGGCCGAAATTCATGAGGGCGTTTCAGGTAACAGGGAAACGGACATCTGATAAATCCCTGCCCTATCTTTCCCAGAGTGAAGTTTACCCACAAGCGTCAAGAACTCTCTGAAAATACAATGTATGAAATACAAACTGAAATTTTGAGTATTTCCGGCAAGGATAAGAACTTTTTAACGTGCAGAAGGAATGACCTTGAGGAACAAGAGGAAGCACTATCCCCAAGACAACAGTTAGATAAAAGTAACCTGACTTCAGGGCAGAAGCATAAGCTGAGAAATTGTCTCAGAAAAATACCTTCCTAGTTCTCTCAAAGAGAAAGGGAGGGAGGGAGGAATGCATTTGGGCTTGTCAGATGCTGTTACTGTAATTTTATAATAAAAGTACTCTGCCAGAAATTATCCAGAACCGAAGACAAGATACAGAAGGATGAAAGAAACAATGCAGTCTGCAAAATCAACTGTAACCACTGCAACCAATTCTACGTGGGACAAACATCACGTCGATTAAAAACCAGGATCCACGAACACCGGCTGGCAGTCAAACGCCACGATCCCAAATCCTTCATCTCTAACCACACCGACACCAAACAGCACCAGTTTGATTGGAGCCACACAAAAATCATCGACCACACTACCACCCGCCACACTTGTGAGTTCATCGAAGCCTGGCACTCCACAAGCCATTCCATCAACAGACACATTGACCCACAGCCATCCTAGAAACCCCTCAGAATCTGAATCAATCACACAGCCAATCAGAGACAGCACCGAACCCCAACCAATCCACGCAAGTCACCCCCTCCCACCACTTCACCTCCGAATGATTCTAAGCTGATGTAAACCCCCCATACTAGCCTCTCACTGATGACTCACACCTGACCCATCCCATCACAGACCCTCACTTGACACACCCTCACCTGAAGCCCTTATAAACAGAAGTTAGAATAACCGAGTTGGAAGGGATCCTGTAGGTCATCTAGTCCAACCCAAGAACACTGACCTCCCCTAAACTCTGCTGGAGATGTTACCTAGCCTGGTAACGAAACGTTCAGAAATCAACCCACATGCTCGGAGAACGAATCTTCACCCTCATACTACACCCAAGCTACAGATATTTGCCACTATTGCAAATAAAAGTAGTATTGTCATGCATGACTTTGACTTCCTAGTCTGGTCTACATTGACAGTCCATTATTCCCTTTCTAGAGAGAGAGAAGAACTTGCTTTGGCTTCTAGAGGTGGCCTCTGATACTCAGGGCATGAAAATTGGAGCGGCTCATCTGCCCTTCATTCCTATGTGTCAGAGCACGCACAGTATTATTGCGCTGAGGTAACCCAGCAGTAAATACAGTAAACAGTGGCTTGTATTAAATGGTGGTTTATATTATACTATCTACAAATATACACAAGGAACAAAATACACACACATGGTAATACAGCAAACTCCAAAACACAGCAGTTACAGCAGGAGACGGATGAGAAAGAGAACACAACAGCAAAAAAACCTTCCCTTTTATACTCAGGCTCTTAAAGGGATACAGATGCCTGCTGAGTCATTCCTATCACTGCATCACCCACCTTACATCAGCTGGTTAGCCTTTAAATCAAGGGTCTTCCAACTTGGCCCTTTTATGACTTGTGGATTTCAACTCCCAGAATTGGGAGTTGAAATCCACAAGTCATAAAAGGGCCAAGTTGGAAGACCCCTGCTTTAAACCATTATCCTGACACTATGGTCCAGACTCAGATTTCTCTGGGTAAATACTGTGTTTCCCCCAAATTAAGACGTGTCAATCCAGAGCTCAATTCTTGCCCGGAGACGCCTTTCCTGAAGGCCTCTGAGGGTGAAATGGAGGCTGGGGGTGACGAGCACAAGTGGCGGTGAGCCGACACAGACATGGGCCGGCAAGGCAGGTGTTGGGGCATGTGAGGCCTGGCTGCAATGGTAAGCAGGTACAGAGTGTGTGGGGCAGCTCCACTTTCCCGCATCCCTGCCCTAGCCTGATCTTTAGGCCTGCGCCCCGCCCGAAAACTAGAGCTTATTTTGGGGGGGGTAGGTGTCAGAACCCATTTATTCGGGGGGGGGGTTTGATTTCTTTATTCTATGTTCCTGTGGGTTCTGCCATACTCCTGGGGGGAGGAGGGAAAGCTATGGGCGCCACAATGTATTCTCTCTGCTTTCCTCTACCTCCTTGTTCTTTGATCTATTTCCCTTGCTGTCAGCCTGGGGTGAGAATGGACCGTACCTCCAGCCATCTACCTTATCTCTAGCAGCGGAAGAAGAGGCATGAAGACCTAACAGCCTAACAACCTTGGGAAACACGTCTTATCAACCCTGTTCCCACAGCAGGTTCACACCTGGAGATTGGCTCATTTGAACTGTCCGGGTGGACTATTGGGGTGGGGGTTAGCCAGTTACTCTTTTACCCTATTGATTTGTGCAGGAAACCCTCAGATGCTGCCTTCTATGCCTGCTGTCAACTTCTCCTAATAAAAGTTCCTTTTGGAGTGAAGCTGTTCCAGGAGTTCTGCTTTCTTGGGAAGAGGGATTGAGGCAGGTCCTTACAGTAGGGCTTATATTAGGCCCATCCCCCCAAAAAATCAAGCTAGGTCTTATTTTGGGGGTAGACCTTATTTTCAGGAAAGGGAGGCCCGAGTGCAGATGGGGGAGGTGATGTAACGGGCAGAAGAAATGACTTTGAAAGACAAGAGGGAGAGCCATTTGGGATAAAGGTCAGAGAAAAGAAACATGAGTCCCAAACAGAACTAACGTGAGAAAACCTCTCAGACAAGACTCTCACTATTCTCAAGGATGCGGGGGGGCGGGGGGCGGGCAGGAAAGTATATTCAGACTTGCAAGATTCTGTCACTACCGGTATACCAATTTTAGCCTGTGTGACATTTGTTTCTTAGGCTGGTGTCCCTTGAACTGGGCAGAGGCGAATCAGAAGAACCTCAAGTTCCTTTCCAACATGATGATCCTCTGATAAATACAGTCATGCTCAAAATTGTTGGCACCCCAGAAATTTTTCCAGAAAATCAAGTATTTCTCACAGAAAAGTATTGCAGGAAGACATGTTTTGCTATACACAGGTTTATTCCCTTTGTGTGTATTGGAACACAACAAAAAAAGGGAGGAAAAAAAGCAAATTTTACATAATGTCAAACAAAACTCCAAAAATGGGCCGGACAAAATTATTGGCACCCTTTCAAAATTGTGGGTAAATAAAATTGTTTCAAGCATGTGATGCTCCTTTAAACTCCCCTTGGGCAAGTAACAGGTGTGGGCAATATAAAAATCACACCTGAAAGCAGATAAAAAGGAGAGAAGTTCAATTAGTCTTTGCATTGTGTGTCTGTGTGTGCCACACTAAGCATGGACAACAGAAAGAGGAGAAGAGAACTGTCTGAGGACTTGAGAACCAAAATTGTGGACAAATATCAACAATCTCAAGGTTACAAGTCCATCTCCAGAGATCTAGATTTGCCTTTGTCCACAGTGCGCAACATTATCAAGAAGTTTGCAACCCATGGCACTGTAGCAAATCTCCCTGGTCGTGGACAGAAGAGAAAAATTGATGAAAGGTTGCAACGCAGGATAGTCCGGATGGTGGATAAGCAGCCCCAAACAAGTTCCAAAGGAATGCAAGCTGTCCTGCAGGCTCAGGGAGCATCAGTGTCAGCACAAACTATCCGTCGACATTTAAATGAAATGAAACGCTATGGCAGGAGACCCAGGAGGACCCCACACAGAGACATAAAAAAGCAAGATTAGAGTTTGCTAAAATGTACTTGAGTAAGCCAAAATCCTTCTGGGAAAACGTCTTGTGGACAGATGAGACCAACATAGAGCTTTTTGGTAAAGCACATCATTCTACTGTATACCGAAAATGAAATGAGGCCTACAAAGAAAAGAACACAGTACCTACAGTGAAATGTGGTGGAGGTTCAATGATGTTTTGGGGTTGTTTTGCTGCCTCTGGCACTGGGTGCCTTGAATGTGTGCAAGGGATCATGAAATCTGAGGATTACCAAAGGATTTTGGGTCGCACTGTAGAGCCCAGTGTCAGAAAGCTGGGTTTGCGTCCAAGATCTTGGGTCTTCCAGCAGGACAATGACCCCAAACATACGTCAAAAAGCATCCAGAAATGGATGGCAAGAAAGTGCTGGAGAGTTCTGAAGTGGCCAGCAATGAGTCCAGATCTGAATCCCATTGAACACCTGTGGAGAGATCTTAAAATTGCTGTTGGGAAAAGGCGCCCTTCCAATAAGAGAGACCTGGAGCAGTTTGCAAAGGAAGAGTGGTCCAAAATTCCGGGTGAGAGGTGTAAGAAGCTTATTGATGGTTATAGGAAGCAACTGATTTCAGTTATTTTTTCCAAAGAGTGTGCAACCAAATATTAAGTTAAGGGTGCCAAGAATTTTGTCCGGCCCATTTTTGGAGTTTTGTTTGACATTATGTCCAATTTGCTTTTTTTCCTCCCTTTTTTGTTGTGTTCTAATACATACAAAGGGAATAAACCTGTGTATAGCAAAACATGTGTTCCTGCAATACTTTTCTGTGAGAAATACTTGATTTTCTGGAAAAATTTCTGGGGTGCCAACAATTTTGAGCATGACTGTAAGTAAACTTTAAGATGAGAATAAAAGCTCAGTTGAGAAAGAATCCTGTGAAGCATAAAAAAAACACACAGCAGCACACTGCTGGCTCATATTGAAGTGATTGTCCACTAGGACTCCGAGATCCCTCTCACAGTTACTACTATCGAGCAAGGTACCACCTATACTATACCTGTGCATTTGATTTTTCCTGCCTAAATGCAGAACCTTACTTTTTTCACAATTGAATTTCATTTTGTTAGATAGTGCCATGTTCGACTTCCCACAATTAGCTAAACCCAGAGCAAAACGGGTCCTTACCGAGAATGGCCACATTCCTAGAATTCTCCAGCATGACATCCACATATAAAGCTCTCTGGCTAGGATCCAGCAGCCTCCATTCTTCCTCTGTGAAATACACAGCCACCTCCTCAAAGGACACTGAACCCTGAAAGTCATAGAAAATGTTCCTCAGCAGAAGCCTCTCTCCCAAATTACATTATCCTAAAAATGAGCTTCAGAAGAGAGAAAAATGCTCCTTTTCTGACACAGTGTACTGCTAGATAGTTCTCTCTCTCCTCAGCAGTTACCTGTTTGATTAGAATTTCTTTCTTCCACCATTCATCTCAGATAAACCAGTTTGTCGCATCTCCTTGTGTGTCAAAACTTTCATTCCCCCACCCGACGAACTGCCATTTTGATAGAAAAAAATCCATACCTCACATATATAAAACTTTTAACTGGATCTACTTCGACATGTGCCCTAATATAACTGCTCTGATTTGTTTAACGGGTTGTCAGTCAGCCTATTAATGTTTTAATGGAACTTAACCATTTTTTAAAAAACAATTTTTACTAGATATTTCCTCATTTTACACACACCTCAGATACAAAGGATTTACAGGAAGTCCTCAACTTACGACCACAATTGAGCCCAAAATTTATGTTGCTAAGTGAGAAATTTGTTGAGTGAGTTTTGGCCCATTTTACGACTTTTCTTGCCACATTTGTCAAGTGAAACACTGCAGTTGTTAAATTAGTCACACAGTTGTTGAGTGAATCTGGCTTCCCCATTGACTTTGCTTGCCAGAAGGTTTTAAAAGGTGAAATCACATGATCCCAGGATAATGCAACTGTCATAAATATGAACCAGTTGCTGAGCATCTGAATTTTGATCATGTGACCATAGGGATGCTGCAACGGTCATAAGTGTGAAAAACGGTCGTAAGTCACTTTTTCAATGCCGTTGTAACTTTGAACAATCACTAAAAGAACTGTTAAATGACAAGGACTATCTGTATTTTAAATAAATTAATGTAATCTACTGCAGGTTCAAGAAACTTGATTCCTTAAAAGATAGTAGATATTAAGGGAAAAAGGGAGGAAATATTTGATGTTGTAACTTGAGATCTGTACTAAAGATTTTTGTATGTTATTGAATTGTTGATTAACTCATCCACCACGTTGCTTTTTAAATACCTAAATGTAAAATTAGAAAATTAATAAAATGTTATTTTTTTTAAAAAAAAAAAGATAAAATGAGAGAGGGGGCATGTGCCTTCAGACTTTGCAAGATTTTGCTACTATAACCCTGCAGAGAAAGTAGTACTATTACCTTCTATATCTTTGCTTTCAAATTTGGTCTATCTTGGAGGGCTGCCGCTTCTGTGGGTTGTGCTTAAGCAGTCACCTTGAAATGGAGATTCTTTGTCATCCAAGCCATGGTTGTCCCAAAAGTGCTTTTCCCATGATGCAACTGGGCTTTCTTTTTTCTCTTTGAAGACATTTCACTTCTCATCCAAGAAGCTTCTTCAGCTCTGACTGGATGATGGGGAAATGGGAGGATTTATATTCCTTGCAGACAGCTGGTCACTTGCCTTCTTTCGGAGAGTCGTTGAGGCCACTTGGAGGTTTGTCTGGGTGCTCAGATTCACCTGAGTAGCGCAAATGGGTGTGGAGCCTAAATCCTTCCATTCCCCACCATCCAGTCAGACCTGAAGAAGCTTCTTGGATGAGAAGCAAAACGTCTTCAAAGAGGAAAAAAAAGGAAGCGCAGTTGCCTCACGAGAAAGCACCTTTGGGACATCTTGAGAAGAGGAATCAAGCTAAATTTTAATCTCAACACTTGACCTCCTTAATAACCTTTGTGTGGACTCTCACGGGACAAATCCCCCACCCTGATTTTCCTGCCCTAGTGAGGCTCCCTACCTGAGCTGTTGCGGTTCCACCACACAAAGGAGATATTTCAGTGGCTTCCATCAACAATCTTGGGTTCCCTGTGATCAAGATAAAAGGAGATGGATAAAGAATAGCAACAGCACTAGGACTTAAGACTTATATACCGCTTCATGGTGCTTTACAGCATTCTCTGAGCGGTTTAAAGAGTCAGCCTGTTGCCTCCGACAATCTGGGTCCTAATTTTACCCAGGCTAAAATTAGGATAAGTCAACCTTCAGCCAGTCAGGATTGAACTCCTGGCAGCAGACAAATGATAATAATAAAAATAATAAAAATAAAATTAATAATAATAATAATAATAATAATAATAATAATAATAATAATAATAAGAAGAAGAAGAAGAAGAAGAAGAAGAAGAAGAAGAAGAAGAAGTAGTTGGAAGGGATCTTGCAGGTCATCTAGTCCAACCCCCTGCTCAGGCAGGAAACCCTATACCATTTCGGACAAATGGCTGTCCAGTTGAGTCTTCAATACTGCATCCTAACCACTGTGCCCCCAACAATCTGGGTCCTAATTTTACCCAGGCTAAAATTAGGATAAGTCAACCATTCAGGATTGAACTCCTGGCAGCAGACAGATGATGATGATGATGATGATAATAATGATAATGATAATAATAATAATAATAATAATAATAATAATAATAATAATAATAATAATAATAATAATAATAAGAAGAAGAAGAAGAAGTAGTTGGAAGTGACCTTGGAGGTCATCTAGTCCAACCCCCTGCTCAGGCAGGAAACCCTATACCATTTCGGACAAATGGCTGTCCAGCTGAGTCTTCAATACTGCATCCTAACCACTGTGCCACCACAGCTCCTTATTTGGAAGATCTGTAACTTGGGAGAGCCAGCTATTGGAAAGCACTATAAATTAAAGCCAGGATTATGTGTACAAGAAACACAAGAATAAAATGACTTCAGGTTCATGCCTTTAGAAGTAACCTTTCACCTACCTGGCAACAAGACTCGAGTTGGATCCTGCTCTGAGAAGCCCAACAGTTGCTCCACAGAGAGATCTCCTCCACCTTCAGGAGGTATCGTGGCCATCTTCATCAACTGCCCCTGCGACTTAAAATACAACCAGGCTCAAAGAAGAACGAAAGTTAAAAAAATTGAACACGGGAACGAGGGGATCATTTTGTGTCTCCAAAATTGGACCGTGTTATATCCATAGATGGGAGATGCAAATTCCCCTGGGATTCCACTTCTTCCTGTGGAATTGTTTGGATGGGGAAACATCACTCTAGGACCAACAGTGGAAGGAAACCAAAGTCTCTTCTACTGTCACGACCTGCATTTGTGTCTCCAAAGCTGGACTGTGTCATCACCATAGTTGGAGACGCAAATTCCCTCTGGATTCCCTTCTCCATTCTATGGAATAACCTGGGTGGGGAACCAGAAGTCTGGGACTGAAAGGGGAGGGGAAAATCAAGATCGGTCCTCTATTGATGCACTGGAGCAGGGCGAGGCAAAATGGCCGTTCCTCCCAGGAGGGGATCCTCCCAGAAAGAGAAGTCAGTTAAAGGAAACCAGATCCCCTTGGGATCTTTCCTCCCAGGAGGAGATCCTCCCTCCCAGGAGGAGATCCTTCCAGAAAGATAAGGCAGTTAAAGGAAAACATGTCCCCAGGGGATCCTTCCTCCCAGGAGCAGACCCTCTTGGAAGAACAAGGCAATTAAAGCAAACCATGTCCCCAGGGGATCCTTCCTCCCAGGAGGAGATCCTCCCTCCCAGGAGATCCTTCCAGAAAGATAAGGCAGTTAAAGGAAACCAGATCCCCTTGGGATCTTTCCTCCCAGGAGGAGATCCTCCCTCCCAGGAGGAGATCCTTCCAGAAAGATAAGGCAGTTAAAGGAAAACATGTCCCCAGGGGATCCTTCCTCC